>NC_064642.1:804900197-805241269 GCF_023864345.2 Schistocerca serialis cubense
TTTCATACTTCATTTATCTAGTGCGTCACTTTATCAAATGATTGAATGCTCATACAGTTTTTTTCTTTTTTTAAACTCATGGTCCTGAGTTCAGCAGACATTATTGTGGAAGCGCCTCCCTTCCAACAGGCAGGTAATAAATTTCTTGGTTTCCCTTGTAGTGCTTGACCCAAGTTTGCTTGAACCAACAGTGCTGACCTATGGAATGCAGTGACACACACTTCCTATTTCCACATCTGTCAAAGGGTGTTAACTATCTCTCCCAACCAGTGTGAATGGTGTTGACAAAATGGAAATGGGGCGAGAAGATAGAGGCAAGTGAAAGAAGAGACTTTGTATACTGTCCAAACACTGTCTTTAGTTGCTCCAGCACTAGTAAAGGATGTAGTTTTTGCACATCTGCCTATTGTTTGACACTTTATTTCCATGGTAAAACGTCTTCTCCCATAACCCTACCAAATAGTATAGTGAGAGGAGCCCTCCTCTATTCTTATTACAGTGGTTTGCAGAGTATATATGTAGACATATTGCAGTCTTTGTGATACTGATTTACACTCAAATTTTGTTGATTTAAATTTATTTAAGTGCTGAACTTTATTTTCTTTCAGGAAAGAAAATCTGATGGTGATAGCGATTCATCAGTCTCTCGTAGAAAGCGAAGACGAAGTGATAATGCAGGTAAGCTGTTTACATGCTACTGCAATGTCTCTGTTATGAGAATTTTGTGAAATGTGATCTTCCATACTCAGCAAATGGGAGGTGATTCTCCATTACATAAGTGGCACTTGTCACCCACTTGATAATTCATATTCCTATCCCAGGAAAAAGCAAACAAAAATGTTGTTCATGGTTCATGTTGGGAATTTCTCTTAGAGCTGTCTGCATTCCTGAAATCAGAGGTCATTAGAAGTGAAAATAAATATCTGTATTTTCTAGAATGTAAAAATTCTCTTTCATGTTTGGCATTTATTCATTACTTCATTCACCTCAAGCCACCTGTGTTAGACTATATATTTGCTGGTGGTTACTTGACACCATGCTGTTTGTGGATCTGCCCATCTAATAACATTATCTACACTCCACTTCTACACTCTGCAAACAACTATACAGTTCATGACAGGGGGTACACCTCACTGCCCGTTATTAGGGTTTCTTCCCCTGTTCCATTCGTGTATGGGGTGCAAGAAGAATGATTGTTTTAATGGCTCCACGCAAGCTGTAATTAATCTAACCACCTCCTCAGAATTCCTGTGGAATTGGTATATACGGGGTTGTAATATGTTCTGAGTGGCATAATTTGAATCCAGTTCCTAATACTTAGTAAGCAGGCTTTCTTGGAATAATTCATGTCCACCTTAAAGAGTGTGCTAGCTCATTTTATTAGCAGTTCTGTGACACTCTCCCATGGATCAAACCAACCTGTGACCATTAGTGCCACCCTTCTCTGTACGTGTTTAGTATCACCTGTTGGGTCCTATTTGATATGGGTCCCATACACTTCAGCAGTATTTTAGGATGGGTGATTTACAAGCAATCTTCTTTGTAGACTGACTGGATTTCCCTAGTATACTACCAATAAATTGAAGTCTGCTGCGAGCTTTACCCATGACAGAACTTCAACATATTTTTATGATAATATTGTATTACTAAGTTTTTCATTTCGTGAAGTGCACAGTTTTTAATTTCTCAACATTTAAAACAAGGTGCCATTCTTTGCACCAGTTTTAAATCTCATCAGGCTGTAACTAAACATTGATGTCACTTGTGTCACACTGTACTTCTTTACTCTGAGGTGACGAAAGTTGTGGGGTAGCGATAAGCACATATAAAAATGGCATTAGTATTGCATATGCAAGGCATAAAAGGCCAGTACATTGGTGGAGCTGTCATTTGTGCGAAGGTCATTCATGTGAAATGGTATCAAGCATGATTCTGGCAACATGATGGGAATTAAGACTTTGAACACGGGAGGGTAGTTAGAATTAGATGTATGGAGCACCCATTTCTGAAATTGTTAAGGAATTAAATAGCCAGCAAACTCGCACCAGGGGAGAACAGCATTCTTTTATTTGTTTTTTGTGAAGATGTGAAACCTATTGAAATTCATCAATGAATGAAGGTCCAGTAAGGGGCTGCATGTTTGTCACAGCAGCAAGTCTTTGAATGTAGTAGGAAGTTCACAAATGGTGTGACTTCAGTGGAAGATGCTCCTCGTCTAGGTCAGGCAGGTACAACGATTTGTGACTCCGCCGAACATTGCAGCAGTTGAAGCCATAGTGAAGTGACACTAAATGACAATGCAGCATGTTTACAGATTAATGGGTCAGCACACCACATTATGCATGATGTTCTCCAGTTTCACAAAGTGTCTGCAAGATGGGTCCCACGGCAGCTGACTCCTGAAATGAGGGAATGACATGTTGATACTTGTGAAGATCTTCTTGAGCCCTTTGAACAAGAAGGTGATGGCTTCCTTGCAAGAATCATTACTGGGGACAAAACCTGGGTTCACTTCCACCAATGGGAAACGAAGAAAGCCAGCAAGGAATGGTGCCATTCCTCATCACCAAGTGATTTCCATATGTTCGGACCACTCAAAGGCGCAATGGGAGGAAAGAAGTTCTGTTCTGATGAAGTGGTGCACCACGCAGCACATGAATGGGTTGCGTGGACTACCAAAGAATTTTTTTCTAAATGAATTTATACACTTTGTAAGTGCTGGAGGACTTGCGATGAACGTGGGTGAGATTATATTGAAAAGTGATACAGCTTTGTACCATTTCTGCACAGTAAAAAATATTAAAAAAATATATAAGGTTTTCATTTGACTCACCCTCATACTTATTTTACTCATCTTTTCAGTGGTAAGCAGACAGTGATTCTTTCCAGATGAAAGGCAAGGCCTTTCATAAAAATCAGTCATATTGTATACCAGCTGTGCTGTAATTTCCATGTCATGTTTAACCTGAACTTGATCACCAAACAGCTGTTCAGAGACCATCTCAAATTGCCGCAAAGAGCAAAATTGACTACGCAGTTGCAGAATATGCTGCCAAGAAAGTGATACTCAGCTATTACCTCACTTCATAATCCATGGCATCTGAGTTCCCAAGCATTCTCGCCTCATCACTGCCCTCAGCTACTATATCAGATTCCCTGACATAAGTAGAGGGTTTTGCCTTGTCATTGCTTTCAGTCTCAGAATCCTCCATGTGTCAGTCTTCACTAGCTCCTGTCCCAGTCACATGTTCACCTCTGCCCCTGTCCTGTGCCTTGTCTTTCTCTCTCTTCACTTTCAATTCCTTTCCAACACAATACTTTTCTGTCCCGCACTTACTCCCATCACACTAAATTGCACATTACATGCAACATCTTCTTCTCTGCCAATGGCTGGGCCATGTACAGGCTGTTACATTTGAATTCAGACTGCAGGAAGCATTGTTCTTTCTGTGGGAGTTCATTGTTATGTTGCCTAATGTGGACATGCATTAATATCTCCCACAAATGCACAACTGTGATAAGAAAGGACTTCCAGTCTCTTTAAGAGTCACAGTTGCTATAATTAAAAAATTGCCTGATTCTAAGACTCATCTTGGAATCCATTCAAAGTAAAATTCTCAAACACAGTTCAAAATGAAGGTAATGCCATATAGTTTTTTGTGGTAGTTTTGTGCTATTTTAAGGACTTACATATATCATAATTTTCATCATGATTAACATTTGTTCCAAAAACACAATTTTAAATGGAATAAAAAGTGTTTTATATAATTCAGCATTGATTTAAAAACAATGTTAGTAAACTTTCTATGGTACCTTCAATGAAGGGTTATAGAGAAAATAAAAAGGAATTGAAATAGTGGCAAATGCTGTTGAGTGCACTATAGTGTATTACACAACCTCCATGAATCATGATGACACCATCATTGATAGACTGCTGTTCGTTTCACTGTGGGAGGATGCTGAGAAGTGGCACCTGAAGAAACGACCTTCTTTTTGTTCCCATGATCAATAACCAGATGGCATGAGAAGGAAAGAGGCTTTCCTTCTCATTCTGTCTGGTAAGCCTCCCATGACCTGGGGTTCAGGCTGACTTTTCTGAACTCTGCGTCTTTTCCTAAATCTCTCTCTAGTCCTTATCCTTCACAACACATCCTTCCCCTTGAACACTTCTGCCAGGAGGAGGAGCCACTGGATCCAAAAACTAGCAAAAATAATACCTTTATTGAAACTTCCTGGCAGATTAAAACTGTGCGCTGGATCAAGACTCGAACTCAGGACCTTTGCCTTTCACTGAAAAGTGTTCTACCATCTGAGCTATGCAAGCATGACTGACACCCCGTTCTCACAGCTTTACTTCTGCCAGTATCACGTCTCCAGTAAAGCTGTGAGGATGGGCTGGATTCCTGCCCTCCTCCCTCCCCTTTCCCCTACATGTTGCCTGGTTCTTTGTGCCATTTTGTTTCACCTTTCCATGTGTCTTCTTCCACTGGTGTTGTCACAGTCATACTGTGGTGTGGGGACTGGGATGGGTGGGCATCATCATGTCTAGCACCTTAGAGATTCCACCTGCTGTCACCTTCTACAACATCCCTCATGTTCTTCAATTTCCCTACCATCTCAGCATTTGTTTCATCTCTTTCTTTGCGTGTTTTCCTTTAGCATTTATTGCCCTGTGTCATTAGTGTTTTTTTTTTTGTAACCCAAACAGACCTTCCCTGAGGTTGGATTCTAACAGCTTTTCCATTCTTCTGCTAAGAATTAGTGTTAGTATTTTGCAGCCATGAAATACTCTCACCTGTCAGTACCTGCTTTCTTTGAAAATGGAATCATTACACTCTTCTTGTAGTCTCAGGGTATTTCACCTGTCTTGTACACCTTGCTCATCAGATGGAATAGTTCTATTTTGTCAAGGCTGCTCTCCCAAGGCTATCAGTAATTCTGATTGGATGTTGTGTACTCCAGGGACCTTGGTTTGACCCGGGTCCTTCATTGCTCTGTCAAATTCCTCCTGCTGTATCATATCTCCCATCCCATCTTCTGTCTTCTGTTTTCATAAAGTTGCTTACAGCTTCACCTCCTATGTATAGACCCTCTATTATACTCCTTGCAGTATTACCTTCTTTATTTAGTAGTTTCTGTCTATCTCAGTTCTTGATATTCATACAGCTGCTAATGTTACCTCCAAAGACCTCTTAAATTTTCCTGTTGGCAGTGCTGATCTCTCACCTTGTGACATATGCTTCTAAGTCCTTAAATTTGAACTCTAGCCTTTCCTGCTTAGCAATTTTATACTGCCTGTCACTCCTTTGTAGATGTTTGTGTTCACTTTTATATGCTTCATTTGCTGCATTTTTATATTTCCTTTCTTTTATCAATTAAATTCTGTTCTCTTCTGTTGTCAAAAGATTTCTACTAAGCCTTGTCTTGTTACATAACTGATCTTCTGCTGCCTTCACCATTTCATAACCCATATTCATTTGGTCTGCTGCTGCAGGGATGGGCAATAACTTTGGCTTGGAGCCATTCTTATGTAGGCAGAGGTTAGCAGAGGGTCACACCTATTAAAATGATGGCATGCAGTAGTCCACTTTGCAGTTCAGGAAAGCTATAAATTGTTGCAAAAAATTCTGTCTTGGGAGGCCAGACAAAAACCACTGTTCTGTGTTCCTTTCCTCTGTCCTAGTGTGATTAAATTGCCTAATGCTCCGTCCATAACTTACAATGACCTCTGGCTCTTTCAGCTTATTCACATACCATCTCCATAATTTCCTACCTTTTTGCCATTTCTTCAGTTACAATCTGCGGTATATAATCAGTATATTCTGGTCAATCTGCATGTGCACCTTGATATATCTTAAAATCTGGACCCATAATTCAGTCTCTCTCTCAAAATTATATAATCAATCTGAAACCTGCTGGTGTCTGCAACTCTTCAGTGTCTGTAACCTTCTTTCATGATTCTTAAACCAAGTTTTAGTGATGATTAAATTGTGGTCTGTGCAGCAATGTACCAGGCAGCTTCCTCTTTCATTTCTTTCCCTAGTTCACATTTTCCTTCTATTTTTCCTCCTCTTTCTTTTCCTACTATTGTATTCCCATCCACCATCACAATTAAATTTCTGTATCACTTAACTGTCCAAATAAGTTCTTTTGTTTCACCACACATTTCTTCAATTGCCCCATCTGCAGAGCTAGTGGGATTGTAAGCTTCGGATACAGCAATGGGTTTTGGCTTCATGTATCTTGTCTACAATAATCTGTTAACAATGTTGTTCACAGTGGCTTGCTTGAATTGTTGTTTGTTGTTTTCTTATTCATTATTACATCTACTCCTACATTACTTTATTTGATTTATATTTCCAGCCCTGTATTCATCTGGCCAGAAGTCCTGTTCCTCTCGCCACTGAACTTCAATAATTCCCATTATATTCTAATTTTAAGCTATACATTTACTTTCTTAAATTTTCAGGCATCCCTCCCAGCTTAAGGACACAATTTACCATCCTCCAACATGTAGAGTATCAGTTGTGTTTCTCCTGACATTTTACAGAGCAGTCCCTACTTAGAAATCCACATGGGGGATCATTTACATGTGTGGGATGTTTTACTCAAGAAGATGCCATCGTTTAACTGTAGAGTAAAGTTGCATGGCCTAAGGACAAATTACGGCTGTAGTTTTCCCCTTGCATGAAGCTGTTCACTGTACCAGCACTGCAAGGCCATGTAAGTTGGTGTCACAAGGCCAGAGCAGTCACTTGCCCAGACTGTTGCACCTTCAAATATCAAAAAGGGTGCTGCACTCCCCTTCACCAACCACACTTTTGTCTAATCTCTGAGCAAATACTCCTTCGTGGTTGCATCTATGGTACGGCTGTCTGACACCACTGAGGCATGCAAAATCCCAAAGAAAATGTACTGGGCGACTCTTAGAATGGATCATGTTTGTCCCACACACACACACACACACACACACACACACACACACACACACACAAACACACACTTATGTTCATTCAGGTGGACACAAGAAAGTCTTTTCATTTTGCCTGTCTGCAGCTCAACAAGTCATCTTTATGGTGGATAGCAATCCATCTTCTTCAGAATGTTGTTAATATTCCAACTTGGGTTTTCTGCTGTTCAATTGGTGCTATTTTATTCCATGATGAGACATACTTGGTTTGTCTTTTATTTGTCATATATTTGTGCCTAAATTTTGACAGTATCTCAAAACTGATCAGTTTTTTTCCCTGACGATCAGGAGCCCAACAACCAGCCAGAGAGGAGACTGGTGGTGAGAGAGGAGAGGAAGAAGAAAGAGAAGAATTAGGAGAAAAAGAAGCAGTAATGGTGAGTTTTGTCAGTAGCATATGGTTACCCCCACAATCCTTCCTGTTTTCCTTTCAGGGCACTCAGTTTTCATGTGCATGGAGCTCCAAGCGATGACAATAGACCTTCCTTTTGTGTGCTGATATCCATTTCTCTAACTATTTTTTTCATCTGAGACTAAATATCCCCCTGCAGAAGTGCATTATTTCTGGTAAGTCACAATTTGTGTCATCAATTAATTTCCTTTCTACATACACCACCCACCTTCTGAACTAATAGTGGTGTTCAATATGTGTTTTTGTACACTGGTAACTACAAACTACAGTCCCCGCCAAATGTATGCAGCACATTTACTGTGGAGCCAACGGAACCAATGACAATTAGAAGTTGCTGTCTTGGTGTGGCTCATTGTGCTACCTCCAAGTTATTAGCCAGCACTACCCCATTGTGACGTTTGCCTGCTTTATTTCTTCTTTGATAGTTCTTGGAGTCAAAGTATTGCGTTGTTATACTGGCTGAGAAATTGGGGATGGAAGTTCAACACTGAGTACTGTAAATGATGTAGCCTACAGTTGCACAGTTGCGTTTCACACTGCACTGTTCACAACCCCCTAATATTACACAGTTAATATGTCCAGTTTGCTATTGGTTAACTTTTGATAAGCTTCATTAATAGTTTGCAGGCAGACATCAGCATACTGCTGCAATAGTTCACCACTGAACATCTATGAGCAGTAAAAACCCAACCACACAGTTCATGCAGAATAATATGGTATGTGTGACACTACTGAACAGACACTGTCATTATTTTAACACATGCCTATTTGTGTTGCACTAATTTCATGGTTAAGATGAAGCATTGTTGTTGATCTAACCAATATAAGTGTATCGTTTAAAAATCGGCCATGGTCTGATTGTCTCGGGACTAAAAATCAGGTCTTTATATATCCACACAATAATAGATACTATAAGTATACTTAGTTTGATGTTTGTTACAGAAATGACAATTAAAACCTAACTCATTCAATTAACTGAATGTGTTCAAAAATTCCACCTTTTTTAACAATTTCTTCTACCAGAAAGGTCAGGCCAAATTATTTTTTAAATAATGAAATTAACAGAAATAATTATCGAAACAATACTTTTGGCAAACCTGGTAATTGCTTGGGAATCAATTAAGGGCTGGCTTTGCTAATATGTTATCGAATGATGACTGAGACACATCAGTATACCAGGAATGAGTTCACTGACCAACTTACTGAGGAATTGGGTAAGAGTGAATTAATAGATGTCAGAATAGTTGGTACTGACTTAAGAAACAAGGAAGCTTGTAATTCTGAAGGCTTGGGATAGGGATTGCTAAACTTCTACTGCCCTTAATAGTTTGAGAATGGATGCAAAAACCACTACTAACCTTTGTGGAAAATATGTTATCACTTTATGCAGATTGGAATGTCCACACTGGGTTCGCTCTTGATTTTATCTTACAGTGAGAGAACACTCCTCACACTGGCTCATACATTCACAAGTTATTCTATTGTGTCTGACCCAAGGAGACACCACAATAGGTCCTTGTGGGTTCTCTGTCTGGAACTTCCCTACACAGCAGACACTCACAAACAGTATCCCAGTTTCATAAAAAATTAACTTTTGTTTAAGGAAAAATAAATCAAGAGAGCATGTTAAATATCAGGATATTTGTACCTACATGATATTAGTCAATTAATGAATTACAGTAATTTTATTGTGCATGTTGTTACCTGAAGCAAATCTGAACAAGTCTCATGTAGGGATTTTGTACTGTTTGATGTTCAGTGGTAGATTTGACCACTGTTTTCTTCCAAGATCTCAATTCCAGCTGTCCTCAGGCAGAGTGTCAGTCAACCTGTTGCCCACTCTCTATGGATCATGATTTCTCAGTCAGCATGTGAGCCCCATAGCCTTTGATTTGGGCACCACCTGAAACAGTATCCTCAACAAGAGAGTTCTTCAAATAATCATTATTTCTTCTGTTGTAAGAAGGAAGTAACCCTGGCAAAGTTTTCCAGTTTTGTGGTAATTCTTCTTGTCTATTCTTCATTAATATAGAATGCCAAAGGAAAATGTTGCACCTCAGAAGAATGTTGTTATTGCCAAGTTACTACTGTTTGTAATATTCCACAGATGCTGCCAATGCTCAGTTGTTTTAAATTGCATTTTCACTGTATTTACTTCTACTTCCATCAATGAAATCTGTGTATACACACTCAGCAATACTTCCATGAATGGCACTATCTACTAAAAGAAGTCCTTTGGTCAATATTTATCACATTAGAAACTTTTATCTCAGATGGACATTATCTTTTACACTTGAAAATACTGGAAAATTACTTTTTAACAAATTAACCATGTACTGGTAACTAAGTTTTCACTCAACTACAGTTATCATTGTCCAGTCCCCAAAACTGTTTCAGCTTAACTTCAGTTATTCTTTCATATTAAATGTTTTTTGAACACGAAAATTCTGATACTAATACTGCTGATTTTGAGGTGACAGGTAATGTACAGTAAGAGAGAAAAAATGCAACAGTAATGGCAGGTTGCCCAGTTATGTTCAGAGATTTCTTTTAAATCACTGATTTTGTTTGTTGTGACCCATGAAGCAGTGTGTAAAACAGTCAAGAAGGCCAGTGGAGAAATGGCAGGTAAGCAGCTGTTAGTATATCACTTGGCAATGAATTGACATTGCTTATTTCCCTTATGATGGTTGTAGAGGTATTACAGGCAAAGTTTAAACAGATTGCTAGGTGTGCTCTGGAGAAATAGGTGCCTATAAAGTGAATTAAGGTTGGGAAAGACCTACTGGGCTTTAATACCGAAATCAGGAAAATACTGAAGCAAAGATTAGTCGAAAGATTCATGCGTCTATGAAAAGATGTGTGTGAAGCGTGCAACTACTACCACAGTCACATTGTAGCAAAAAAGATGTCAGGGGATCTGAGAATATACTGGTTCTATGTAAAATCAGTGTCTAGGGTTAAAGCTTCTTTGCAGTCATTCATTGACTAGTTCGGTGTGGCAGTTTAAGATAGCAAAATAAAAGCTGAAATCTTGAATTTTGTGTTGAAGAAAGCATTCATGCGGGAGAAATTGTACAAACACACCATTGCTTGATCATCACACAATGTCCCATATGGATAACATAGTGGTAAGCATCCCAAGTGTAGAGAAACAACTGAAAGGGTTGAAAACAGAGAAGTCATCAGGTCGAGGTTGAATCCCAATTTGGTTTTACAAAGAGTATATTATGGAATTGGCACTTTGCTTAGCTTAGCTTAGCTTTGATTTGTCATGAATTTTTCGCTTAGTTCAAAGTCCCAAGTGACTGGCAAACAGCACAGGTGACTCTTGTATATATACAGGGTGAAAGAATGGATCCACGAAATCACAGACCAATATCCTTATCAGTTTGATGCAGAATTCATGAACACATTCTCAATTCAAATATCATGAACTTTCTTGAGACTGAGAAGCTTATGTCCACAAATCAGCATGATATTTAGAAAGCATTGCTCCTTTTAAATGTCACAGTATATTGTGTGAGAAAAGGGAACATGAACTATGGATGATGAAGGCCAGCAAACAGTTGACAAATTAATATTGTTCTTCTTAAAAATTTATGCTTTTAATTTCAACTCTCATTATTTACAGATGTAGCTCATGGAAGATACTTAATATAACAATGAACACAATTCATTTGTAAGGTTTGACACAAAAATGCTTTGTGTGTTAACAGTGGAAACATTTTGACTCTGTAATTCAGTGTTGTAACATTATGACTGATCTTGATATCCACTCAAAATTCACATTGTGGCACTGCACTACTGACAGTGCCAGTATCATCAAACTCGTTTTATCTTCAAAGAATTGATATCATCTTCAATGATACTAAGCTCAAGTACCACTGATCCAGTCATAAGTGTTTCCTCCCTCACTGCACAAATTTATCTCTGATGATGCTAGAAAGTCAAAGTGTGTAACATCACAACTGTTGGATGATGTGGTTGTTTGTTGTTGTGGTCTTCAGTCATGAGACTGGTTTGATGCAGCTCTCCATGCTACTCTGTCCTGTGCAAGCTGCTTCATCTCCCAGTACATACTCCAGCAGTCTACATCCTTCTGAATCTGCTTAGTGTATTCATCTCTTGGTCTCCCTCTACGATTTTTACCCTCCATGCTGCCCTCCAATACTAAATTTGTGATGCCTTGATGCCTCAGAACATGTCCTACCAACCGATCCCTTCTTCTAGTAAAGTTGTGCCACAAGCTCCTCTTCTCCCCAATTCTATTCAATACCTCCTCATTAGTTATGTGATCTATCCATCTAATCTTCAGCATTCTTCTGTAGCACCACATTTCGAAAGCTTCTATTCTCTTCTTGTCCAAACTATTTACCGTCCATGTTTCACTTCCATACATGGCTACACTCCACATAAATACTTTCACAAACGACTTGCTGACACTTAAATCTATACTCGATGTTAACAAATTTCTCTTCTTCAGAAACGCTTTCCTTGCCATTGTCAGTCTACATTTTATATCCTCTCTAGTTCGACCATCATCAGTTATTTTGCTCCCCAAATAGCAAAACTCCTTTACTACTTTAAGTGTCTCATTTCCTAATCTAATTCCCTCAGCATCACCCGATTTAATTCGACTACATTCCATTATCCTCGATTTGCTTTTGTTGATGTTCATGTTATACCCTCCTTTCATGACACTGTCCATTCCGTTCAACTGCTCTTCCAAGTCTTTTGCTGTCTCTGACAGAATTACAATGTCATCATCGAACCTCATAGTTTTTATTTCTTCTCCACAGATTTTAATACCTACTTTTTCTTTTTTTTACTGCTTGATCAATACATAGATTTAATAACATTGGGGAGAGGCTACAACCCTGTCTCACTCCCTTCCCAACCACTGCTTCCAGTACGTGCATCTCAACTCTCATAACTGCCATGTGGTTTCTGTACAAATTGTAAATAGCCTTTTGCTCCCTGTACTTTACCCGTGCCACCTTTAGAATCTAATAACACATATCTAATAACAATATTGTTACCAATAGAGAGGGGCTAAGTAATATTTTTAATGATTACTTCATACACATTGCAGAATCTGACTTCTGTACTACAGATAATGTAAAAGTTGGAAATCACACTGAGGTGAGGCCTACAAGAAAGAGACCATGGCACGTACATCCCGAAGGTAGGCCGAGCTCGCTCAACTTGGCACACAAACTGCATTTATATACCTATTAACTAGTAACTAGACGTGTATGTACAAACAAGAATTGCATCTTCTACTGGAAGTAACTACTATGAAGTCTTACTGTTACTAGTCCTACAATGATTGTAAGTCCACAAGGTTACTGATAATTTGTTATGGCTGTAATGTGATATAATAAAATTAAAATCATGCCTAAATTATTATCTGTTGCATAAGGCTCTACATCTTGCATGAAATGAGGACTGTTAATCAGATGAGACTAAATGCTATAAATGCTGTTTATGATGAGAATTGATCTTCAATTTCACTGTATGACGAGTAATAAGTGAGACCTCATAATAGCAGATTCCAGTAGAAGATGCAATTCTCGTTAGTACACATACACCCAGTTGAGAGCTAACAGGTCTAAAAATACAGTTTGTCTGCTGAGTTAAGTGAGTGAGGGCACTCAGGCCTACATTAGTGATTTCTGTGCCGCGGCCTGTCTTTCTCATGGGCCTCGACTGAGGTCAACTCAAACTTAGTTCTCTTTGCTGATGATACAAGTATAGTAATCACACTTGACAAAGAAGAATTGACTGATGAAATTGTCAATAATGTCTTTCAGAAAATTACTAAGTGTTTCCTTGTAAACGGATTCTCACAGAATTTTGATAAGACACAGTACATACAGTTCCGTACAGTAAATGGTATGATGCCATTAATAAATATAGACCTTAATCAGAAGCATATAGCTAAGGTAGACTATTCAAAATTTTTAGGTGTGTCCATTTATGAGAGATTAAATTGGAAGAAACACATTGATGATCTGCTGAAACGTTTGAGTTCAGCTACTTGTGCAATAAGGGTCATTTCAAATTTTGGTGATAAACATCTTAGTAAATTAGCTTACTGCTGCTATTTTCACTTATTGCTTGCATATGGCATCATATTTTGGGGTCATTCATCACTGAGGAATAAGGTATTTATTGCACAAAAGCATGTAATCAGAATAATAGCTGGAGTCCACCCAAGATCATCCTGCAGACGTTATTTAAGGATCTAGGGATATTCACAGTTGCTTCTCAGTATATATACTCTTATGAAATTTGTTATTAACAACCAAACACAATTCAAAAGTAATAGCAGTGTGCATAACTACAATACTAGGAGAAAGGATGAACTTCACTATTCAAGATTAAATCTAACTTTGGCACAGAAAGGGGTGAATTATACTGCCACTAAAGTCTTTGGTCACTTATCAAATAGTATCAAAAGTATGACAGATGACCAACAAGTATTTAAGAAGAAATTAAAAGAATTTCTGAAACACAACTCCTTCTACTTCATAGAGGAATTTTTAGATATAAATTAAAAAAAAAGAAAAAAAAAACAAATAAAAAAATTAAAAAAATATATAAGTTGTTATATTAACTTAATTATTTCATGTATTGGAAAATCATTACGAAATATTGTATTCATGATTCATGGAACTAGTATTAATCTAATCTAAACCTGATCAACTCCCTGAACTTTAATTCAAGCACACTTTGCAGCTCATCAGAGAATGTAAAAACATAAAATCTGCTGGCTGGGATGAAATTTCTCCATTTTTACTTATGCAGTGCCAATATAATCTAGCATATCATTTGATGGCTCTAGTTGTGAGGAGTGGTCTGTGATAGACTAAAATCATCCACCATTAAACCTCCCTACAGAAAAGGTGATAAACAGTTAGTGGAAAATTAGACCACTCACTTCAACTTCTGTTTTTAGCAAGTCAATCAACAAAATCGGTCTGAAATGTGTTAGAGTAGTATAATATGCACAAACTCCTGAGAGATTTTCAGCAGGACTTTGCAAATGGTTGCAGGACCATGACAGCAGCACTAAAATTTATGCTGAAATTTCTTGAGAAAATCATTGAAGGCATGCAAGGAGCTTGGGTTTCCTTAGATCTATCACAGACTTTTGATAGGGTTGATAAAGAGGTACTCTGGTCAAAACTGGCCAGAGATGGCATCAGTGGAAAAATTTTGCACCTAAATACGTCATATTAGAAAACAGAAGACAGTGTACCAAAATCCCACACTATAATGGAGAAACATTAAAAAGCTACACATCAAAGGCCAGGAATATTAAATTCTGTGATCATGAGGGATTGATAATTGATGCCCTCCTTTGTGTAAGATATGCCAGTGAGTTCCCAAATAAATTCAAAACTGGTATCTTCATTACAATGTATGCAGATGACGGTTCAGAATTTATTGGGGAAATTGTGTGTTTAATCTTGTCATGAAGGTAAAAAATTTTATAGATATGGCAAAGTCAGAGTTAGGAAATAAAATTATAAGTCAATTTACAAAAAAGAAGTATAATTTCCTTCAATGTTGGGTACTTGCAAAATTGTACCAATTGTCAAGATATAATGTGTTAGGGAAAATCTGCAGTGAGTGTAAGTTTGTAGGTATATGTGTAGACAGAAAACGGTTATGGACACAAGAAGTTGGCAATGTGTGTTTGTTAGACTAATATCCAGCTTACATGTTTCAAGAAGAATAACTCCATATGTCAACACCCAACAATGAGGGTAGGCCTAATGCATTTCAGTTTAATGCAGCCCTTTCTTCCAAATGCTTCAGTATTATTGGTTGGGGCTTCAATACCTCATTTGGGCAGAGTTTTTAAGCTGCAGAAATGAGCTTTGAGAATGTTAGGTAAGAAAGATGAAAGAAAATTTTTCAGGGAATTAATAGATTTTAAAATACTGTCTGTCTGTTCTATGTATGTATTTGAAGCAATAGTACTGGCTGTAGAAGACAAGAAATATACATGTCATAAAACAGAAATTCATGAACAAAACTCTGTACGAGTAGAATATTACCATGTGGCAGACAAAGACTGAAAAAGAATTGCAAATGGTCCATACACTAAAGGAGCAAAATATTTCAATGCCCATCTGTTAACTACTCAAAAATTCTAAATGCATTGAAAATCATAGCTCACTGAGCAATGCTACTAGAGCCTACCATAGAGACTAAAATTTAATATATTATTATGTAAAATAATTTAGTGTATACTTCAGTACCTTTTATAACATAGATTGTATTCTGCTGTGTTTGTTGTACTACCAAATGCAATGCATGTGATCATATGTTTCACACAAATAAATTACAAATTTTCCAGCAATGGAACATCAGCTGTATTAAAATGTACTACATTTTTTCCCAAGCATATCAGTTTTATCTTCAACATCCACTGGTGCATCATCAAAGTTTTCAAAACCGCATCTCTTATCTTGCTACTGTGTCATCACTGAAATTATTTTCTACTGAGACATGATGATGAACTGATATACCTCATCTTACTTCATTTGAGAAAGTCAGAAGGATATTCGATGTCCCTTGCCCAACACTAACTCTGCCATCCATAAATGATACTTTTATCTTTAGTTTCACTTACTGTGACACACAACAGTTCCCACATTATATACATTATGAATCACTTTGTCCCAAGAGGATTTAAACTTCTCCAAAGTTACAGTTTTCATTGTGTTGACATTGTCTGTGGTATGTAATTCTTCACTGTGTCCACATAATATTTGACTTTGTATGAAGATTGAACTTCAGATGTTTCAGTATGGTGAATGATTTTGTGTTTGTTAGTAATTTCTCCAAATTGCACGCAGAAACTCAATACCCTCAGATTTTTCAGCAGCACTACCTGGAGCCCCAACTGCACATCTTTCCTACAATTTTGCAGAGCTTTGGTTTTATCCCACCTGATCTATGGATGTGTTGCTTGTGAGTCAATACCACATCAATACTGAGTTTGTTAGACCCTATCCACTTCAATGGTGTGCAGTTGGCAGCTGGTGCTTTCTGTGAAGAGTCCCACACACAAAATACTGCTGGAAGTTGGAATCCCACTATTAAGGGTCAAGTGCCAGCAACTCTTAGTGAAGAATTCAATCTAAATTTGCCACATGCCTAAACATCTATGTTAGTCAACTCTGTTTCACAACTACCTGTTCATACTCATTCTGAACCCTCCAAAAATGGTTAGACTAGTTTAGATACGATTGGTAACAGTATGTGCGGACCGGGCCCCACTTGTCTGTGTACATAATTCCTTCTCAGCATCTCCTGCGATATGCCTCCAGCCTTATGATTCAAGTGGATCTCTTCTGTGGCCATAAGAAAAATGCAGATCCACCACCCTCAGGTAACTAGTGTTCAGTTCCCCACAACTATCCTAATTTGACGAGCATGTACATGGACAGACTGAAAGTTAATGGCAGGTTTGGTTGTGCTTTTTCATATGCAGAATGTATTTTCTGCCTCACGCATACAGTGTACACACTGGAGAGTTGGTCATGGCCAGGCTCTGCAGTTTATTGAAAAAATCACCACAAAGGACAACTGGTTTGTAGGGACTACGTGAACTGCTTACATAGGACATATCACCCCATGTACATTTCAGAAGTGAACATCCAAGGCTTAGTAGATGACCTACACAGCTACAGAGTACTAACATTCATCTGGAGCCAGGGCAATGTGAGTTTTCTGTGAAATGAACTGACAAATCGGCTAAAGAGGCAACCGCAAGAGGCAAGCTTGAATATGTGTACTGGAGAGAGAGACCTAAGATCTCAGCTGCAACATAACATTTTGAAAGCCTAGGATACGAATGGCAGGCTACAACAACCCTCAGCAAGCTGAGAATAACTGAAGGGACCACTGTGGTAGGGGATATGTCACTCCTGGCCACTCAGAAAGGTGCAATTTTACTGTTGACTGCATAGTGACCTCTACACAGTTTCCCACAGGTTCCTTATTAATAGAGGACACCCCTTGGTGCAGCTGTGCTGATCATCTTATTCCAACTCATATTTCTGTAGAATCTGCCCTGCTAGTTGATGTGAGATGAGCCATCAACTTGTCTACCACACTACCCCAAATACGTGGGATGATGAGATAGTAGCTAAGCCAGCCATACATTTTCTGAAGAAAGGTGGATTTTACAGTACACACTTTACATATGATGTATATTGTAGACACATTTTAAATTTTCGTTATTTAATTATTTCCTTGTTGTGGGTGCCAGTGTACCCCCTAGTTCTCTGGTTGCCTCAGTCCAGTTATGCCCTGCTCACCATAGTGATTTGCCTGGACAAAATGTGAAGAAGCCTTAAAATTGTACAGAGAAACTGCTCTAGCAGCTTCCGTATTACATGCTTGAATGTACCAACAATAGAGAATTCATCCATTGATGGTAGCTCTGTTGAGCTTCACTCTTACACATTAACTTTAAGCCCTCAGTTTTGATGTCATGTTTCCCTTTCTATATTCTGCAAACCACTATGAGGTGCATGGCAGAGGGTACACCCCATTTTACCCATTATTAAGGTATCTTCCTGTTCCATCCATGTATGGAATGTGAGAAGAAAGATTGTGTGAGTGCCTCTGAGCATGTGATAATTATTGTCATCTTATCCTCACAATCCCTGTTTGAACAGTACATAGATGTTAGTAGTATATTCCTAGAGTAACCATTTAAAGCTGGTTCTCGCAACTTTATTAATAGTCTATCTCAGGGTAGTTTGTCTGTCTTAAAAAGTTTGCCATTTCAGTTCCTTCAGTATCTCTGACACTCCCTCATGAATTAAACAAACCTGTGACCATTTATGCTGCCATTCTCTGTATACTTTCAATATCCCCTGTTAGTCCCATCTGGTATAAGTCACACACACTTGAACAGTATTCTTGAATTGATTGCACGAGTGATTTGTAAGCAGTATGTTTTGTAGAGTGATTGCACATCTCCAGTATTCTACCAATAAACTGAAGTCTACCACCTACTTCACCCTCTGATCATTCCATTTCATACCCCAACAAAGTGTTACATGCAGGTATTTGTATAAGTTGGCTGATTCTAGTTGTGACTCATTGATATTGTCATCCAAGATTACCATGTTTTCTCGTTTTGTAAAGTGCAAAATTGTACATTTGTGAACATTTAGAGCAAGTTGTCAATCTCTGCACCATGTTGAAAACTTGTCAGGATCTGACTGAATGTTTCTGCAGCTTCTCTCAGATAGTGCTTCATTATAGATAACTGCATCTTATGGAAAAAGCCGGGTTTTACTATTAATGTTGTCTGTGAGGTCATTAATTTACAGCAAGAACAGCCAGGGTCCCAACACACTACCCTGGGGCACACACCAAGTTACTTCTACATCTGATGATGAGTCTCCACCCAAGGTAACATGCCGTGCCATTCCTACCAAAAAGTCCTCAATACAGTCACAAATTTCACTTTGTACCCCATATGATCATACTTTTGACAATAAACATAGGTGAATCAAATGCTTCTTGAAAATCAAGAAACATGGCATCTAAATGATTGACTTGATCCAAAGCTTTCAGTACGGCATGTGAGCAAAGTGTGAGTTGGTTTACACATGATCAGTGTTTTCAAAAACCGAGCTGGTTGGCATCGAGGAGGTCTTTCTGTTCAAGGTACATTATCATGTTTGAGGTCAGAGTATGTTCTAAGAGTCTACATCAAATTAACATCAAGGATGTTGGATGGTAGTTCTGTGGGTCACGTCTACTACCCTTCTCATAGACAGGTGTGACCTGTGCCATTCTCCAATTAGTGGGCATGGTTTTTTGCTCGGGGCCGATATGGTAGTGTAGTGAGAATAGGGGCTAACTCAGCTGCAAATTCAGTATAGAATATGATGGGGATTCTGTGCTGTCACCATCAGACACCACACTTGCTAGGTGGTAGCCTTTAAATCGGCCGCGGTCCGTTAGTATACGTCGGACCCGTGTGTCGCCACTGTCAGTGATTGCAGACCAAGCGCCGCCACACGGCAGGTCTAGAGACTTCTGAGCACTCGACCCAGTTGTACAGACGACTTTGCTAGTGATGCTATACTGACAAACTATGCTCTCATTTGCCGAGACGATAGTTAGCATAGCCTTCAGCTACGTCATTTGCTACGACCTAGCAAGGCGCCTTTACCAGTTTATTTTGAGATTGTAATTAATGTATCAACAAGAGTGATGTTATCCAATTATGGATTGAAGTTAAGTATTCCCGCAACTACATTCTTTTCTTACTAGACTCAACTACTTTACCTTGTTCCAGACCTCACGCCAGTCTGCGTGAGCTTAAACGCGTGCATTTCGGCCTCCTCTAGCAACACGGTGTTGGCTCTTCTGCCAACACATCAGATTCCATCAGGCTTGAAGTACTGTTCATTTAATTCACCTTTTCAATGGTACAAGGACTAAATTGGGGCAATTCTCCTGGGTTTTGAAAATGGAGTTAAGCATTTCAGCTTTTGCTTTGCTACCATGAGTTTCAGATCCCGTCTCATTCTCTAGGGAATGGACCTGAACTTCAGTGCCACTTACAGCCTTTACATATGAGCAGAATTACTTTGGATTTTTTAAATGTCATTTGACAATATGATGCTATGGTGGTCATTGAAGGTAATATGCATTGCTCTCTTGACAGCCAAACATGTTCATTCAGCATATCTCTGTCTATACTCCAGTGTTTTGTTTTACACCTATTCTGCAGCAGTCTGTTTCTTTAGAAGTTTCTTTACAGTGGCTGCATACCATGGAGAGTCCTCCCACTATGAACTGTTCTACTATGTAAATATCTATACAGTGCATGGTCAACTATTATTTTGAACTTGTGCCATAGTTCCTCTAGATGCTCCTGACCTGTGCTGAAAGCTTAAAGTTCCTCCTGAGATATGACACTACTGATGTTTTTTATCTAATTTACTCAACATACCTTTCTGCTCGTTGTAGTTGTCCTTTGTACTTTGGAAATCATTGTTGATACAACCACATCAGTTCACTGACACAACTTTCTTTGTCAACATCCTCAAAGAGATCAGGTCTGTCTGTTGTCAGCAGATGCAATGTATTTCCATCATGAGTAGGGTTCTGAACTATCTGTTCTAGGTAGTTTTCAGAGAAGGCATTTAGTGAAGTTTTGCAGTATGTCTTATCATGCCCACCATTAACGAAATTGTCATTTTTCCAGATAATAATTGGACCATTAAAGTCTCCACCAATGATTACAGTGTGATTAGGGAACTTGCATACAAGTGAATTGAGGTATTCTGTGGAGTTTTCAGTTGCACCAGCAGATAAGTCTGGTGGGTGATAGAAAGATCCAATTATCATTTTATGCCCATCGCTGATACTGAGCGTTGCCCAAACAATCCCACATGCAACTTCAGTGTTTGTCTTGGTGGATTTGATTTTTTTTGTCTGTTGTGACATATACACCTCCTCCTCCTCCTCCTCCTGGGGCTCAACATTTGGTTGTTGGGAACAAACTTGACAGTCCTGAGTTCCTGAGCTGGGGACTGGTGAGTGCCATCAGTCCTCTGCTACTGTAAGTTCTAGGCATGCTTCAGTGACAACCCTGCGTTGCAGCTCTGGAATGTTGTGTGTTTTGGAGAATGGGGGCCTTGGCTTCACCACCTGGACTGCCAGCAAGGTACACACCTGTATAAAAAAAAACCCTTAACCTCATGGTGTGCTATGTGCTGGTGAGGTGAATGACTGTTGAGGAACACAGTATCAAATGGGCAACCTACGGGGCACCTGGTGCCCTGTAGTTGTATAAGGCTTTCTCAGGCATGCAGGGCTCTGCCTGGCTTGATGGTTGTTTCTCTAGCATCTGCTGGGATCCCTATGGAACAGGTGTACCATCAGATAGTACCTACGCCCACTCATCAAAGAGAGCTTGGTTGGCCAGTCCTCCCAAAAAGAAGTCTCAGAATCATAGTAACAGGGATTTAGTGTGCGCTAACACTTTCATTGTTATCAGGAGAACAGGAGGAACCTTGGAGAAGGCCTTCCCTTTCTATATTCTCAAGGCGTGGAAAGGTATTGCTTGGTCCCAAAAAAGAGTCAAATAACTATGTAATGGAACACTTCTAGTTGAAACTGCTAATTCAACCCAGGTATCTAAGCTTCCGGGATCTAAGGCCTTGGATGAATACACACTAGAGGCCTTAACTTCAGTGAGGGTGTTGTTACTAGCTCCAATATGCTATATCTGTCTCGAGGTTAGGGACTCACACCTAGTGATACGTGGCTGGACCACGGGGCCCCAAGCTGAGTCCTGGCATTGCTTCCACTTACTTATGCCAGGCTTCTCACTTTTATCTTTCCTATGTGGCCACCCTCGGCCATCTCTTGTTCTTTTCAGACCCTGATGCTATTAGGTTTCAAGGGCTAGGGGTCTTTCATTTTCCAACCTGTACTTCTCATGCAGCGTCTGACCCAGAGCGGGCAGCTGCAAAAGGCATCTGTATCCCATGTTAGAGGCAGCCTCCAGAACTGCGGAAGGCAACGGAATACCACCGCAGATTATCTTCCCTGCATAATGCAGTTTCCATTTTATGCACAAAAAATGGCTTCCTCTCATGTTAAATCAGTGTCTGGAGGTAAAATAGTCCCCCATTCGGATCTCCGGGAGGGACAACTTGAAAGGATGCAAAAAATCAAAACGAGAATTGGTACCTGGAATTTCAGAACTCTGCTACAAGCAGGAAAACTAGAAAACCTTAAAAGAGAGATGAAAAAGAATCATATGGACCTCGTAGGAGTTGCTGAGGTAAGATGGAATGGACATGGAGAGTTGCAGTCAGATGAATATGTATTCTACTACTCAGGAGGAGAAGTAAAAGGAATTAATGGAGTAGGAATGATTATGACAAAGGAATTGGCTAAATGTGTGGAATATGTGGACTATGCAAATGACCGGGTTATTGGTGTAAGGCTGAAAGGAGCACAAAAAGATTTACTGATTGTCCAGGTGAATATGCCAACTTCAGAACATGATTACCAAATTGTAGAGGAAACGTACAATGTAATAGAGAGAATAATGAACGAAAATAAAAAACGCTGCAAAATAGTATTGGGAGACTGGAACGCCATTGTGGGAGAAGGGAAAGAGGGAAACATAGTAGGCAGTCATGGTTTTGCAAAGAGAAATGACAGAGGTGAATGGTTAATTGACTTCTGCAGGGAAAGGCAGCCGATAGCGACAAACACATGGTTCAAGAACCATAAGAGGAGGCTCTACACTTGGAAATCACCAGGGGATAAATATAGAAGCCAAATCGATTTTATACTGGTAGAAGAAAGATACAGGAATGGAATCAACAAGGTGCACACATTACCAGGTGCAGATATTAATAGTGACCACAACTTACTTATGGCAGAAATAGAAATAAGAATGAAAAAACTGAAAAAGGTGACAATGGTGAAGAAGTGGGATTTAGAGAAGATAAGGTCAAACAAAGAACAAATTACAGAAATGCTGTCTCGGGACTTTCTAAACACATTATGAGACAAAGAAGCACCTGATAATGCCAATGAGTACTGGAATATGCTGAAAGAAGGAATCATTAAAGCAGGGCAGCAATATATAGGATATGTAAAAGGGAAAAGGTAAAAAAAAAACCATGGGTCACACAAGAAATGATTTCCAAGATGGAGGAGAGAAGAAAATTGAAAAACAAGAACACTGAAGATGCAGGAAAGATATACCGGAGGTTAAATAATGAACTGCGAAGAGAAACAGAGCAGGCTAGGAAAAAATGGCTAAAAGAGGAATGTGATGAAATTGAAGAACTAGACAGGAAGGGAAGATATGACTTACTATACAACAGAGTAAAGACTATGACATGGGAAAAAAACAGAGCAGGAAGTGCTACTATGGAAATTTTGAGTCAAGACGAAGAGGTAGTGTACAAAGATCATGACGATGTCCTCCAGAGATGGGAAGAATATATAAAAGAGCTATATGACACAAATAGCAAACCAGAAACTCTGGAACTGGAATCACACAACAGTGTAAGTGATGAAGAGAAAGGACTGACCATCATAATGGAAGAAGTAAAGTCTGCCATTGCTGCAATGAAAAATGGGAAAGCAGTAGGTACAGATACAATACTGGGAGAAATACTAAAATGTTTGAACCACAATGGAATAAGAGAAATATTGAGGTTATGTAATAAAATATGACAGTGGTGAATGGCCTGAGGACTTTTTGACAACAGTAATGATTCCATTACTGAAAAAACAAGGAACCAAGAAATGCAGTGAGCACAGGCCAATCAGCCGCATTTCACATGCAGTCAAAGTGATGTTAAGAATAATTAATAAAAGACATGAAAAAGTAATAGAGGAGAATCTCGGCGAGGAGCAGTTTGGCTTTAGATGGAATACGGGCACCAGAGATGCAATAGGGCTCCTACGAAATTTGGGAGAAAGGTTTATTGAAAAAGGAAGAGACCTATATATGTGTTTCATCGATTTAGAAAAGGCATTTGACAATGTGGTTTGGGACAAGCTGTCGACTATTATGAGGAAAAAGAGAGTGGACTGGAAAACCAGAAGACTTATAAACTCATTGTACCTTAATCAAAAAGTTTCAGTTAAAGTGAGAGGAGAAAGTACTAACTGGATCAGACTAGGGAAAGGAGTAAGACAAGTATGCTGTTTATCACCTACTCTTTTCAACCTGTACTCGGAAAATATGATTGACCAATGCTCATTAGATGACAAAGGAGTAGAAATTGGAGGAAGAAGAGTAGGGTGCTTGAGATTTGCTGATGACATGGTCCTTCTAGACACAGGGGAAAAAGAATTACAGGATTTGGTGGACACCATTGCAACTAACGGAAAAAAATATGGAATGAAAATTAACACAAATAAAACAAAAGTATTGGCAATAGGAGGAAATAAAGAAATAATAATTGTGCTGAATTGAGAAACACTAGAACAGGTGCAAAATTTTAAGTATCTTGGAAGCAGGATAGACACCGACTGGAAGTGCACCACAGAAATTAAAACAAGGATAGCAATGGCAAAACAGGCGTTTTATAAGAAAAGGAGAATCTTCTGCAGCGGTCTGGACAGAGAACTCAGAAAGAGACTCATAAAATGTCTCGTGTGGAGTGTTCTTCTATATGGCGCTGAAACATGGACTATGAGGAAAAAAGACAGAGAAAGGCTGGAGGCTTTTGAGATCTGGACATGGCAGAAGATGGAAAGAATAAGTTGGATGGACAGAGTAGAAAATGAAGAGGTACTGAGAAGAGTGGGAGAGAAAAGACAGTTACTAGATGTAATAAAGAGAAGAAAAAGAAATTGGATTGGGCATATATTAAGAAAGAATGACGGACTGATAAAAACAGTTTTAGAAGGTTATGTAGAAGGGAAAAGGAAGCGAGGGAGGAAGAGATTCCAGATACTGGATGACATGATGGATGGTACAACATACAGCAGCCTTAAGAAGGAAGCATTGGATCGCAGAAAATGGAGAGGCAAAGGACCTGCTAATATAGCAGATAACATGATGATGATGATGATGATGATGATGATGATGATGATGATGATGAACACTTTCATTGTAATCAGGAGAACAGGAGGAACCCTTGAGAAGGCCTTCCCCTTCAATATTCTCAAGGCATGGAAAGCTATTGCTTGGTCCCAAAAAAGAGTCAAATAACTATGGAATGGAACACTTCTAGTTGAAACTGGTAATTCAACCCAGGTATCTAAGCTTCCGGGATCTAAGGCCTTAGATGAATATCCAGTAGAGGCCTTAACTTTAGTGAGGGTGTTGTTACTAGCTCCAATATGCTATATCTGTCTCGAGGTTTGTCCATTTGTTCCTAACCCAGAGTGATGGTAAAAATGGGAAGAATTTGGCTGTACCTCTATGGGATGTAATGGGAGTGCTACATGTGGCCATTGCTGAGGCTCAGCTCACAAAACAGGCAATTATTGTATACTTCTTGCAAAATATGTGAACTGCTCCAAGGATCACCCAGTGTGGAGCAAGAAGTGCGAGGTTTTACAACAAGGAATGGAAAATTCAGGAGTTGAAAGTCAAGCTATGGTGAAGCTATAAAAGCTTTCGAAGCTACGCAATCTCATGTTCTTGCTACTTCTTTCACATGAGCCCTTAAGATGCCAATTGCTGAGCTTGATGCCTCTGCACAATCTCAGACCACAGATTAAAGTATGAGCTCATGCACTTGTTGGAGAACCTGTGGGGGAAATGCTCCAGTTGAAACTGAAGTCTTCGAAAGCCATCAGCAGTGGGCGTCACCACCTAAGGCACATACCACTACCCACCATCAGAAACAAACTAAGCCATACCTCTAACCCATCTGTAAAGAAAAACATCATTCAAAAAGTAATTCAAAGTCCAAGAAAGTGGTAGCTAAACCTTCAGATTGGTGAGCTTTCTCCCTCTCTGGTGGGAACTAAGCTTTGGATGATACGGCCTTCCAGTCACAGGATCTGGAGAGCTGAGAACTGGCTAACATTCCCCCTGATCTCACCGGCAAATCACCTCTCAAGGAGAAAGAAAAGACCAACCATCACTAAACAATGGTTGCCACATGGACTTCTGCATTGCAGTTGTATGTAAATTGATACCACTCACATTTGGAAGAATGACAGCTCCTGGTCCAGGAGAAACACTTCTGCATTTGCTGACAAGATACTCATTTTAAAGTCACACACATCAGCATTATGAGGTTACCACCCCTATAGGAAAGATGATGATACTGGAGGCAGGGCTAAAGGTGGAGTGACTGTTTTCATTGATGACAGTTACCCCTCCTCACCTATCCCTCTTACCACGACCATGGCAGTAATTGCTGAGAAAGTTCTCACACCCTTTAATATCACAGCATGTTCTTTGTGCCTTCCACCTAATGATGATTTGGTTGTAAACATACTGACAGAAATCTTCAGGCACTCCCACACCCATTCCTCATGGGGGACTTAAGTGCACACATTGTGTTGTAGGGCTCACCTACCACTTGCTGCAGGGGTCAGATGCTCTAGCAATTCATCCGTTCTGAGAGTATCTGCTTTCTGAACTTGGGTCAGATGACGCACTTTTCCACAGCTCCAATGTCTTTTTTTCAGCCACTGACCTTTGTTATTGTTCCCCAGCTGTTGCAGACTGAGTTCAGTGGGAAGTGGCTACAGATTCACATTCCAGTGACCTCTTCCCAGTGTGGATCATTCTGCCGACAGGGGCTGACAGGAGACCATGCAGATGGATGATAGAAAGGGCAAATGGGTTGCAGTATAGTTGATAGGCTATTTTTGAACAAAAGGATTGTGCACAGGACACAGTGGCCCACATCAGTTGTGAGATCCATTCAGCTGCTGCAGAGTCCATCCCCCAGTCTAATAGCCACCTCAGATGATGGCCTGAGCCTTGGTGGAATTAAGACTAGATTGGCAATCAGGGCCAAATGAACAGTTCTGCAGAACTTCAAACACCATCCAAGTACAGGAAACCTTCATGCCTACAGATCTGTGAGAGCACATGCAAGGTGAGTGATAAAAGAACAGGTCTTCCTGGAAGGAATTCTCGGCTTATATTAATTGGTCCACTTCTGCTGCGCAAGTTTGGGACTCAGTAAAGTGGATTTCAGGCAAGCGCAGTACACTTCCTCTTACAGGCTTGTCAAGGAATTTGGTGTTGATAGACATGACAAGCCATGGCTCAGGTTTTAGGTGAAAACATTTTTACTGTCACCAAGTCATCCAGACAAGCTCCTGCTTTTCAGGTGTTCCATAGGATTGCAGAGATGAGGAAATTCAATTTCTTGTCACGTAATGAGGAAGTCCACAACCTTCTGTTCTCCATTTGACAACTGGAATTAGCTTTGTCTGTAGCCAGAGACACAGCTCCAGGACGTGATAAGATCCACTATGTCAGGCTTTGTCATCTGTGCTCTGAACTGAAGGGATGGCTCCTTTGTTGTTTTAGTCAGATCTGGTTTCGTGGACACTACCCCATGAATTTGAAGGAGGCAATATTAATTCCATTCTGGAAACCAGGCAAAGACCTTAGTGCCCCTAACAGATACTGGGGTGTAGCCCTTACAAGTGGTATGGGTAAGACTTGTCAACGCATGGTCAACTGCCACCTCCTCTGGTTGCTTGTGTCGTGAGGTCACATGATCCCCTAGCGGTGTGATTTCAGCCCCTACTCTACAATTCCACTCTTGACAATCAAAATTTACTGGAGACAGCGATACAGGAATCCTTCTTATGCTGAAACCATTTGGTTTGGGACTTTTTAGACATCCAGAAAGTATGAAACGTTTTGCAGGTACAACATCCTTTGCCAACTTCATGAATGGGGACTACATAGACATCTGCCACTTCTTATCCAGTTCTTTCTTGTGGACCGGCATTTTTGATACCACATGGGAAATTCCTCAGGTGACTGATATGTTAAAGAGAATTGTCATGCTAGGCAGTGTACTCAGTGAAATTTCCTGGCAGATTAAAACTGTGTGCCGGACCGAGACTTGAACTCGAGACCTTCGCCTTTCGCATGCAAGTGCTCTACCATCTGAGGTACCCAACCATGACTTAAGCACACTCCGCTGCAGAGTGAAAATCTCATCCAGTGTACTCAGTGTCACACTGTTCACCATCACTGTCAGTGGCATTTCCTCCACAGTCAGGAGAACTGTCAAATTCTCTTTGTTTGTGGATGACTTTGCAATCTTCTACTCTTCCTCTGATCTTACAACAGTGACAATGTAGCTGAAAACCTGGACCAGGACTACTGCTTTTTGGTTATCACCAGAGAAGACTACACATGCCAATTTTAACTGTCCTTGTCAAAATTTTAACCAACCAGTATTCACAATGAGGGACAATATTTTACGTTTTCGAGAAACTGAGCACTTTTTGGGTTTATTATTTGACTCAAAATTAACTTGAAAGACATATGAACAAAGGGCTTCCAGTCATTGAATACTTTGAAATGCCTTAGCGTACAAATAAGGGATGCTTGACAGGTCCTCCCTCTTGCAGTTTTATACGGCATTTGTTCAATCACTTTTAGTTTACGGCAGTGTGGTCTATAGATCAGTCCTTATTTCCTATCTCAAGGTGTTGGGTGCTGTCCACCATGAGGACATTCTGATATTCACTGGAGCCTTTTGGACCAGTCCATTTCAGTCTGTTTCTGGATTTGGCTGGACAGGTGCTGAAAATCTCTGTGTCCCAACTTTGGTTTCGTCCATTTTAAGCACCTACCACAGTTTTATTGTCATTTATACAGATGGCTCACAGGAAAAAAATTTCTTCAGTTTTGCTGTTTTCCCTCAATGGGCTTTCAAAGTGTGTCTTCCAGAATAATTCACAAATTATGATGCAGAGTTAAATGACATTCTAATGGCACTGAAGGGGATACAGACATCACCGTACAAGGTTCCTTGTCCGTTTCGACTTGCTTAGTTTACTACAAGAACTTCACCAATTGTATCCGGAAATCTGGAAGACCAGTTGATTCAACACATCCATGACTCACTATAGTGATGCCAACACTGTGGCAAGGAAGTGATAATTTGCTGGGTACCTGGCCACGTCATGATACAAGGAAATTATATGGCCAACAAAGCCACTGAGGATTCATGTTAGAATGGTGCTGTTCATCAGTGTCCCATATTGTTGCATGCCATCATCTCATTTTCTGACAAATGCATCATGTCAGTAGGAGACTAAATGGTTGCATGTGACACAAAATGAACTTAATTTTTGTTGCCATCTGTCTTCTGACTGGTTTTATGTGGCCCATCGGAAATTCCTCCTTGGTGCCTACCCCTTCATCTCAAAGTAGTACTTGCAAGCCATGTCCTCAATTATTTGTTGGATGTATTCCAATCTCTGTCTTCCTCTTCAGGTTAGCCCTCTACAGCTTCCTCTAGTACCATGGAAGCCATTCCCTGATGTCTTAACATCTTATTATCCTGTCCCTTCTCCTTTTAGTGTTTCCCATGTATTCCTTTCCTCTCCGATTCTGCGTAGAACCTCCTCATTCCTTACCTTATCACTCCACATAATTTTCAACATTTGCCTGCAGCACCATATCTCAAATGCTTTGATTCCCTTCTGTTCCGGTTTTCCCACAGTCCGTGTTTCACTGACATACAACACTGCTCCAGACGTACATTCTGAAAAATTTCCTCCTCACATTAAGGCCTGTGTGTGACACTAGTAGACTTCTGTTAGCCAGAAATGCCCTTTCTGACAGGGCTAGTCTGCTTTTGATTTCCTCCTTGCTCCACTGGTCATTGGTTACTTTGCTGTCTAGGTAGCAGAATTCCTTAACTTCATCTACTTCGTGCCCATCAGTCTTGATGTTAAGTTTCTCACTCTTCTCATTTCTGCTACTTTTCATTACTTTCATCTTACTTTGATTTACACTCAGTCCATATTATGTACTCATTACATTGTTCATTCCATTCAGCTTATCATGTAATTTATCTTCACTTTCACTCAGGATAGTAATGGCATCAGTGAATCCTATCATTAATATCCCTTCGCCTTTTACTTTAATTCCAGTCCTGAAGCATTCTTTTATTTCTATCATTGCTTCTTTGATGCACAGATTGAACAGTAGGGAGGAAAGACTACATCCTGTCTTTCACACTTTTTAATCTGAGAAGTTCATTTTTGGTCGTCCTCTCTTATTATTCCTTCTTGGCTCTTGTATATATTGTATATTAGTGTCTGTCCCTATAACTTACCCCTATTTTTCTCAGAATTTTGAACATGTTGACCAGTTTACATTGGCGAATGCTTTTTCCAGGTCAACAAATCCTATGAATGTGTCTTGATTTTTCTTTGGTGTTCCTTCCATTATCAACTGCAATGTCAAGATTGCCTGTCTGCTCCTTTTGTAAAGCCAAACTGATCGTCATCTAGCACATCCCCAATTTTCTTTTCCACTCTTCTGTGTATAATTATTGTCAGAAACTTGGGTGCCTGAGCTGCTAAGCTGATTGTGTGATAATTCTTGCACTTGTCAACTCTTGCAGTCTTCGGAATTGAGTGGATGATATTTTCCTGAAAGTCAAATGATACGTCCCCAGACTCATACATTCTAGACACCAATGTGAACAGTCAAATGGTTCAAATGGCTCTGAGCACTATGGGACTCAACTGCTGAGGTCATTAGTCCCCTAGAACTTAGAACTAGTTAAACCTAACTAACCTAAGGACATCACAAACATCCATGCCCGAGGCAGGATTCGAACCTGCGACCGTAGCGGTCTTGCGGTTCCAGACTGCAGCGCCTTTAACCGCACGGCCACTTCGGCCGGCCTGTGAACAGTCAATTTGTTGCCACTTCTCCCAATGATTTTAGAAATTCTGATGGAATGTTGTCTGTCCCTTATGCCTTACTTAATTTTAAGTCTTCCGAAGCCGTCTTAAATTGATTCTATTAATGGATCCCCTATCTCTTCTAAATTGACTTGTGGTTCACCTAAGGCCTTCAATGCACCCTTTACACCTATCTGCTCTCACCTCTGCATTTAACAGTGGAATTCCGATTGCATTCTTCATATTACTACCCTTGTTTCTTGTGTCACCAAAGGTTGTTTTGACTTTCCTGTATGCTGAACTTCTTTGATTTATTCAGAATTTCCATGCAGCCTTTTTGTCTTAGCTCCCTGTGGTTCCTATTTATTTCCTTCCTCAATGACTTGTATCTCTATGTTCCTGAGTTTCCCTGAAAATTTTTGTACTTCTTTCATTCATTGATCAACTAAAGTATTTCTTCCGTACTCATGGTTTCTTCGCAGTTACCTTCTTAGTACCTTTGTTCTTCTTTCCAACTTCTGTGATTGCCCTTTTAAGAGATGTCCATTCCTCTTCAGCTGTATTGCCTACTGAGCTATTCTTCACTGTGCTGTCTATAGCCTTATAGAACTTAAAAGTGCATCTCATCATCCCTTAGTATATCTGTATCAAACTTCTTTGAGTATTGTTTCTTCCTGACTATTCTCTTGAACTTCAGACTAATCTTCATCACTATTTCAATAGAGTCTGTATCTGCTCCTGGGTATGCCTTACAGTCCAGTATCTGATTTCCAAATCTCTGTATTGCCATGATGTAATCTACCTGAGATCTTTCCTTATCTGCATGCCTTTTCCAAGTATACCACCACCTCTTGTGATTCTTGAACAGAGTATTTGCTATTACTAGCTGAAATTTACTTGCCCGCATCTCGTGGTCGTGCGGTAGCGTTCTCGCTTCCCACGCCCGGGTTCCCGGGTTCGATTCCCGGCGGGGTCAGGGATTTTCTCTGCCTCGTGATGGCTGGGTGTTGTGTGCTGTCCTTAGGTTAGTTTGGTTTAAGTAGTTCTAAGTTCTAGGGGACTTATGACCACAGCAGTTGAGTCCCATAGTGCTCAGAGCCATTTGAACCATTTTTTTTAAATTTATTACAGAACTCAATTAGTCTTTCTCCTCTAACTCTCCTTGTCCCAGGCCCATATTCTCCTGTATCCTTTTCTTCTACTCCATCCCCTAAAACTTCATTCCAGTCCCCCATGACTATTTTATTTTCATCTCCCTTAATGTACTGTATTGCCCTTTAAACATCCTCGTGTACTTTCTCTGTATTTTCATCTTCAGCTTGTGGCATCAGCACGTATACCAGAACTATTGTTGCTGGTGTCAATTTGCTGTCGATTCTGACAAGAACAAACCTATCACTGAACTGTTCACTATTCCACACTCTCTGCCATACCGTCCTATTCATAATGAATGCTACACCTGTTATACGATTTTCTACCACTGTTTATATTACCTTATACTCATCTGACCAGAAATCCTTGTCTTTCCATTTAACTTTGCTGACCACTAATATATCTAGATTGAGCCTTTGCATTTCCCTTTTCAGATTTTCTAGCTTCCCTACCACATTCAAGCTTCTTACATTCCATGCCGTGGGATGCAGGATGTTTTCCTTTAATTGATCATTCAATCTTTTTCTCATGGTCACCTCCCCCTTCACAGTCCCATCCTGGAGATCCGAATGGAGGACTAGTCCAGAATATTTTGTCATTGGAAAGATCATGACACTATCTCAGTTACAGGCCACATGTTCTGTGAATTCACACTACAGGTATTTAATACAGAGGTTTCCATTGTCTTCTGCATCCTCATGACATTGATCATTGCTGATTCTTTCACCTTTAGGAGCAGCTTCGTACTCAGGGACAAGAGAGTGCTCTGAAAATCTGTCGACTCCTCTGCCCACTTCGACAAGGCTGAGACAGCATCTATGACAACAGGTCATACAAGGAATGTCAAGAAAGGTAGGAAGATATATTTCCTCAGCAAGGCAGACAGGATACAAATTTCAAGATACTCAGCAGTCTGCAACAAATATTCAGTGATGAGGATGAAGAGGTGGAGAACAAATGGAAAAAAATTCAAAGGCATCATTCAATATGCCCTAGACAAGTATGTTCTGAGTAAGGTTTTAAGGGATGGGAAATATCCACCATTGTTTAATAGCCATGTTAGAAAAGTGCTATGTAAACAAACAGCACTTCATCTCAGATTCAAGAGAAGTAAAAACCTAGCTGACAAACAAAAGCTGAATGAAGCAAAAATGAGCGTAAGGAGAGCAATGAGAGAAGTGTTCAATGATTTCAAAAGTAAGATGTTGTCAACCAACCTGAGTAAAAACCATGAGAGATTTTGGTCGTATGTAAAATCAGTAAGTGGGTCAAAATCATCTACTATTCTCTCTGTGACCACACTGGCACCAAAACGCAAGATAACAAAGAGAAGGCCAAAATACTGAATTCAGTCTTCCAAAGTTGTTTCACCATGGAAGATCATAACACTGTCCCTCCTTTCAATCATTGTGCGAACATTGAAATGAAATGGGAGATATTGAGATAATCGATAGCGGTATTGAAAAGCGGCTACAATTGCTTAGTAGTGGAAAGGCTGCAGGACCAGATGAGATACCTGTGAGATTCTTACTACCTTCCTAGCAGTAATTCATCATAGATCGTTTGAACAATGAAAGGTACCTAGCAACTGGAAAAAAGTGCAGCTCATTCCCGTTTAATAAGAAAGGCTGTAAGACAGATCCACATAATTATAGACCTATATCATTGATGTCAATCTGTTGTAGAATTATGGAACATGTTTTACGCTAAAAAATTGACTTCTTGGAAGAAAATCACACAGATCATGCAAAACTCAGCTGGCTCTGTTTCTCCACGAGATCCACAGCACAGTGGACAATGGTGCTCATGCTAATGTTATGTTCCTTGACTTCAGTAAGGCATTTGATAGCTTTCCGCATTGCCGTTTAATGAAAAGTGGGGGGGGGGGGGGGGGGGGCGAGGGGAAATTCGAGGTTACGGAGTATCAGAACAGACTTGGCCCCTCTGTGGGTCTGGGGGCAGAATAGGCCCGAGATATTCCTGGCTGTCATACGAGGTGACTAAAAGGAGTTTCACACATTTCAGCCTCTATGTGATGGTCCCCTGTAGGGTTTGACCTCCATTCTTCAAACTTTTTTCGAAGAGCGAACCAATTGGGGAAGGGCACCTTGCAAGGTGTATCGTGTCCATCATGCATTGACATCTTTAGCACACTTTCTCGTTTTCGCATTGCAGTCCTGCCCATTCTCCATCTCGTGGGTGAGGACACCTTCCTGTGTGCGTTTTCCACAATTCACTATACAGCATCGATTTCTGCATCGACGATGAACATGGACTTCTTTGCACCTGATAGCCAGCATGGTAGCCACTCCGTAGTGGTGGGGCCACCATGTACCCTGTTGGTTGTAGTCCCCTGACCACACAGGGATTGCTCTGCTGATGATGCCTGCGCCATTAACTCCCCATGTATGCCAAAAGGTAGACGCCCAGCCCCCTGGGGCACCAGGACTCCCGATAATGGCCATCCTGCCAGGTGACCTTTGCTGCAGCTAGGCGGTGCCCATGGGGAGGGCCCCTGGTCGGAGTGGGTGGCATCAGGGCAGATCACACGTGATGAAGTGTAGTCCATCATCTCTTGCTGGTGGTGAAACATCAGCAGTCTCTAAGCGATGACAAACCTGATTAAATGCACAGAAGTATGACCCCAAATCATTCCCCTCCCTGGCCACACCATGGGAGGAACATCAGGCTAAGGATGGCAGCGGATCTTATTCGCCCCGGTACCTTGTATGTTCAAGAGCTGATGAGGAAACTTTCATGACGATGAAGCCTCAGTTTTTTGTTGAGCATTTAGAGGACAAGTTCAGGGAGGTGGAGGGCTTAAATGAGATCTGTGTCAGTCTTGATCAAAACAGAGTCCTCTGCCATGTCACGGGAGTTACTCACTTCTGACATGCAGGGGAATGTTTCTGTAGCCATCGCGCCCCATAAGAGCTTAAATATGGTCCAGGGTATCACAGATACCTTCTTTTGCAGTCCGACAATGAGCTGCATGCCAGTTTAGAGCAGCGAGGTGTATATTTCATCCGGTGTGTCCACTGGGGTTGGAAGGATAATCAGGTTGCCACCAGTTCCTTCAACTTGGCCTTTGAGGGTGATATGTTGCCCGAGAAGGTCAAGGTGATGGTGTACTGGTGTGATGTAAAGCCCTATATCCCTCACCCAATGCGGTGCTTTAAGTGCTGTAAGTTTGGTCATGTGTCTTCCTGCTGTACTTCCAGAATCACATGCCAAGATTGCAGATGCCCATCACATCCCAATATTCCATGTGCCCCGCCTCCCATCTGTGTCAGCTGCGGAGAGCACCATTCGCCTCGCTCCCCTGACTGCAGGATTCTCCAGAAAGAAAGGAAAATCATGGAGTACAAGACCCTGGACCAACTGACCTATACTGAGGCTAAGAGAAAATTTGAACATCTGCTGCCTGTGCGTATGACATCGTCTTATGCTGCCGCTACAACAGTTTTGGCACCATCAGCTCCGCCAACCCAGGTCACCTCTCAGAGCCAGAAGAGTACACCTGCCCCCTTGACAGTGGGGGTCATTTCTGTCCCTGTTGCTCCTGCACCACCTACTTCAGGAGCAACACCCCCTCAACCATCAGGGACATCCGTCCCCATTTCTAAGCTGGAGGACCGTAAGTCCTCTTCGGGTTCTCTCACTAGGAAGGGTCCCTTGGGACACTCCATTCCCAGGTTTCTTCTAGTGGGAAAGATGACACCCGCCAGTGTCTGAAGAGCCCAAAAGCAGCTGGTTGTAGGGCTTCATGTTCATACCCAGTCCCGGAGACTGAGCCAGTGAAGTCCTCCTAGCCAGGGAAACCCAAGGAGCAGCAAGAGAAATCCAAAATGAAAACTCCCAAGACCAAGGAAACTGCGGTGGCACCCAAACCACTGCTACCTACAAGCTCTGTGGCTGAGGATGGGGTGGAGGTTTTGGTGTCTGCTGAGGACCTAGATCTTGCCAGAACCTCAGACACAATGGATATAGACTGCTCAGGCAATAAATCAGAGGCAGTGTGTGACTCTGAGGCGTAAACTGCCTCATTGAATGTTCCATGCCTTCCCAGTCTCACAATGTCATCCTCCAGTGGTGGCAGAGCTACGGCAACTGTTGCACTTTACACCTGCTACCTGCATTGCTCTCCAGGAAACATGGTTCCCAGAAATGCGGGTTCCTGCCTTCCACAGCTATAAGGGATATTACATGAACCATAGCGAATACAATAGAGTGTCAGGTGGAATTGGCATTTATGTCCTAAACTCGGTCTGTAGCTGAAGCTCTGGCTGTCAGAATAAGGACGATGTGGGAAATAACTGTCTGCAATGTATACCTTCCTCCAGATGGTGCAGTACCCCTGAATGTATTAGTTGCACTGATTGATCAACTTTCTAAACTTCTCCTACTTCTGGGAGATTTTAATGCCCATAACCCCTTGTGGGTTGGTACTACGCTCACTGGCCGAGTCAAGGATGTCGAAACTTTACTGTGGCAATTCAACCTCCTCCTCTTAAATACTGGGGCCACCACACATTTCAGTGTGGCTCATGGTAGTTACTCGGCCATTGATTTATCAATTTGCAGCCCAGGACTTCTCCCAGCTATCCACTGGAGAGCACATGATGACCTGTGTGGTAGTAGTTGTTAGTTGGTCTATGGAGGAACGTGTCAGTGGAGTGGTGATAAGAAAAAATTGCTCCTAGCAATTAATTTCAGTTTGAAAAAGGTTTTTTTGTCCCTATCAGGTGGACTTCTTATGTGCAATTTTAAACCCTGGACATTAGTTTTATTTGTAAATTTAATTCCTACGGAGATTGTATAATTTTACAGGATGTAAAATTCAGTACTCTAACAGTCTATGTGTACTATTTAAATGAACCACACAAAATTATGTGCTTTTGTGTGATGAATAGTCAAATGCTGCAGGCTTTGTTTAGTGCAGTAAAATAAACTAGAAGCATTTAGACAACACTTATTTAATTGTGAAAATAAATGTTATATAGCATAAATTAAAAATTTCAAATCATTTTTGCCTTGATCCCAGTTTAAACATTGGGCTCCCAGAGACCCCTCCTTGTGGTATGAAATGGAAAAAAATTCCCACGCTTCATGACAGAGCATATGGGAACAATGCAGGAGTCCTGCACTGCCATATTAGGCAAGGTCCTAATGGAGGTGGTTTGCCATTGCCTTCCTCCAACTGTAATGGGGACGATGATGATGATGATGATGATGATGATGATGATGATGATGATGATGGGGACACAACAACACCCAGGCATCTCGGGGCAGGTGAAAAATCCCTGACCCCGCTGGGAATCAAACCTGGGACCCAATGCTCGGGAAGCGAGAACGCTACAGTGAGACCATGAGCTGTGGAGCTCGTGGCATACGTTACAGAAAAGTCACCTCTTGAGTTATGGATTAAATGACTTCCATCTGTTGATACACTACCAAAAACAGCAGCGGCCTCGTTTGTACTGTGCGTACAGTTACAATGCAGTGACGCCAGTACACTGATGCTAGCAGTCAAATATGTGTTGTTATGGGTGAATACTATCGATAGCCACTTGGAGGGGTATGTCACCATGTTTTAAGTATGTTTGTAATTGGTTGTAGGTGCATGAACTTGCAATAGTTCCCATGTCAGTAGTGAGATGTTGGCTGTCATCAGTATGCTCTGATGATGACTGTTTGTGCCTTCTGGGAAGCTCTTCATAAATGTATTACGCTGTAAAAAATCATTTATACACATATTTGTCAAATTACTTTGAAAAAATTACTTCACTACAGTCTTGACACTATCGTATAACATTTCATTGTAGTTTCTTTGGAAAGGATGTTGAATAATTAACTGTCTACTCAGCAGAATTTAATGTAATGCTGGTGGTGAGCATTGCTTGGAAACTGAGAAACCAAAATGAAGGAGAGTTAAGGCCTAGATAGCAACAAGCTCAGTGTGCCAACCAGAATTTGCTTAGTGAGCTACAGTGCAAGAACAGAAAGATTAGGGAATGGTTCAAGAATGGACAAACCAACATTTCAATTTGTCTTTGTGACAGTAATCTCACATTTTTGCTGGTAAGTAGTGTGGGATAGGGTAAGGATGACCTGCTAACATGGAAAACACCAAGGAATGCACAGCCACATAGATTGTCGATTGCAAACATAACTTGATATCTAGTGGGGCTATACAACATGATGTCCAGTCAGAGCTGGGTGCCTGGTGTGGCGGCTACAGTCTCGCAATCTACTAACCACTGCACAATGTGAATTTCCAACACACCATTCTACAGTTGACCATCTCATAACCTTGTCAACCCGTGTCATTTCTGCGGAAATAACACTGTACCTGAATTGTGAATGCTAAAATGACACTTTTACTATGTGGGAGCTAGATAATGCTCTTAATTCCTCCTGATAGCTGCCTCAAGACTGGACAATGTTAGTGTTCTGATGGTGCAGCACTCTTCTCTTGCGGGCAAGCACTTTCTCCGTCATGTATACAGACGCATCTGGACAGATGGCACGTTTCCCAGACATTGGTGTAAAGCCACTGTCATACCCACACCTAAGCCCTTGTAAGGACAAGCACCTTCCTTCTAGTTCTAGCCCCATTTCTCCCCATCCATGTTTGCAAGGTGTTGGGACATGTGATTCAGGTCTGGCTGGTGTGGCGGCTAGAGTCTCGGAATCTACTAACCACTGCACAATATGAATTTCCAACACACCATCCTACAGTTGACCATCTCATAACCTTGTCAACCCGTGTCATTTCTGCGGAAATAACACTGTACCTGCATTTTTTGACCCGGAGAAAATGTAAAATACATGCTGGAGGACTGGTATACTCCATACTCTCTACACATGGGGCTTCTGAGGCTGCCTGCACCATTCCCTTCAGGAATTTTTAAAAGACAACTTTCAAGGTACATAAGGGTTTTGCTTGTCAAACCCATTTATCCAGGAAAATGCTGTGCCTCAGGGATCCGTCCTGAGTGTTGTCCTCCTTGCTGTCACCTTTGATACTGTTATGGCCTGTATCTCGCAGGGCATATCCGGCTCCCTTTTCATTGATGATTTTTCGATCTATTGCACTCTCCCACAGACTGGTCTCATTGAGCAGCGTCTTCAGTGATTGTCTTTACTCATGGAGCATTGACAAAGGCTTTTGATTTTCCACTGACAAAACGGTTTGTAGGAATTTCTGGCAGTGCAATGGGTTTCTTCCACTGTATTTACATCTTGAGCCTGTTGCTCTTCTGTCTGCTGAAACTGTGAAATTCCTGGGGCTCATGCTTGATAGGAAATTTTCTTAGTCCTCCCACGTCTTACTTGGCTGCCTGCTATACCCTGTCCCTCAATGTCCCATCAACAGCACTCCCTGGGGAGTGGATTCGACCCTCCTCCAGTCCAACAGATCCCTTGTCCATTCAAAACTAGGCTATCGGTGTTCTTTTTATGCATCCATCTTGCACCATCATGGCATCTGTTTGGCTACTGAAGCATTTTACGCTAGCCCAATTGAGAGTATGAATGCAGAAGCTGCTGAATTACCACAGTCATACTGGTGTGATGTTCTCCTCAACAGGCGCACATGGTGTTTGTCTGCCATGCCTGGCTACCCATCCTCTGCCCTCTTTTTTGATGATTCTTTTCACCACCAGTGTTAGGTGCATCCTTCTTCTGTTACTTCCCTTTTGGCTGCTGCTCCAGCTGCTTAAATACATGCTACCTGACACTTTCCCAACCTCGGCTTCTTGCGGCAGCCTGTGTTCACTCCAGACTTCATAAGAACACTAATCTAGATTTGATCTATTGCATAAGTTTCTCAACCTTCGCACAGAACGTAGCAATAGTACATTTGTGTACACTGATGGCAGTCAGACTGATTGTGGTATCACGTGTGCCTTTGTCATTTGCATTGACAAATTTTGGTACCAGCTTCCAGAACACAGCTAAGTATTTACAGCAGAGCTCTTTGTTCTGTATCAAGCCATGCATTACATTTGGCAACACAGGCTTTTCAATTGTTATCTGCTCCAGTTCTCTCATATCCCTTCAGATCCTCTGTGTGCTGCACAAGGTCCATCCCTTAGTGCAACTGGTTCAAGAAAGCTTCCACTTGCTCACTCTTTATGGAGCTACTGTGATGTTTATGTGGGTACCTGGTCATGTCAGTCTGATCAGAAATGCAGCTTCTCTTGTTGCTGCCAAGGCAACAGACTACCTCAGCCTGTTAGTTCTTCCATACCGTCTGATAATCTCTGTGTTGCCATCAGTCCGCAGGTGGTACCCTTGGGCATCACCATTGGTCCCCCCTTCATGGGAACAAGCTCCAGGAAAGTCCATCTGCTTGTCATCAGCCTTTGACAGTTTGGCATTTCCTGTCAGAATTCCCTTTTTTCAACCACTTATCTTCTCATTTATGTTTGCTGCCTGAGTTATTACCCATTTTAGCGAAAGCTCCAAAGGCGGTTGACCCTGTCTTACCTTTAATCTATTGTAGCAATACAGCATATGACATTTAATATTTAGTTCAGGACCTCTGTTGTCTCTATGGAAAATTTCATGCAACTTTCTCCACAAGGAATTTTTCAGTTTTAACTGTCTCTCTTCTGTAGATTCGACTTAACGTGCACTTACTTTTAACTTCTTTTTTGTCTTAGTTTTCAGATGCTCTGACATGGGTACATATGACCTTAGTTGTTCTTGGGCCCTAGAATAAAACAAATAAAACAATCAAAGTGTTAAGAACATACTTGATTGGGTTTCTAAAAACAAATTCAAATTCAAATTGAATTTAATGAAGATTTCAGATGTGGAACCCTTTTGCAGCTTTGACTGGGCTCCCTTTATGAGTGCTGACAGGAAATGCACAATTGGGTTCTTTAGAAGTGAAGCAGTGTTTCTTCATGTATAAGGAACTATTGAACTCAGTGTCCATGACTTGGTGTGAAAGCTGAAGTGATTTGTGTAATCTGATATAACAGAACCCTGGACATGGGACAAAAATAGTTAATGTAGCTGATGTAAATCAAAATAATTCCATTGGCAACTTTTGATCTGTATTTTCAGAACCTTCTTGCCCCTTTGTGGCCATAATTTATGGCTTAAAATCCTTTTACTATAACCATTTTTTAGGGGAAGAATAAAGGAAAAATATGTGAAAGATGTACTTGGCTAAATGACATACTTAGATAATTTAAAGGTAAAATAGTTCATAAACTGCAATAAGATATTTGTTCTATTACATTGTAGTGGTAAAATTGAGCAAATTGGAATATATTTTGCAATAAATATTTAATTATCAGTCCTTTGCCTTTTAACAATGACAGTATTGCTGAACAGCCTTGAATTCTCTGCATAACAGTTACTCTTGACACATGCACTGACGACTAAGTTTATTATAAATCAGCATTGTACTGTAAGTGACAGTTGCATGGCATTAGATTGTTCGCCATCGGCCTCCGGGCCACCCCTCTTACAGACTTTCAGGAAAACCAAGCAGATCTATGCTGATCTATCGTACTTCATCACAGTTGGACTTGTAGCAATATAACTGATTTTTAATTCTGAATATTGTCTTTTTAATGAATAATATAAGATGATTTGAATTACTAGCACATTAGTAAATCCACAAACCATTAATTCTTACTGCAAAAATGCTTTTAGATTGTATAAATTGTTAAGCTTGGATATATTCATTCAATGGTGTCATGTTTCTCTAACTAAGACTCAAGAAATTGAAATTCCTTTTCAAACTTAGTGAAGAGGCGGGACATTGAAAGACAGCAAGTACCATCATATAAAATCAGTGTCACTGACAGGGTTTGGATCTTGTTTTCCTGTCAGTTCTCTCACACTACCAGTTTGTTGTTTTACTCCTCCATTTGGCCTCCTGTCTCTCTTCTGCATTCTGATTCTCATCTGAGATCATGAAAACATCGTACTGTCTGTCCCAATTTGTCATTGACATTGACTGAATTTTTAAAGATGATTTCAATATTTCATTTATATTTACTGATTTAGCCTATATGACGACTGCAGGGTTGTCTTTCTGACCTCCAAAGAGGGAGACAGTGCCACTTTCTTCCACGGTTGTCTTCAGTGTGGCTATTGTGTGAGGATGAACACTGTGAGCAGTAACATACCTTCCAGCAGCAGGTCGAACATGTTCTTTTATGCAGTTCATATTGATGCTCAAACTAACTGACTATGTGCTAGATTGCTATGTGAAATGTATATTTAAGTGATGATCCTCATATGGTTGAATTTTGTTGCAAGAAGAATGAAAGTCACCTACTGCTCCAGTGTAAACTTAGGGGTGGACTGTGTTGTGTCTTCCAAAATGTGGAGTTTCTATGGAGTAATTAAAACACAGTAGGATAGAATAGCTCATGTCAAAGAATTGGATAAGTTGTTCACTGTGACTTTTCATATTAGAGCACAGCATTACACATACACCTAAAATTAAGTAGATTGTCCCCAAGTTGCCCTGGAAAGGAAAGTTGCTACGCACCATCTAACAGAGATGCTGAGTTGCAGGTAGGAACAACTAAACAACTGTCACAAATATAACTGGTTATAGTAGTTACAGGTACTCCTTTTAGGGTATGCAGTACTGTAGTCCAGTGTAACACAAATGAATATTGACAAATACTTAACACAGGTTTGTGTTTGCTTTTACTTCCAGTTGCAAGAACATCTACCAGCCAGGGAAAGTAGCTGTTTTTTATGCCGTGAACCGGTGGGAATTACAGGGACTCCCATGACTGCGCTAACCAGCACCAGCAGAATCAGCCTCAGCCAGAGGCTCGGTGAAATTATACAAATGTGCAATGTAGAAATTGACATAAAAGGAATGCTCTGTGAAACATGTTGCTCACAAATTAATGAGGTAGATGAGAAGGAAATGCGAGTAAAGCAGTTGAAGGAATTAATTATTCTCCGTGTGCTCCCCAGGGACCCTGGTTATGGTAAGCACTGCAGATGTTCCACAAATTAGTCACATTATCTGATTTTTAGTGTTTATGATAATTTTGTTGTGAAACAAATTATTGTGATTTCAGCACAAGGGAAAGGGTGGGTAGGGGAGTGGTGTGATCATTATAGTTGAGAGTGGTTTATGGCTGTTATGGAACACTGAGAACCCTGCTATTTTGGTGGATCACCTTGCTTATTTTGAAGGTTAATAAATGTGAAAGACTGAGAATCCTGTTTATTCAGCGATTACTTTAACTTTAAATTATAACGAACAACATAGAGATCAGAACAAAGCTAAAAGTCCTTTTGTGGTTTTCCAAAAAGTTTTATTGTTCTGGTACCCTGGTTGGAGACAGTAAGAAAATTATGAAACATGTCCAGTGAAATGTTCTAAACAGCATTACTCTCCTTTGATTTTCATAACATTTACTTGTATGCTCCTAAATCCAGAAATTATGGTGTAAAGAAAACCAAGTTTACAAGAGATGGCATGCAGTATGGCATCTGAACTACAGAATTCTTTATACTGTGCACCTAAATGTGTTAATCATTGGCCTAGTTATTTGCAACCTTCATCAGAAACAGCTTTATGAGGACTCGTGTCTTTGGCACACATTGCAACACACTTCAGTGTTATACTATTGTTTATTACTTCCAGTATCTCTGAAGGAGCTGTGTCAGTGTGGGTTTTATCACAAATGTGCTGCTTTAAACGAGTGGTTCCTGACTGGAAACACAATAATGCAAGCTGTATATGTGGAATATGTACCTACTAGACTTGATGATTCCATCCATAACCAATCAAAATGTACTCTATACTTCACTGATTAGATCCCCCCTATTTACTTCCTCAATGTGTATGCATTGATTCCAGATTTACTGCTCACTGCATTGCCTGTCTCATGTTGCAGGATTATTTACACATACATGAGAAGACATTGCTGGATGTTGCAAAGCATTATAGACATATTGAATGTCTTCGGAGTGAAACATTATCGAGGCCTGATGAAAGAAATTTGACTTCTACTGCAATAGCACATTGAAAGAACTGAATAGTGACAAATGAAAATTTCTTTTGCGCTCTGGGTATCAGTCTGTTTCCTTCCTAACCCAAATCTCCACAGTAGTGTACCCTGTATATTAGCCTTCTTTGCTTGCAGGTCTACTGTATTTCTGTGGGATATCTGACATTGCAGTGCATTTGGACTGAAAGGCCCATATTACATCAGGCATGAATATTTATAAAAGTGTGGTGTCTGTTCCTTTGGATGTCTATTTATTTATATATTTAGCATCCAATAGATCACACATGTGATATAGGATTTGTCATTTGATTACACGTAACTCATAACACCACATACACAAAATAAATGGACGAACATATACAAACGGCAAAACAAATTACATACACATAGTACATAAGTAGTGTACAAGAACTTATTACACAAAAACAAAAGTACGTGCTCATGATAAACAATTACAGATCATGAACTACGCCTTGTACACAAAACGTATTACAGATATTTAACAGATTTTTCATAAGTACCATAATTATGAAGTTGAAAACACAATTAAATTAGTTTAAATTTTTTAAAAAATAAGTACAGGTTTCAATCCACAGCCTGAGATGGGTATTTGCTTACTCTAGTAGCATTTTTCCATCAAGTATTTTTTTTACTTAATGCTTGAAATTATTTTTGCCTTTCAATTCTTTAATTGCCTAACATGTTTCTGACTTCTAGTTTTTGCTACATAGGGAATGTGGAAGTCTTTACAATGCCTTGTATTGCGATTGTGGTAGCTTGAGTTGATTTGGAGATGGCAGTTATTTTTACTGATCATTTCCAGGCATTTAAAGATATATATCAATGGTATTGTCAGTATCTTTAGTTGTCTGAATAAGGGTCTACAGTGAGTTTGTGGTGGGCTGTGTGTCATGATACGAATAGCTCTTTTTCACATAATAAAAATGTCATTTAGTCTTGACCTGGTTTTCTCCCCAAAAGCTTATGCCACAGCTAGCAACTGATAGGAAATAACTAAAGTACACCGCTATAATACATTCCTTGCTACATACCTTGGATATTATTCTTAAGGCAAAACATGCTAACTTCCTGAGTAAGATATACACTGTATTCATTCTGGTTAAAATCTTGGTCAATTCGCATTCCCAAAAACTTCGTGGTGCACATTTTTTCTATTTCTTTGCTATCCAGCATAAGGCACATATTTTCGCCTTGTCACTTGCTCCCTTACTGTACAAAGTTAGTTCTCTTTCTATTTCATGTCAGCTTATTTTAATAAAACCATGACTGTATGTATGAGCATTTTTTCTGCTGTAGTACACAGTGATTCTTTTTTATCACTAATTATGATACTCGTGTCATCTGCAAATAGTAGAATTTTGGCTGAACTGTCTGGAGCCTGTATGTCATTGATATAAACTAGAAATAACAATGGGCCCAGAATGCTGCCCTGAGAAACAACTATTTAAATTTGTTTTGGTTCAGATATGGGTTTAAAATTGTGAAGATTCTTGGATGACCTCAGCTCAACAACTTGTGACCTGTTTTGCAGATAGGATTCAAACCAATTTTTAACGGTACCCCTGATGCATATTGCTTCAAGTTTCCCTGGTAATATTACATTGTTCACAGTATTGAAGGCTTTGGCTAAATCTAGATTAATTCCAACAACCTGCTTATTTGACTCAAAATTTCTTACTATTTCTGTGCAATATGGCTGTTTCTGTACTGTGCCATGTTGACTGTTATTTATTAGTTTATGTTTTTCTATATATTTTGTAACCCTGATTTTCCTTAATTCCTCAAGTATTTTGGAGAAGGATGGGAGGAGAGATATAGGTTGATAATTTTCTATTTTATGTCTCACCATTTTTGTATAGAGGTATCACTTTAGAGATTTTTAGTTTATCCGGAAATATCTCTTCACTGAGGGACAAGTTTGCTATGTGTACTATAGGTTTGACAACACATGGAGCAATTTTCTTAATTATTGATACAGGTACATCATCCAAACCAGAGGACAATTTGGATTTCAAGCATTTAATGACTTTTAGAACTTAATGCTCGTCTGATGGGATTGCCATCATGCTGGTATTTACCATTGGAGACATCACTGTTAATTGTTGCTTAAATTTACTGCTTAAAGTAAGGGTAATATTAACAAAATAATTGTTTACATTGTTTGCCATGGCATTTTTTCTATGGGGATATTCTCATTATTTTTAAGATGGATTTCCTGTTCTTTAGTTTGACCTTCTTTTTTTTTTTTTTTTTTACATCATTCTGGACTTGTTACTAGCCTGCCTTATTAATCTATCATTACTTAATAATTTTGCTTTTGATACTACTTTGCAGTAAGTCTGTTTGTATGTTCTCACATACTCAACAAGCTGCTGATCATGACATGTTTTTAACTTTAAACTTAGTAATTTCATGGTTTCACTTGACGTTTTAATTCCGGGTGTACTCCAGGTCCCTTTGGATCCAGATGATCTGTAACCCAAAAGCTTTTTTGGGAAGCACATTTCAAAGTATGCCATAAAAGTGGAAGCAAATGTATTGTAAGCATCATTTGTGTTTGTTTGTGCCAAGACCTCTGGCCAAACTGCATTTTTAACATTATTTTAGAACTGATTACAATTTTCAGTAGAGAAACATCGTTTGTGCTCCTTTTATGTTCCCCTCCTTGGGAGTTGCAGTGAGATTAAAGGTTAGTGCATTATGATCTGATAATCCTATATTCACATTTGTAACTGCAACTTCATGTGTGACCACATTTGAGAAGATGTTATTTATTAGGCTTTCACTGGAATCTGTTGTTCTAGTGGCAGCTGATACGTGGGGAAACAAGTTGAAGCTTTTAGTATGTCTAAAAACTTGTATTTTACTGACCTCTGGACCAATAGATTAATATTAAAGTCACCACAAAGAATTATGGTAGAGTTCTCATTTGAGAAAAATGTCGAGCATTTCTTCCAAATTCTTAAGAGAGACTTCAGTATCTCCAGATGGTGATCTGTAAATTGCTGCAACAATTACTTTCTTTTCTATGATTAATGGTTTAGCCTCATATCTTAACTTAAATTTAAGCTTGGGATTTAGATAAAACCATACACCACCACCTTTGACATTTTGCCTATAGTACTGACTGGCAAGTTTATAATATGTGTGACCAAAAAGACTTAAACTATATGAGTTAATTGTATAAGGCTCAGTCACAACTTCTGTGCACGGCTATGACAGGTGGTGTGGGCAGCCTATCAAGTTAGGCTGTGGTCTCCTGATCTCACATTTTGTGCTCGCTTACTCAGTTGTGCAGGACTCTGACACTTGTCTCACTCCTCTGTCAACACAGCTTCCCTTTCATGTCATTTGTCCCCTAACACTGCAGTCAGGTGTCATGTGGTGTAACTATTTAATACAATGATGTATTATATTCTGTACCTTATCTTCTATACTTCTTCTCAAACTCTGTTATAATTACTTTAAAATTCAAAATTGATGCCTTTGACGCATCACATTTTTATAAATAAATTACTATGTCCCTTTTGACTTAACAAATTATTTATTCCCTTCATCATCACACTCGTGAACTACACTAAAAGATCACCTTCATTCAGTATAAAAGAGACACTCACAATAATTTTGAAGGTTCCTCTTCTGTGTCTCACAACATACATCAGTTGTTGAAATAACTCCTTTGGCAGCCTATTGCTTTACAGGACAGTGTGGTGACCCCACAGAATACTTATTTTCACACACGTAGTTTGGCACCCAAAGCTGCTGCGATAGCTGTACAGTGCTGAAGGTGCATATTGTCCCCTGATGTAAGTCACCACACACAAAATAGAAATAACACTAATGAACAATATCTGTACATTTATGTTTGACATGTTGTTTTCTATTGCTCTTTTCATAATGTGTACACAACACTTCTTTCAAAATGGCATTCATTGATAAGAAGTCATTGATATGTGCATCTCTCCTCTGGAGTGGTACGTACAAGCACAGTCTGTGAACATGGTGCCCAGTGAACACAGTCAAAAGTTTTTTAAATTTTTTTCCCTATATGCCATGAATGTGGATTTCTTTTCGTAACTATGGCTTCTGAGATTGGTTATAGCCTCAGTACATCATTGTCCATGATAAAATACGCAAATTTACCCTCAATTGCAGCCACAATTTAAGACCATGTCACTAAAGTGAACATAAAGTACTTGAAAGATGTTTTCCTCTCTGTGTGTACAATAGTATCCAGTGCAGAACCACAGCGGCTGCGGACACCCAAGGCTGGAACCAGTACTGGGGCTGAGGACATACGTGCAGTGAAGTCACCTGGTGAGTAAGAGTAACTTTACACGTAATTGCAGCCTTAACTAAAGCAGTACATAAAGTACTTAAAAGACGTTTTACTTTCTGTGTGTACAATAGTAGGCAGTGCAGAACAACAGCGGCTACGGTCACCAGAGGCTGGACCCAGTACTGCAGCTGCAGCAAAGTCACCTGGTGAGTAAGAGTAAGAGCCCACTGTGCGAGGCTTACATTCCTGCTCTGTACACTAGAGAATCAAATGTATCTGGACACCTATTAGTGGACATTAAGATTTTGTGTTCTCCTTTATGGGGACTTGAACTCTTCTGGGGACACCTTGACATTTCGAAATCTCTGTGGGTGGATGCCAGCCCATTCTTCCTTAATAGCTGATACCAGACAAGGTAGAAATATTGGACACAGGGTATGGAGTGAAAATGCCATTTATAACTAATCCCTAAGACGATCCATTGCTTTCAGGTTGGAACATCGGCAGGCAAACCTTCTTCAGGAATGCCACTGGTTATAAGCCTTTGCCTAACAATGCTGATCCATGAGAGGTACAAGTGTTGAGCTGATCAAATCGGTCGTTATCTGTGAACTGTTGCCCTGCTGTGTATAGTACACAATAATGTCAAATATGTACTTACCCTTCTGCATTTATCATATCCTGAAGTACAATAAGGGGAGAACAAGTTAAAGAGGAGAAATTGCATATTGTTACACTGCCTGCTCTGCACTGCATTGTTGGCAGAGGTAATGGCGGATAATGTTCGCTTAGTAGTCACCACATCCAAATTGTTCCATCAGATACCCACGGAGTATAGCACTGTTTGTCACTCCAAATCTCGTTTCCACTCATCCATTCACCAACCATCATAGGTTTTTATGCTATGGTCAGTGAGACTTTATGTTGAACAGAAATGTTGTTTCCAGAAGCTGTTCAGCCATTGTAACCAGTTTTTCTAACTCCCTGTACACAGCCATTTCCTTAGCGGGCTCCTAGCTGCACTTCAAAACTGAAGAGTGACTGCAGCTGCTAACTGCAAGCTGGTTTTTACTATTTCCTACCACAATGATAGAAGCACTTGTCCATCAGCATACTGTGTATGCCTGGACTTCATGTAGCATTGGTTGTTCCTTCACATTTTCACTTAAATGTCAAATCACTGACAGCTGACTTGGGCAAGTTTGGAAGGGCTGAAATGCATCCCTGTGTTAATTATTCAGGTGTAATGCAAAGAAAAGTCCATGTTCAGTGTACTCAGATCCCTGACTGATGAATTCTGCTTACAAAACAGTATTACCTGCCACTTCCTATAATATATATGATGGCAGTATCTGTTCCCAAAAAAACAATTACCATGGATAACCATGCAGCTTTGCTAGAAATGAAATAATTAAATGGACACCTTAGCTGCAAACAGGTGGTGATGTACTTCATTGGGGACATGTTGAAAATGTGTGGCCCAACCGGGACTCGTTCCCGGGATCATCTGTTTACATGGCAGACGCTCTATCCATCTGAGCCACCGCGGGCACAGAGGATAGTGTGTCTGCAGGGACTTATCCCTTGCACACTCCCCGTGAGATCCACATTCCCAACATGTCCACCCCACTACATTCGTAGTGTGCCTAACAGATGTTTGCCGATCGTAGTCATTACTCGTGGCAGATTAATCTACCAAGTCCCTTACGAGTTTGGGCATAGCGTGTGCATTCGCACAAGAAGGTCAATGGCCGGGAAGCCGTATTTTAACTATATATGACGGTAGTATCTGTTCTCGAAAGAACAATTACTGTGGATCACCCTGCAGCTTTGCTAGAAATGAAATGATAATTAAATGGATGGAGCGTCTGCCATGTAAGCAGGAGATCCCGGGTTCGAGTCCCGGTCAGGGCACACATTTTCACCATTTCCCCAATGAAGTACATCACCGCCTGTTTGCAGCTAGGGTGTCCATTTAATTATCATTTCACTTCCTATAATAGTAGCTCCACCTCTCATTGAATTAAAGTGATCAGTTGCCCGTTATATAAGGGTGCCCAGGTATTTTGATTGGATAGTGGGTTTATAGTTCTTATCTATGTGATTTCTGCAACCCCTTAGTCAGTCCACCATACACAATTGAATTAGAATCCAGAAATCACAATATATTTTATTATATTTATGTTTTTGAATATTGAGGACTTTGATTTGGGGCGAGTATTTACTGACTTACAGAAATACAAAGTTTGCCTCTATAGCTGTGGAAATGTGTGTGCTGAGAATTACTGGGAGGGAAAAGGAAACAGAAAAATGGACAGGGAACAGGCAGGATTAGGAGACGTAGTGTGGAGGTAGTGGAGATGAGTGATACATGTAGTGATGGAGGTGAGTGGGGGGAACATTGAGGTGACAGTCTGGTGAGAGGCATTGAGTGGATATCAGGCTACATGGACTTCAAGCTACAATGCCTGTAGCTTGAGACCAGAATACCAGGAGAAGCCAGGGAAGAGGCTTAATCAAGCAGTGGGACTCCAATGAATGAATGATGTGAGTAGAAGAAACTGAGGATGATTTGTATTTCAAAACTGAACATTTTTGTACAACCTATTAGGGTAGTAACTTAAATGGAAATATTGGGGTGTGAATGTAGTTTATAAATGGTCATAGCTGATGCGTTCAGCACTACCATAAGTTATTTGATACTAATATAATGGAAGGAAACATTCCACGTGGGAAAAATTATATATAAAAACAAAGATGAGGTGACTTACCGAACAAAAGCGCTGGCAGGTCGATAGACACACAAACAAACACAAACATACACACAAAATTCAAGCTTTCGCAACAAACTGTTGCCTCATCAGGAAAGAGGGAAGGAGAGGGGAAGACGAAAGGAAGTGGGTTTTAAGGGAGAGGGTAAGGAGTCATTCCAATCCCGGGAGCGGAAAGACTTACCTTAGGGGGAAAAAAGGACAGGTATACACTCGCACACACGCACATATTTATCCACACATACAGACACAAGCAGACATATTTAAAGACAAAGAGTTTGGGCAGAGATGTCAGTCGAGGCAGAAGTGTAGAGGCAAAGAAGTTGTTGAAAGACAGGTGAGGTATGAGTGGCGGCAACTAGAAATTAGCGGAGATTGAGGCCTGGCAGATGACAAGAAGAGAGGATATACTGAAGGGCAAGTTCCCATCTCCGAAGTTCAGATAGGTTGGTGTTGGTGGGAAGTATCCAGATAACCCGGACGGTGTAACACTGTGCCAAGATGTGCTGGCCGTGCACCAAGGCATGTTTAGCCACAGGGTGATCCTCATTACCAACAAACACTGTCTGCCTGTGTCCATTCATGCGAATGGACAGTTTGTTGCTGGTCATTCCCACATAGAATGCATCACAGTGTAGGCAGGTCAGTTGGTAAATCACGTGGGTGCTTTCACACGTGGCTCTGCCTCTGATCGTGTACACCTTCCGGGTTACAGGACTGGAGTAAGTGGTGGTGGGAGGGTGCATGGGACAGGTTTTGCATCGGGGGCGGTTACAAGGATAGGAGCCAGAGGGTAGGGAAGGTGGTTTGGGGATTTTATAGGGATGAACTAACAGGTTACGAAGGTTAGGTGGATGGCGGAAAGACACTCTTGGCGGAGTGGGGAGGATTTCATGAAGGGTGGATCTCATTTCAGGGCAGGATTTGAGGAAGTCGTATCTCTGCTGGAGAGCCACATTCAGAGTCTGGTCCAGTCCCGGAAAGTATCCTGTCACAAGTGGGGCACTTTTGTGGTTCTTCTGTGGGGGATTCTGGGTATGAGGGGACGAGGAAGTGGCTCTGGTTATTTGCTTCTGTACCAGGTCGGGAGGGTAGTTGCGGGATGCGAAAGCTGTTTTCAGGTTGTTGGTGTAATGATTCAGGGATTCCGGACTGGAGCAGATTCGTTTGCCACGAAGACCTAGGCTGTAGGGAAGGAACAGTTTGATGTGGAATGGGTGGCAGCTGTCATAATGGAGGTACTGTTGCTTGTTGGTGGGTTTGATGTGGACGGACGTGTGAAGTTGGCCATTGGACAGGTGGAGGTCAACGTCAAGGAAAGTGGCATGGGATTTGGAGTAGGACCAGGTGAAACTGATGGAACCAAAGGAGTTGAGGTTGGAGAGGAAATTCTGGAGTTCTTCTTCACTGTGAGTCCAGATCATGAAGATGTCATCAATAAATCTGTACCAAACTTTGGGTTGGCAGACTTGGGTAACCAAGAAGGCTTCCTCTAAGCGACCCATGAATAGGTTGGCGTACGAGGGGGCCATCCTGGTGCCCATGGCTGTTCCCTTTAATTGTTGGTATGTCTGGCCCTCAAAAGTGAAGAAGTTGTGGGTCAGGATGAAGCTGGCTAAGGTGATGAGGAAAGAGGTTTTAGGTAGGGTGGCAAGTGATCGGCGTGAAAGGAAATGCTCCATCGCAGCGAGGCCCTGGACGTGCGGAATATTTGTGTATAAGGAAGTGGCATCAATGGTTACAAGGATGGTTTCCGGGGGTAACAGATTGGGTAAGGATTCCAGGCGTTCAAGGAAGTGGTTGGTGTCCTTGATGAAGGATGGGAGACTGCATGTAATGGGTTGAAGGTGTTGATCTACGTAGGCAGAGATATGTTCTGTGGGGGCTTGGTAACCAGCTACAATGGGGCGGCCGGGATGATTGGGTTTGTGGATTTTAGGAAGAAGGTAGAAGGTAGGGGTGCGGGGTGTCGGTGGGGTCAGGAGGTTGATGGAGTCAGGTGAAAGGTTTTGCAGGGGGCCTAAGGTTCTGAGGATTCCTTGAAGCTCCGCCTGGACATCGGGAATGGGGTTACCTTGGCAAACTTTGTATGTGGTGTTGTCTGAAAGCTGACGCAGTCCCTCAGCCACATACTCCCGACGATCAAGTACCACGGTCGTGGAACCCTTGTCCGCCGGAAGAATGACGATGGATCGGTCAGCCTTCAGATCACGGATAGCCTGGGCTTCAGCAGTGGTGATGTTGGGTGTAGGATTAAGGTTTTGTAAGAAGGATTGAGATGCAAGGCTGGAAGTCAGAAATTCCTGGAAGGTTTGGAGAGGGTGATTTTGAGGAAGAGGAGGTGGGTCCCGCTGTGACGGAGGACGGAACTGTTCCAGGCAGGGTTCAATTTGGATGGTGTCTTGAGGAGTCGGATCATTAGGAGTAGGATTAGGATCATTTTTCTTCGTGGCAAAGTGATACTTCCAGCAGAGAGTACGAGTGTAGGACAGTAAATCTTTGACGAGGGCTGTTTGGTTGAATCTGGGAGTGGGGCTGAAGGTGAGGCCTTTGGATAGGACAGAGGTTTCGGATTGGGAGAGAGGTTTGGAGGAAAGGTTAACTACTGAATTAGGGTGTTGTGGTTCCAGATTGTGTTGATCGGAATTTTGAGGTTTTGGAGGGAGTGGAGCTGGAAGTGGGAGATTGAGTAGATGGGAGAGACTGGGTTTGTGTGCAATGAGAGGAGGTTGAGGTTTGCTGGAAAGGTTGTGAAGGGTGAGTGAGTTGCCTTTCCGGAGGTGGGAAACCAGGAGATTGGATAGTTTTTTGAGGTGGAGGGTGGCATGCTGTTCTAATTTACGGTTGGCCTGTAGGAGGATGCTCTGAACAGCCGGTGTGGATGTGGGAGAGGAAAGATTAAGGACTTTTATTAAGGATAGGAGTTGACGGGTGTGTTCATTGGCTGAGTTGATGTGTAGGTGAAGGATTAGGTGGGTGAGGGCAATGGATTGTTCAGTTTGGAACTGGTATAGGGACTGATGGAAGGAAGGGTTGCAGCCAGAGATGGGAACTTTGAGTGTGAGGCCTTTGGGGGTAATGCCAAATGTCAGACAAGCCTGAGAAAATAAAATATGCGAGCGTAATCTGGCTAGGGCGAAGGCATGTTTGCGGAGGGAATGTAAATAAAACTTAATGGGGTCATTGTGGGGGTGTTGTGAGGGTGACATGGTATTAGAAGGTGGAAAGTGTAACATGAGGTGAAATGAAAATGAAAATAAAAATATATGGGGAGAGATAAAGGTGAACCGGAAAGAAACTGGAGATCTGGAATGAGAAAAGGCGAAAAGGAGTTGGTTACAGCTGGGCTATGTTGGACTTGGGTTGGTAGACAACGATGTGCATAAAGGTTAGGTGGTTGTGTTGCCGCCAAAACACGTTAAAGGACGGAGAAATTCGGGAAAATTTCGAAAAAATTGCGTGTAGTATATTAAAAGGAGTGGTATTTTGGTGGCAGATTATGAAAATGAGGCTAACAATTGTCTGACGAAGAAATAATGGCGTTAAAACCCGTGGGAAGCGGCTAAAAATGATCAGTGATGTGGGAAAATCGGATATGGAAATAAAGCGAAAGTTATTAGAACTGGCCGAAATGGTTGTTTAAAAGGTGAAAGGAGCTGTTTGTGAACTAGAAACGGTGGATATTATAGCGGCGGTAGTGCTGAAAGCGGCAAAAAAATTTTTTTGGTTATGGTTTGGAAGTGGGTTACGTATTATTGAGTATATATATAGGCGGGATAAAATAGTATAGCAGATTACGGTAAAAAGGAGAACAGATACTGTTCTTTTGATGTACTGTTTTTCTTCTTTCTCATGAGATAGTGTACTGGAGACATTTGTTTTCTTTTCCTTATTTTGTCTTGAATGTCTCAGTAGTTTCTTGGAATTAATTGTTTACAATTATTTATGGAGCTGTCTTTTGAATAATGGGTAGGGTGGTTATGAAGAATACAGTCAGCAGAAATAAGGTTTCTATGGTCTACTTTATAACATATGAAAGCTGATCACCTCTAAAATGAAGGTGCTGGGAGTGTATAGTAGAGTGGAAACAACTGAAGCATGTGGGATGAATGTGTCAATGCTTTTGGAGAGAATGGCTGATAATACAGTATCACTTCCTGTTCACTAGATTTGTCTCTGGTGCCAGTACCTTTGTTCATAAAATATTTCCCATCAAGACTTTCACTACAGTTTGATACCAGACCAATCTGTTCATCTTTCTGCCTCACCTCTCTACAGGGAGTCCAGCAGGGAGCTGCCTTGCCCCCATCTGCCACCCACACTCATGGTCATATGTCCCACCTAATGTGGATGATCCATGCACAAGGAGAGAGATGTGCTCAGGTAGCCATGAACAATAGAACTTCATTGCAGCACAGAAGGCACATGATAATGTTGGGCAAGTGAAACAGCTTCCTAGTGCAAGCAACATAAAAATACTCCTGATATGCTGTAAGGTTGTCACTAATGTGAGCTAAGCTGAGCACTGCAAGCTGCACTGATGATGTCCTAGATTCCAATGTTGCTGTGCTCAGAGGAAAAGTTTTGACTGTAACAGCAGCCAAAAGTATGAACTGTCATCCCCATGGAGGAGATGGCAGTGCCATCCATGAGGCACACACCTGGAAGGAAAATACAGAAATTGGGCCAAGACATCAGTAAGGAGGGATGATGATGTGGAATGGAGCAGGCAGAAAGATACCAGGATGAAAGAAAGAAGTGGCACAAGGCATTTGAACACGGAGCAAAACCATTCAAACACTATGCAGAAGCACTTGAACACAGAGATGAAGGCTACCTAATGGATCACAAGACACTGGTAAAAAGCTTCCAGAGAGAAAAAGGAATTATAAAAGCACAAGAAGAGAGATGTTCCTGAGTGGACAAGAGGAAGAGTGTTTCATTGCGGCACAGATGGTGCATGCCAACATGAAGCAAATGAAACAACTTTGTGTTGAAGGCAAGGTAGTGAATGCCCTGATGCATGAAAAGATTGCCACTAATATGAAAACTATTCTTGAAGCTTCCAGTTGAGCACCCTGTAACAACTGACAAACACTGCTGTAGGTTGCACTGGCAATGCCAATATTGTGGGCTGCATTCTTATTAATATAGTCATGCATTCCAAAGTAGATAGTTGATGTCGAGTCTGGAATTTGGGTTGGCTGGTGAGCCTCTGTACATTCTCCTACAAAGGCTATGTAGTGGAGAAATACTGTTAAGTTGTCCAGTGTCGCATGGCTCCAGGGTGGAAACCGTGCAGTGGCTGTCATTGGCAAGATCCACTGCACTGAGGGTGAGTTTCAGTTTCAAGCCTGTTAAGATGCCAGCAACTGACATACCTCTGTTGTGTGGCATAAGGCAGGATTGTAAAGCACCAGCCAGATGCTACACCACCCACTTCCACCTCATTCCAATTATGTCTCCTAATCCATCCTGTTCCCATACGCATCAGATTCTCTTTCTGTCTCACCTCCACAAAAAATCCACCTGAGAAATAATCTGCCTCACCTGCCACTCATTCTCCTCACTACTTGTACCCATCTGTAAGTAAAGAAAGGAGTGTTACATTGAATGTGTTTGATGTGGCATTATTACTGCACAAACAGCAAAAATGTGGTAAGTGATAAACATTTTTGCTATTACTTTCTGTGGGGTATCTGTGAGAGAAATTCATGATAATTTAAAATTATTGGGGAAGTTTTCTGCAAAACACTAAGTGCTCTCATTGCCAAATACTGGATGAATATAATGTCAGTACATGAATGCAATTAGTGAAGGTGCATAAACAAGCTTACACACAGTTCCTAAATGTTAAACATGAAACAGTGTGTTAACTGTGTAACATAAGATTGTATGTTTTATAAAGCAGATAAGTACAGGATTTTAAATTTTAAAATTTGAGCAATTTTTATGTGAAATGATGACAGTAAATATTTATTTGTCCCTGCCAGTCTTCAGATAGCAAGCATGCAACTGGAATAAAGTTCTGGCTTTCTGTAACTCGGTAATATTGATGGTTGTTTATAATTGAGTAGATTAGATGCTCAATTATACACTGATCCGTACTTTTTCTAAAAGATAGAAACAATTGATTCTGTTCTTTATCAGGTCATGTTGAAACACACTTAGTTTATCACTAGTTTGCTTTACTTGTGCAGATAAGGTATTTTTTATGTTAACACGCAAATTCTTTTTTTGTCAATCAGGCCCTGCTGAGGAGGAAGGCACACGTCCCATCGCTCAGGTGAGTGAAAGTAGTGGATGCACGTATGAGACTGGCAGAGCAAGTGTGATTTTCACCAGTAGCATATAAAGTTTGGTTCTGTGGCATGTAATGAACCCCACACTGCTTCCTGTCCTCCTCCCAGGGTGAGGACACATTTCATCAGCTCAGGGCTTGGAACCGTTAAAATACTTCCTCCTATTCTGAGCTAATCTGCACACTACCCACTTGCTTAATCAAATAAACTCCTTTATTAATATCCTATTCATCTCCATTACAGTCTCTTTGCGTCTCCCATGGCAGTCTGTTTCCTGACATCACGAACTTTGCAACTTCTTTAGCACTGTTAACTGAAATGCTATCTCAAGTTAAATTACCTGCTAAATGACCCAAAAAATATCTCAAAGACCACTCATATACTGGCTCTTAATTTAAAACGAGTAACTCTCTTTAATTATTAATGTCAAGTCATGTGTCATTGGTCAGTGTACAGAATCTTACTGACAGCTCAACTTCATCTTCGTTCTCCTGATGTCGTGGCAGTTGTCATGATGCTGACAGTTCTAGGGGGAAGGCACATTGCTGAACAAGAATGAGACAGCAAGGAATAAACCCATGGACTGGTTGTTTGTGTTGCCATCATCATTTGTGAAAGTGGCATGGTTGGACCATGTAAAATTTGGGAATTCGTGTGGATGCTGATAACCACGCCGTAGAGTGCCCCCTAACCAGATATCATCATCATCATGATAGAATAAAACACTGAATTCATCATGAACTGTGAAGAACGATAAACTAATTATCATTATCCCACCCTGCAGATATGCTGCATCAGTCTCCACTAGATTTTGTGTGTTTTGGTTGGCAGGTGATACTAGAGGAGGCCAAAATGCATGCGTTTTAACTCACACAGGCTGGCGTGAGGTCTGGAACAGGACAAGGAAATTAGAATTTAGAAAAACGGACTTAGCTGGTGGAATACTTAACTTTAATCCATTAATGATGAACGTCTGTCTTGATGGTACATGATTCACAATATCAATAGTAACTGATATGGGCACCTTGCTAGGTCGTAGCAAATGAAGTAGCTGAAGGCTATGCTAAACTATCGTCTCGGCAAATGAGAGCGTATTTTGTCAGTGAACCATCACTACAAAGACCGTTGTACAGCTGGGGCGAGTGCTAGGAAGTCTCTCTAGACCTGCCGTGTGGTGGCGCTCGGTCTGCAATCACTGATAGTGGCGACACGCGGGTTCGACGTATACTACCGGACCGCGGCCGATTTAAAGGCTACCACCTAGCAAGTGTGGTGTCTGGCGGTGACACCACATTAGTGACAACAGAAAAGGGTATAAAAGTTTAAAGCCACCATTTGAAATAAAATAAAAAAAAAAACACTTTGTGGTGGTGACCATTGTTCATCGGTACTATAGACATTGTGAGATGTACACCTTCACCAAAGCGATGTGTTACACCATAGTTGATATTCATTAAACATGACAATAAATATTCCTTAAAATCGACACTTACCACTTACTGTTGTCTAAAATGCTTGCTGATCGCAGTTGGGAACTGAGATTTCCCCATTTTTGAGCAAATATCACAAACACAAATGACAGGTACTCGCAATCGCAAACATGTTTCAAAGTACCTTTCTAGAATGATATCAGACTCATTCTCCTCCATACATTCATGGCCTGTCAAACTCCCTAAACTCTTCTGAAAATACTTTCCTGCTTGTGAAATAACTACCAAGTGAACTACTTTGAGAGGTATACTTGTCATAGTGTTTGTTATGTTTGACAAATGTTGATTAGTAATTCAATAAAACTACCTTAGTGTACTTAAGCACGTGCATCACAAATTGTGCAGTGTGATTTCAAAGTAACTGTTTAGTTACTTTTGTTGTTAGGGATTTACTTTCAGTAATATTAATATAGGTCTCTGGTACATTAAACAGAATCGAATGATCATTCTTGTGATCTTTCAGATCTTGCATTGACTTACTTGCCAGCTCCCATGACCATGGCAAACAGTCCTTTATCCAGTAAGTGGTTTCTTTTTCATACATCTTGTTGTTTAGGACCAATATGTGGCACAAATCTTAAAGGTCATGCAATGTGTCAGATAAAATAAAATGTTTAAGAAACCAAAAAAGAGGAGCCATAAGTTTATGTAAATGCAATCAAGAATGTAACACAGGAATGGCCGCTGAGGTGCCACCTCTCCATTTCTTCCCTCCTCCTCTTTGCTAATCATGACATTATTCCAATGGAATACTGGTGGCCTTCAATCCAAAAAGATGACTTGCGGCTGCTCTTGGAATCGCAGCCTCTGCTAGTTCTGTGCCTGCAGGAAACAAAATTGCATCCTCAAGACTGATTTGAGCTTTTGTATTTCTTCCCAGTCTGCTTTGACTCCCTCTCTCCAAAGATGGCATTCCATATCGTAGGAGGAGAGTGGGGAGTCATGTGGCTCATATGGAAGGACGTTCAAAGTCAACCCTGCTACCTGACTACCCAGCTTGAAGCTATACCTGTCCGCATTTTACTTCCTCTTCTGAACTTTTCCATATGTACTGTTTGCATCCCTCAGTCATTCGGTGTCATGGACACTCTACATCCAGCTTACTGGCCAACTGCCTCACCCCTTTCTGCTGCTCGTTGACTGTAATGCACACCATTCCCTTTGGAAATCTCCCAGAACCTGACAGAGAGGTGCCCTCTAGGCTGAACTTCTCAGTCACCTTAACCTCATTTGCCTTGTCGTGGGAGTACCCATCTTCCTTTTATACTACATGCACTCCTACCCATATCTGGAAATCTCCTGCACTGCTCAATTTGCCCATCATCTCATCACTGTCTCTAGTACGTACTCGAGCAACCATTTACCATTTGCTATCCATTTTCTGACTCCTACCCCACATATATGCACACCCAAATGGCAACTTTCTAGGGATGACTGGAGATTTACTGTCCCCTGGCACCCTTTGAGTGACATAATTTCTCCAGTTGTGATGGCCAGGTAGAATATCGTACAAATGCCATCATTACCACCACACAATATTCCATTCTCGCACTTCATCTTTACTGTGCCATGTCCCAGTGCCTTGATTGACTGAGCTGTGTTGTGACTCAACTCACATGCAGAGATGTGTTCACCATGTTTTTAACCATCATTCTATGATGGCAAACTGCATTCATTATGAACAGTTGCATGCACAGTGTCGTTGCACCCTTCAGGATAGCAAAAATCTAGCTAGATTTCCTTAACTAGTTCTTCTAACAGTTCCACTACCTCAATTGTTGTATGGGCCCTGCAGGACCAAGATCCATTGGGCTGCTATTCTGCGGAGATTTCAAGCTCCACCCACTATCATTCTGCCTTCTTCCACCAGAAACAAGTGGAGGAGGCTTGGGTAGTACCCTTATTTTGGCAGATTAGCGAGTGCTACAAGTTGCCTTTAGTATGATTGGGCGAGAACTTGCTCTCACATCATATCAATCCTCCAACACAGTGATGGATGATGTTTGCATTCAGATGTTGCTAAACCTTTCTTTTGTGGGCAAGCACTTGCTCTTTCTTATGTACAACTGCATCTGGGCAGAGGGCACCGTTCGCCAGATGCCAGCATAGAGACACTGTCATTCCCATACCCATACCCAAGCCCAGTAAGGAAAAATACCTTCCTTCTAGTTACTGCCCCGTTTCTCCCACAAGCTGTGTTTGCAAACTGATGAAACATGTAATTCATGCCTGTCTGGTATAGTGACTAGAGTGTGGCAATTCACTGACCACTGTACCGTGCGGATTTTGAGCAGGCCGTCCTGCAGCTGACCATCTCATCACTTTGTCAACGTGTGTCGCGAATGGTTTTCTGTGGATATATCAGACACTGGCAGTGTTTTTAAATTTGCAGAAAGCCTAAAACACCTTCTGAAGGATGGGTATTCTTGATCTCTCTACATGTGGCACATCTGAGGCCGCATGCCCCATGTCCTTCAGGTACTTTTAAAGTATTGATTTTTCAAGGAATGTTGGTACTGCCATGTCAGACACCTTCACCAGGAAGTTGGTGTGCCTCAGGGTACTGTTTTGAGTGTGACCCTCTTTGCTATTGCCTTTAACTTTATTATGTCCTGTCTCCTGCAGGTCATCTCCAGCAGTCTACTGTTGCCCACCCCTACCCTGTTACCCTCCCACACCCTGTCCCAGCCTCCTCCTTACCCCCACATGATTGCCTGTTTCGTCATGTGCAACTGCTCGCAGCCTGGTTTCAGCTGCCAGAGAGTGTGATCACGTGTGTGAGAGTTGCATTTGCGTGAGTATGTGAGTGTATGTTATCTATATATAACAGAGGCCTTGTTCACTGAGAGCTCACTTTCTTACAGTTTTTTTTTTTTTGTCATGCCTGTGTGCCTTCCATGGTATTGTTAAATTCATTTCTGAAGAATTGTGATGGCTCGAGGCATTGAGGTGCTGGGGTAGGGGTCAGTGTACACTCATCAGCAAACAAACAATTGTGCCTTATTATACAAAAGCCAGGAAAGATCAGACCATTTGGCAATAGTGCCGTAAAAACCAGACCAGGGATTGATCTCGGGGAGATGAGTGTCATTGGTGTGGTAAATGTGAGGTGTCTGATACTGACTCAGTATTCGTGTATGCCCCATATGCTAGTGATCGCTTACTTAACTGCATAGGTTATTGACCTGACTCTCAGAAGGTTCAAATCACTGACATAAGCACACTCTTAGCCTTAGTATATTTATTGGCATTCAGGTTCTAAGTGCTCACTGTCTACCATTCAAGCAACTAAGAATGGAAGACCAGTTTTACCAACAAGTTTTTTGTATTCCACTGCCACTCATATTCTTCATTTTGCAGCTTGAAAATATATCTCTGCATGTTTTAGAATGAAGGTTAAGGCCTCAAAATTACCTGCTCTTCCCAAATCCATTCTCCATGGTGAAATGATAGAAGCATTGCACGGTAACCTGAAGGTGCAGAGTTCAAAGCTACACATTTCCATTTTTTAATTGTTTTTGCAAATTCACTAGAAAGAGAGGGACAGATTTTTGGACATTTATGCAAATAATGGAATTGTGTGTCTGAGTAATTAAATAGCTGCTCTTGTTGCGGATGGGCTTCACTCTGTTTCAGATACATTTATTACAGTACCTGTAGCTAAAGTCATGAAAGTTATAATGTTTTATGATAGAGAAAATAACCAACAACAAAAGCAACATTTGAAGAGCTCTTCTTAAAAGACAGAATGAAACATGAAACCTTTAACAGTTCATGATAAGAAATGTTACACACTACTACAACCACACTTAATACTTACCATCCTTAATTGTTTAAAGCAGTGGTTAAAATTTCCCAGAGTACTTTGACAAAGTGTGAACAAATAATGATGTTCTTGTGCACCTACATACAGCCATTAAAGCTCTAATGAATGGGCAGGCAGCATTATTAAATTAGTTATTAACATTACTGGGTCAGCTACTTGTCAGAGAATATTAACTATAATCTATTAGATCTATTATGAACTACCAGAAAAAAGAATGCCAACAATTAAAAGCTTCCAGATGCATTTGAACTCGGATGCTGGCATCTTAAGTACTCACTTATGTGCCTTTACTGGTGTAGATGTAGAATGAGAGCCAAATTTGATATAGCTATTTGAACACAAACCAGACCTCATGGCAAAGAATAGAAACAGTGAAACTAATGATTCACAGTATCATCCAGTTGCAGGCGTAGGTAAGTAGAGTGTTGCAACAAAACATTTGATCATATTCCATCAGATCTCATCTGTCACATGTGCCAAAGTATAACTTCACTTTCCATTACAATGCTTGTGTATATTCCAGCAAAATATCAACATTGTGAAGTGCACTTCCACAAACATTTCTACAGCAAAAAGAGATAAAATTTCTTCCCTGGGTCTACAATACTATTCAGGTTTTCATCACACGATGTTTGTCTTGTATGGGAGTCCTAGTGTACTGCATATCGTGCTCGAAAAAGGGAACAGGAAGAAGGGGAAGATAAAGAAGATGATGGCGAGGTGAGTTGCAGTCTTGTGTTAAACCTTCATAGCAGCAATAGTTGCGGGCACAGATCAGCGTCATTTCCCTAAATTGCTCCAGGCAAATGCCGAGATGGTTCCTTTGAAAGGGCACGGCCGACTTCTTTTCCCATCCTTCCCTAAACTGATGAGACCGATGACCTCGCAGTTTGGTCTCTTCCCTCAAAACAGCCCAGCCAGCACAGATCAGTGGAAGATGTCATGGAAGGTCTTAGAACATCACTGAGACCCTAATTACAAGTAACAGACATAAGAAATAAATGAATACACCTTTTGTTGTTGTTACCCATGCCCTGGCTCCAACTCAAACCATTAATGTTTGCTTGACTGTGATATTCCTGTGGTGCTGCTTGTGAGTGGATGACTGTAACTGAGGTATTGTCAGAGGTGTTAGTCATCAGAAATGGCATATTATTCCAATGCTGATTTCTCTCTTGTCATGCTGATAAATGGCAAAAATGTTTAAGGAAATTTTGTTCAAATATGTGGCCTGTCCCCAGTGTAAGCTGTGCAGGGTTCAGCAAACGTCTGCAGTATGCAGATGATTTGGCTTTCCATCCATTCTTGTCACATATCTGGCAGAGTCGTGAATTTCTATGTATCCTATGTTGACATGACAAATATTAAGGGGTAGTAACGTGCATTTTTAAAGCTATACAAATTCACCCCAAGGGTGACTATGGGAATGGAAATTGCCTGAGTATTGGGAACTTTGGATGAAATATCAACCTGTGTGATTGATGAATCTTTGGAATGGCAGAAGTCTACCCCTACTGTAAACAGAATTTTAAAGAATTTTGTTGAAGGAGGCACTATCAGCAGAATGCCTGGCTCAAGATAATGAGCACACAGCAGGAAAACACATAGCTTGCCTGTAAGAGCCAACTAATCCCTCCCCTAGATACGAAGCAGTTGTAGTGAGTGACCAACTTCCCAGTTCCAATGATGCAGTTCACTGAGGGCCAAGGAAAGCTGTACTGCACGCACAATGATCCACTATAAAACAGGAACTCAGTGAGGAAATGTGTTACACTGGCTGGCAGCCACAGAGCTCCATCTGAATGCAATGTGGAAAAATGTACTTTTCACAGATAAGTTGTCTTACCAAGACCAAACAGTAGTTTAGCAGCCCGTTGGGGGCGTTGGTTTCCCCGTTGGGGGCGTTGGTTTCCCCGTTGGGGGCGTTGGTTTCCCCGTTGGGGGCGTTGGTTTCCCCGTTGGGGGCGTTGGTTTCCCCGTTGGGGGCGTTGGTTTCCCCGTTGGGGGCGTTGGTTTCCCCGTTGGGGGCGTTGGTTTCCCCGTTGGGGGCGTTGGTTTCCCCGTTGGGGGCGTTGGTTTCCCCGTTGGGGGCGTTGGTTTCCCCGTTGGGGGCGTTGGTTTCCCCGTTGGGGGCGTTGGTTTCCCCGTTGGGGGCGTTGGTTTCCCCGTTGGGGGCGTTGGTTTCCCCGTTGGGGGCGTTGGTTTCCCCGTTGGGGGCGTTGGTTTCCCCGTTGGGGGCGTTGGTTTCCCCGTTGGGGGCGTTGGTTTCCCCGTTGGGGGCGTTGGTTTCCCCGTTGGGGGCGTTGGTTTCCCCGTTGGGGGCGTCGGATTTCTATGAGAGGAGCAGGAATGCTTCCTCAGTAGCAGGCCGTATGCCCACATTTTGAAGAAAGTGGTGCTGCATTTAGTGTGAATGCTATATTGTTTACGGGATCTCATGCTACAGGAAGAATATTCACTTGTGTATAGGTCTGCTCATTCAACTGCAGCTGTCCAACATAGACATTAATGTAATGGACTTGCTGTGAGAGACTGCTCACATGAACACAATGGAAATTATGTGTGTGTAAGTAGCACGAACACACAGAGAACTGGCTGTGAAACACACCATTTATAGCTGATGCTCTTTTGGACTGCTTTTTTTGAAGCCTCGGTGGGGTTGCCTCTTCTGACAAATGGGTCCAATGCCTCACAGATTCAGTGCCAGGGTGCATGACAGAAGTCAGAAATAATGGGGCATTCTGGATAAAATGTTATGGACTGAGAACATTTTACTTTCTTTCCTTGTTCTGCTGTGCAGTGTTCTGTCAGTGAGAGCCAGCACAAAATCTCTTGGTGACGGAAAAATATCAAAGATGAGAGAAGGAAATTTGAGCTAGTTCTAGTTGGCATTATCCTTGTACCTGAAATAAATTTATTTTAATTTAATATTTTGAGTATTACATTCTCTTTACTTGCTCTCTGCCTACACACATGAAATGAATAAATCAAGAGTGCCCCTTTTTAGGGCTATTTTTTGTTATGTCAAATTCATCTCCCTCCCACTCCATTGCCACCCATCGGACTCGGCCAAAAATGTGCAAAATATATCTTCTCTCTCTCTCTCTCTCTCTCTCTCTCTCTCTCTCTCTCTCTCTCTCTCTCTCTCTCACACACACACACACACACACACACACACACACACACACACGCACACGCACACGTGCACGCACACGCACACGCACAGGCAAATTAGAAATTGGAAAGTCTCTCATGACCAAATAAGAAAACAGGGCAGTAGGATAATTTGTAGTTTCTAAATGGTGTATATATGTAGAAATCGGTCTGTATGTTGCATTTATTTGATGGAGTACATGTGTTTCCTCATGCTGTATGTAGAATAAGAAACAATATGCCATTTAATTTCTGTTGGACAAAACGTGTTTATTTCTTGTCTGAATCCTGAGCTACAGCAATGAACTTTGTCCAGAGATTGTTCTTCCTTCATGTAATTGAGGAAAAATGCAACTGTGGACACTGCATCATGTAATTTCCCCATGCATCCTCCACAGCCTGACTAAACACAGCTTTGTTAGAGGCCATCTGATCTCGACTGTCGGTCATTTGTCCTAATCAGTGCTACCTAACAATAGCAAGACCGTGCACTCAATTTGCTTACTAAATCACAATTTGTCTTACATCACTGCACCCTTCAGTAAGAGTGATACATTTGGTGAGTGGGAAGTAACTATACTGCCACTCATCTCAGACACTTAATACTTGCAGAACTGCAGTGCAAAAGGAGGGTGGTAGGGTGGGTGGGAGGGAGGTAGGAGGGAAGTCAGTATGGGACTGATGTAGCAGAAAATCAGTTTGTAAAGTAAGCACCACTTGGTATTAGGCTCATACTCATGCAGTTTATGGACTGCAGTTGTTCTTGTTGTTGTTGTTGTTGCTGTTGTTATTGTTATTGTCAGTCCGAATGGGGTTTGATGCAGTTCTCCACTCTGGTATACCTTGTGCAAGCATCCTTGGCTCTCGGTAACCATTATTAAATTCATTATCATGTGTTTAAATCTGGTAGGAGGCATACAGTAATGATTGTAACACAGTACCACATGGAATGACTTCAGTGCAGTCACTGCCACCAACTTCTGTACAAATAACTGGCCAGAGAATTCTGTACTGCCTTCACAAAGTGAATAAAAGTACTTGTTTCTCATGAGGTACTGCAGTGCTGGAAGTTAAGCCGCATCCTGTTAGCAACTGACACAAGCTGAGTGGACCAAAATCCATTTAGTTCACTTTCAGAGGACTAATTCCAGACCACTACTGTAGCTCCTCAATGAGCTATGGACATTTGTGGACGTGTTTAGTCAGATGTTTTTACCTATTTTTCCACTTTTTGTCTCCATTTTAATTTCTTGTATTTCCTTTGTTTTGACTGCCATTGGGACCCTAGTTGTTGGGCTGCCCCAGTCCAATTATGCTCCTGCTCAAGTCACTACTGGACAAAAAATTCTTATTTGCAGTTTCCTCTCTATTGGATGTGTTCACATTAGTCACATTATGTTGCTGCTGTCATAATATCAGCTTCCATCCCTGTTAGCCATGACCACAGAGATATGCATGGCCAAAATACAAAGTTGCCTTCAAAATTGTCCACAGCAACTGCTCTAACAGCTTCCCAATTAAATGATCGAATATACCAAAATGGGATAATGATGCATTGCCTGTAGTTCTGTCAAACTGTGCTCTTACAGATTACTTTAAAGACTTCAGTTTTGAAATTTCCTTTCCCCTCCAAGTGATGTAGGACTTGCCTTATGCGTGTCAAGGAATCCAAATTTACATTGCAGTTGGATTTTGTGTAAATGTTACATTAGTTTCTTGTAAAAGTTGTAACAGCAGTCCCTGACAGGAATGCCTCATGTTAAGTCACCAGTACTGAGTACCACACTTGTTGATGATAGTTTTGTTGTTTAAGCTGTGTATCCAAATTGGCATATAGTTCCTTTAGTTGCTGGATATAAAATTTTCCAATTGTTTAAACTCCCACACCTTTATGCTGGTTCTTCATGCAGTCATTGTTGCTCTCTGCAGTGTTACTATGAATATGTGCTAGGCTGTTACAGTATTTGTGATTTATGATGCCGTATACCATTGCTACCAATGTCACATAGTACACATCAAGACACCTACACTATCTTCTTTGTAAATTAGATATACTTTTCTGCATATCACCTTAACACTGTCCACAGTATGAAGTGGCTTCCACCTAGTCATTCACTATGAAACACACAAGTCTCACTTGTTCTGTGTGTGCAGGTACAAATCAGTGAGGCTGATACACTGATGCCAGTTGCCACTGATGCATTTTTACGGGAGAATGCCATCAATAGCGATTTGGATGCCTACAGTGCTATATTTCAATCACATTGCAGTCTGCTGTAGCAGTGTGAACAACAAGAGCTATTCAGTGTAGTTTGGGGGCTAACTGAGCATGTGCTAATCAACACAAAATACATAATTCACATAGAAAATAACTATCCAAACCCTAACCAACAATGTGCCTTGAACAAACTGCTTGCATCTGTAAGAAGGTCCCTAACAGGGTAGTGTGACTCAATTGAAATGAAAACTTATGTGCTGGCCACGCATGTTAAGTATCTGTGGGCATACCCTCAACACATTAAACTTCCTTACCTCTGGGGCAGCTATTAGCATGTTGGAATCCAAAATATGAACTTTGATGAAGAATTACTCTAACACAACAACACTCTGGAACAGGTTAGTACACCCCTAAATAGACAAAGCTCATAAAATCATAATGTATTGTTGAGGCCAGTGTCCTCCATTTTTTTAGGTATGCAGTCATTACAATACTTGCAGATAGTTCAAAGTGTTTCGATCAGGATTCTGGGTATTCATGTGGCCTTTATGGCTTCCAATCAACATCACACTACTAATACAAAAGAAAGTGAGTCACATAGTTGTAAGCTGCCACAACTCTGCTACACTACATGGCATGTCATTTGCAACGTGTGCCACGTGAACTGCTGTGGCTCAACACTTTGGGATCTGCTGGTTCTCAGTAACTTGAAATCCAATGTAGACACTATCAGAATTGTACATGACATAATTTCTCTATCTCCTAACTGTGACAGTCTGTAATTTTATAATGGTCTGTTATTCCTTTCCCCTTTCATGAGGGGTGTTCATTCCAGCAAACTAAGCTGTACCATTATTTCGGTGACTGGCAGTGTCCTTACACCAGCCTCCAAACACCAATGTTGCCTTGCTTTTTGCGGGCACCTTTGTCCTTCTCTGTGACAGTGGCTGTATATGGCAGCTGTAATGAATTCAGACAATTAAAATTAAAATATTTTGTGGTTCTTCACTTGGATCATTATGCAGTTTTCATCAATCTCACTTTTATAAAATTTCTCATGTATTTACTTGCCACAGCACCTGATTCCTAATCTCCATCACTATTTTAGTGTAGCAACTTCTTGACATTAAAATGAGCATTTGCAGTGAGAAGACAACCACTGCCACATATCAAGATGTTTGATTTACACTCAAATTCTGTTGATGTAAAGTTATTCAGCTTCTTAATATTTTTGCAGATGCCGCAGAAGTTGAGGATGGAGGAACTGTTAGCAGGTGAGATATTTGCTTCCTTCAGTAGCTTAATTACACATTAAAGTTATGACTTTAATATTTTATTATGTGGTACTTTATTTTTCATCTTTTTCTTTGACATTAATATTCCATTGGTGGTGTGCTAAATAATTTTTGTGAAACAGTTTTTCAAAATTCTATACTATAACTTAACACTGGATGTTAATTATGTCATACATAATTCATACTGAAAATTGGCGGTGTTATTGTAACTACGAAAGATTGGTTATAAATGTGCAGTAGCAATGAAAATGTGTCATTGTAATGTTAAGCAAACATTACAAATAGGCACACTACGATAAGTAGTAATGAATTTTGCCACCTGACTGATGTGTGAAATAGCCTGACCCATCTGGGTGCCACAGTTACTCTCAATCCCTCACCTGCCAAGAGTGTTATTGACTACCCGGTGACAACATGCTACTGAGTACAAGGTGGCTGACTTGTTGGTGGCTTCACAACTTGTGTACTGCATTCTTGAGACCCATCTCATACTCCTCTCACCCCCTCTACTCCCATACCAGCTTCCCTAATTTGAAAATTTTGGAGTTCCCCTTAACTTAAGTTTCACAATCCTTCCCTCAGTACTAGCACCCCTACACTGCCCTTTCCCATGCCTAGCTCTGTACCTGTACCTGTACCTCCTATGTTACACCCTCTGCCACCCCATCCCCTCTATGACATTTGCATTAAATCTGTCCACCACAACTCCTCACGCAGTTGGCCTGCAGGTTTATGACAATTTATCTGATTGGCAGAGGGACAGAACACAACAAATGTTATTCCAGGCTTAGCCTTTTACTGCTTATTTCCAGATTAACCCTTTCATGGCCAATCGAACATCTTAGGCTGATGCATAACACTGTAGTGTTTCCTACAAGTTAAAAAACTCAGACTATACATACTGGAGACTTAAATCATCATAAATAATATAATTTGTTTCGCTGTTCACTTCAGTCTGTTGGGATAACTTTCTGAATCCACAACTGTAGAAATCATGTGATTTTGTAGCAAAGAGCCATGTTCAAAGTGTATTTTCACCCCAAAGGAAGTATGTCAAGATCATTGAACAGAGAGCAGAGAAGATGAAATCTGAGGGTGCAAGATCAAATGAAAAAGGTGGGTGCAAAATGACTTCTCAACCCAGTTGTTCTATAGTGTTTGTTGCCAGTCTAGCAGAATGCTGGTGACTGTTACTGTGGAATAGCACCACTTCACACAGTCTTCCTGGATGTTTTTCTGGGACTATATCTGCAAGATGTCTGTTGTTGACAATAAATACCAACAGGGAAGTTACACCTCATTAAAACAACTCGTAGTACACCACATGGTCACGTACATCTACATCTACATGATTACTATGCAATTCACATTTAAGTGCTTGGCAGAGGGTTAATCCAACCACAATCATACTATCTCTCTACCATTCCACTCCCGAACAGCGCATGGGAAAAACGAACACCTAAACCTTTCTGTTGGAGCTCTGATTTCTCTTATTTTATTTTGATGATCATTCCTACCTATGTAGATTGGTCTCAACAAAATATTTTCGCATTCAGAAGGGAAAGTTGGTGATTGAAATTTCGTAAATAGATCTCGCCGCAATGAAAAACGTCTTTGTTTTAATGACTTCCATCCCAACTCGCATATCATATCTGCTACACTCTCTCCCCTATTACGTGATAATACAAAACGAGCTGCCCTTTTTTGCACCCTTTCGATGTCCTCCGTCAATCCCACCTGGTAAGGCTCCCACACCCCGCAGCAATATTCTAACACCGGACCTCTGCACAATATCCATAACATTATCTTGTGTGGATGCTCAAATGTCTATGTGGCACTGCTGCTTTGTTTGGATTAAAGCATTCGTTTCCGTTCTTTCTCTTACATTAGCATAAAAACAAAATTTCTAGTCATCAGTAACAATACAGGTTAGAAATGGTCAGTGGTATTCACCCACTAATCAAGAACAAGCAAGAGGGTAATGTACATACAGCCAACCACTGATTTATATGGTTTGGCATGTGGTACCCATATGCTTTATTGTTGAACCTTCTCCTTTGTATTCAAATGCTGCACAGTGACGGAATGGTCATACTTCATCACATTTTCTGGTTCTTGAGTGCAATGATGTGCATCATCGTGGATTAATGCATTCAGATGATCTTCATCAAATGCTGAAGGTCTTTCTGAAAATGGAGGGTCAATAATGTCAAAACAATCATCCTTTAAATTAGAAAATCTTTCCTTGCCATGCTCTGTCCCATGGCATTATACCCATACATGGTGAAAACGTTACCATTGAAACCACATATTCATAAACACCACTGTTCTCATTTTGCCCACTTAGCCATTTTAAATTAAAATGTAGCAGTGCTTTGTGTCAACATAATATTCATAGAATGACAATTTACCTAAAAGAATGTGTCCACATTAAGTGAGAACAAGGTAATGTACTTCGTAAAAATGGTGGAAAAGACAACTGTATCCTTTGATCCCTAGGCATATGAACTTGTCTTAGATCACATGTAATGCCCCCAACAACACAAAACACAATGATGGGAAAGGCTGACTTAAAGCATACATTGTGTGCTCACTCTTACATTATTGGTATCGGCTGCATAAGTAACAATAACACAGTGCACAGTGTTCACTTAAGACGTCTCTCTGTTTTTGCTCCCAACATTTAATGTTCTAATGATGTACCAACATCATAATGCATTGATGATGGGTGGTTTAAATAAAAAATATGTACAAATGAAAAGAGCTTCGTGACAAGGCTGAAGATATATCGGTACATAGGACACTGCATAGAACTATATGGAACATTGTAGATGTAACTGTAGATGTGCTCCAAGGAAGTGTGTGGGGCCCTTGATATTGATGTTTTATATTAATGACATCACAGACATTCTTCTTCTTTTTGTTTTTCTGTTTGGGGTATCTAATGACCACATACTAATTTCAATGCTTCCTCCTTTGTTCTTCTTCCAGGTTTCCTTCGTCTTCACTATCTATCCTTTTTTCTTCCTCAGACCATTCTGACCCTGTCTTCCTCTTCTTCTTCCTGCCTTGGAATGCTTCCATTTGCAACACTTTCTTCTTGAAATCCTATCATTCTGCTGGGTCTTTTTCTTGTATTTCTTTCCAAATCTTTCCTAACTACTTGAATCTGTCCTGTTGTTGACATCTTGTCCCAAAGATGCTTAACAATATGTTTGGTTAACCTGTTGCTGTTCACTCTGTATAAATGTCCAAAAAATAATAGTCAGCTCTTCTGCAGCATTTCAGTTGTTTTTCCTATGCTGCAATATACTTTATTACTTCTTAATATTCATACTTATGGATTTCCTAGCAGTCTGAGTATTTTTCAAATGATTCTTAATTCTAGGACTTGAAGTTTGTATAATTCATAATTCAACATTAAACATTCACTTGCATAGAGACATTCTGGTTTTACTACTGTGCTGTAGTGCTGTATTTTCAAATTTTTAGGCACACACATCTTGTTGTAAATGTTCATGTTTATATCATATGCTTTCTCCATTTTACATACTCTTTTGTCTACAGCAAATATTTTTGAAGCCATTGCCTTGAATCTTTCCTCACAAATATTTAAATTTATAAACCCTCTTTATCAGTTCATTACCTGTTACTAGGATTTCTGGGTCATTTTTTTATGTTTGTCCTAAAAAAAATTTTCTACAGAAACTTTTAAAGCTGCTTTGTTAGGTATTCCTTCTAAGAGGTTGATTTGTATTTCTGAATTTGTTATATTTTTATAAAGAATGGCATAATCATTTGCAAATACTAGACACTGAATTTCAGTATCTCTTTTTCCTGAAGTCTCCAGTCTCATTGTGACAGCTTATGTTCTTTGCCTTTTGTTTCAATTATCTTACTATTTCCTCTAAGATGCAGTTGAGGTGGTGTGGAAACATGTTGTCACCCTGCATAGGAGCCACTTTCCAGTCTTCTGGAATCTTTTCAGTTTCCCATATTTCTTCAGACATAATCTGAAGGTTAGTTGTCATTTCTGCTTGACACCAGTTATGGTTGAGATGATTTTATTTCTTCTCCACTGGCTTTGTTGTTTTTCAGGGTTTTTGTTTGTTTGCTGTAGGTGGTAGATCTGCTTCCATGTTTTCAACAAATATCTGGAAATTCTAGCTAACAATTCAGTTATCTACAGTTCAAGAGTTGATCAAAGTACTTTCTTAGTAATTTACATGTGTGGTTATTGCTCAGACCTACTTTACCATTTTCGTCTCTGCTGGAAATACATTGGAGCATGATAGCCCTTTTTGAATAAAACCATGACTGTATGTATGAGAGCATTTTTTCTGCTGTAGTACACAGTGATTCTTTTTTATCACTAATTATGATACTCGTGTCATCTGCAAATAGTAGAATTTTGGCTGAGCTGTCTGGAGCCTGTATGTCATTGATATAAACAAGAAATAACAATGGGCCCAGAATGCTGCCCTGAGAAACAACTATTTAAATTTGTTTTGGTTCAGATATGGGTTTAAAATTGTGAAGACTCTTGGAGGACCTCAGCTCAACAACTTGTGACCTGTTTTGCAGATAGGATTCAAACCAATTTTTAACGGTACCCCTGATGCATATTGCTTCAAGTTTCCCTGGTAATATTACATTGTTCACAGTATTGAAGGCTTTGGCTAAATCTAGATTAATTCCAACAACCTGTTTATTTGACTCAAAATTTCTTACTATTTCTGTGCAATATGGCTGTTTCTGTACTGTGCCATGTTGACTGTTATTTATTAGTTTATGTTTTTCTAGATATTTTGTAACCCTGATTTTCATAAATTCCTCAAGTATTTTGGAGAAGTATGGGAGGAGAGATATAGGTTGGTAATTTTCTATTTTATGTCTCGCTATTTTTGTATAGAGGTATCACTTTAGAGATTTTTAGTTTATCCGGAAATATCTCTTCACTAAGGGACAAGTTTGCTATGTGTACTATAGGTTTGACAACACATGGAGCAATTTTCTTAATTATTGATACAGGTACATCATCCATACCAGAGGACAATTTGGATTTCAAGCATTTAATGACTTTTAGAACTTAATGCTCGTCTGATGGGATTGCCATCATGCTGGTATTTACCATTGGAGACATCACTGTTAATTGTTGCTTAAATTTACTGCTTAAAGTAAGGGTAATATTAACAAAATAATTGTTTACATTGTTTGCCATGGCATTTTTTCTATGGGGATATTTTCATTATTATTAAGATGGATTTCCTGTTCTTTAGTTTGACCTTCTTTTTTTTTTTTTTTTTTTTTTTACCACATCATTCTGGACTTGTTACTAGCCTGCCTTATTAATCTATCATTACTTAATAATTTTGCTTTTGTACTACTTTGCAGTAAGTCTGTCTGTATGTTCTCACATACTCAACAAACTGCTGATCATGACATGTTTTTAACTTTAAACTTAGTAATTTTATGGTTTCACTTGACGTTTTAATTCCGGGTGTACTCCAGGTCCCTTTGGATCCAGATGATCTGTAACCCAAAAGCTTTTTTGGGAAGCACATTTCAAAGTATGCCATAAAAGTGGAAGCAAATGTATTGTAAGCATCATTTGTGTTTGTTTGTGCCAAGACCTCTGGCCAAACTGCATTTTTAACATTATTTTAGAACTGATTACAATTTTCAGTAGAGAAACATCGTTTGTGCTCCTTTTATGTTCCCCTCCTTGGGAGTTGCAGTGAGATTAAAGGTTAGTGCATTATGATCTGATAATCCTATATTCACATTTGTAGCTGCAACTTCATGTGTGACCACATTTGAGAAGATGTTATTTATTAGGCTTTCACTGGAATCTGTTGTTCTAGTGCCGGCCGCAGTGGCCGTGCGGATCTAGGCGCTCCAGTCCGGAGCTGCGCTGCTGCTACGGTCGCAGGTTCGAATCCTGCCTTGGGCATGGGTGTGTGTGATGTCCTTAGGTTAGTTAGGTTTAAGTAGTTCTAAGTTCTAGGGGACTAATGACCACAGCAGTTGAGTCCCATAGTGCTCAGAGCCATTTGATCCATTTTGTTGTTCTAGTGGCAGCTGATACGTGGGGAAACAAGTTGAAGCTTTTAATATGTCTAAAAACTTGTATTTTACTGGCCTCTGGACCAATAGATTAATATTAAAGTGACCACAAAGAATTATGGTAGAGTTCTCATTTGAGAAAAATGTCGAGCATTTCTTCCAAATTCTTAAGAGAGACTTCAGTATCTCCAGATGGTGATCTGCAAATTGCTGCAACAATTACTTTCTTTTCTATGATTAATGGTTTAGCCTCATATCTTAACTTAAATTTAAGCTTGGGATTTAGATAAAACCATACACCACCACCTTTGACATTTTGCCTATAGTACTGACTGGCAAGTTTATAATATGTGTGACCAAGAAGACTTAAACTATATGAGTTAATTGTATAAGGCTCAGTCACAACTTCTGTGCATGGCTATGACAGGTGGTGTGGGCAGCCTATCAAGTTAGGCTGTGGTCTCCTGATCTCACATTTTGTGCTCGCTTACTCAGTTGTGCAGGACTCTGACACTTGTCTCACTCCTCTGTCAACACAGCTTCCCTTTCATGTCGTTTGTCCCCTAACACTGCAGTCAGGTGTCATGTGGTGTAACTATTTAATACAATGATGTATTATATTCTGTACCTTATCTTCTATACTTCTTCTCAAACTCTGTTATAATTACTTTAAAATTCAAAATTGATGCCTTTGACGCATCACATTTTTATAAATAACTTAATATGTCCCTTTTGACTTAACAAATTATTTATTCCCTTCATCATCACACTCGTGAACTACACTAAAAGATCACCTTCATTCAGTATAAAAGAGACACTCACAATAATTTTGAAGGTTCCTCTTCTGTGTCTCACAACATACATCAGTTGTTGAAATAACTCCTTTGGCAGCCTATTGCTTTACAGGACAGTGTGGTGACCCCACAGAATACTTATTTTCACACATGTAGTTTGGCACCCAAAGCTGCTGCGATAGCTGTACAGTGCTGAAGGTGCATATTGTCCCCTGATGTAAGTCGCCACACACAAAATAGAAATAACACTAATGAACAATATCTGTACATTTATGTTTGACATGTTGTTTTCTATTGCTCTTTTCATAATGTGTACACAACACTTCTTTCAAAATGGCATTCATTGATAAGAAGTCATTGATATGTGCATCTCTCCTCTGGAGTGGTACGTACAAGCGCAGTCTGTGAACATGGTGCCCAGTGAATACAGTCAAAAGTTTTTTAAATTTTTTTCCCTATATGCCATGAATGTGGATTTCTTTTCGTAACTATGGCTTCTGAGATTGGTTATAGCCTCAGTACATCATTGTCCATGATAAAATACGCAAATTTACCCTCAATTGCAGCCACAATTTAAAACCATGTCACTAAAGTGAACATAAAGTACTTGAAAGATGTTTTCCTCTCTGTGTGTACAATAGTATCCAGTGCAGAACCACAGCGGCTGCGGACACCCAAGGCTGGAACCAGTACTGGGGCTGAGGACATAAGTGCAGTGAAGTCGCCTGGTGAGTAAGACTAACTTTACACGTAATTGCAGCCTTAACTAAAGCAGTACATAAAGTACTTAAAAGACGTTTTACTCTCTGTGTGTACAATAGTAGGCAGTGCAGAACAACAGCGGCTACGGTCACCAGAGGCTGGACCCAGTACTGCAGCTGCAGCAAAGTCACCTGGTGAGTAAGAGTAAGAGCCCACTGTGCGAGGCTTACATTCCTGCTCTGTACACTAGAGAATCAAATGTATCTGGACACCTATTAGTGGACATTAAGATTTTGTGTTCTCCTTTATGGGGACTTGAACTCTTCTGGGGACACCTTGACATTTCGAAATCTCTGTGGGTGGATGCCAGCCCATTCTTCCTTAATAGCTGATACCAGACAAGGTAGAAATATTGGACACAGGGTATGGAGTGAAAATGCCATTTATAACTAATCCCTAAGACGATCCATTGCTTTCAGGTTGGAACATCGGCAGGCAAACCTTCTTCAGGAATGCCACTGGTTATAAGCCTTTGCCTAACAATGCTGATCCATGAGAGGTACAAGTATTGAGCTGATCAAATCGGTCGTTATCTGTGAACTGTTCCCCTGCTGTGTATAGTACACAATAATGTCAAATATGTAATTACCCTTCTGCATTTATCATATCCTGAAGTACAATAAGGGGAGAACAAGTTAAAGAGGAGAAATTGCATATTGTTACACTGCCTGCTCTGCACTGCATTGTTGGCAGTAGAGGTAATGGCGGATAATGTTCGCTTAGTAGTCACCACATCCAAATTCTTCCGTCAGATACCCACGGAGTATAGCACTGTTTGTCACTCCAAATCTCGTTTCCACTCATCCACTCACCAGCAGTCATAGGTTTTTATGCTACAGTCAGTGTGACTTTATGTTGAACAGAAATGTTGTTTCCAGAAGCTGCTCAGCCATTGTAACCAGTTTCTCTAACTCCCTGTACACAGCCATTTCCTTAGCGGGCTCCTAGCTGCACTTCAAAACTGAAGAGTGACTGCAGCATCTAACTGCAAGCTGGTTTTTACTATTTCCTACCACAATGATAGAAGCACTTGTCCATCAGCATACTGTGTGTGCCTGGACTTCATGTAGCATTGGTTGTTCCTTCACATTTTCACTCAACTGTCAAATCACTGACAGTTGACTTGGGCAAGTTTGGAAGGGCTGAAATGCATCCCTGTGTTAATTATTCAGGTGTAATGCAAAGAAAAGTCCATGTTCAGTGTACTCAGATCCCTGCCTGATGAATTCTGCTTACAAAACAGTATTACCTGCCACTCCCTATAATATATATGACGGCAGTATCTGTTCCCGAAAGAACAATTACCATGGATGACCATGCAGCTTTGCTAGAAATGAAATAATTAAATGGACACCCTAGCTGCAAACAGGTGGTGATGTACTTCATTGGGGACATGTTGAAAATGTGTGGCCCAACCGGGACTCGTTCCCGGGATCGTCTGTTTACATGGCAGACGCTCTATCCATCTGAGCCACCGCGGGCACAGAGGATAGTGCGTCTGCAGGGACTTATCCCTTGCACACTCCCCGTGAGATCCACATTCCCAACATGTCCACCCCACTACATTCGTAGTGTGCCTAACAGATGTTTGCCGATCGTACTCATTACTCGTGGCAAATTAATCTACCAAGTCCCGTACGAGTTTGGGCATAGCGTGTGCGTTCGCACAAGAAGGTCAATGGCCGGGAAGCCGTATTTTAACTGTATATGACGGTAGTATCTGTTCCCGAAAGAACAATTACTGTGGATGACCATGCAGCTTTGCTAGAAATGAAATGAAATGAAATGATAATTAAATGGATGGAGCGTCTGCCATGTAAGCAGAAGATCCCGGGTTCGAGTCCCGGTCGGGGCACACATTTTCACCATTTCCCCAATGAAGTACATCACCACCTGTTTGCAGCTAGGGTGTCCATTTAATTATCATTTCACTTCCTATAATAGTAGCTCCACCTCTCATTGAATTAAAGTGATCAGTTGCCCGTTACATAAGGGTGCCCAGGTATTTTGATTGGATAGTGGGTTTATAGTTCTTATCTATGTGATTTCTGCAACCCCTTAGTCAGTCCACCATACACAATTGAATTAGAATCCAGAAATCATAATATATTTTATTATATTTATGTTTTTGAATATTGAGGACTTTGATTTGGGGCGAGTATTTACTGACAAACAGAAATACAAAGTTTGCCTCTATAGCTGTGGAAATATGTGTGCTGAGAATTACTGGGAGGGAAAAGGAAACAGAAAAATGGACAGGGAACAGGCAGGATTAGGAGACGTAGTGTGGAGGTAGTGGAGATGAGTGATACATGTAGTGATGGAGTGAGTGACAGATAGGATAAGACAATTACATGCTCGTATCCTAGGGAGGTGAGTGGGGGGAACATTGAGGTGACAGTCTGGTGAGAGGCATTGAGTGGATATCAGGCTACATGGACTTCAAGCTGCAATGCCTGTAGGTTGAGACCAGAATACCAGGAGAAGCCAGGGAAGAGGCTTAATCAAACAGTGGGACTCCAATGAATGAATGATGTGAGTAGAAGAAACTGAGGATGATTTGTATTTCAAAACTGAACATTTTTGTACAACCTATTAGGGTAGTAACTTAAATGGAAATATTGGGGTGTGAATGTAGTTTATAAATGGTCATAGCTGATGCGTTCAGCACTACCATAAGTTATTTGATACTAACATTTTCAGGGGCTCCCTTAACCTTTCTGTGGTCAATCAGACATAAAGGTCCTGCCAAAATGTTTGTTTCAGAATCTGCACAACCATAGGAATGTCCCATTTCATTGTGTACTGTGATCTTTTGTTCAGTTTATGTACAATTAGAACCCAGAATCTGACAGGTGATGCTAGAATGTGTTTTTTCTTTGTTGGTACAGAAGTGAGTACAGTATGTTTTGTAGAAGGAGCTTCCTATCTTTGGCTTAATTGTGGATGGCAAAGACAGTGTAGATATTATTTATCTTTGTTACATTATTTGCTAGGTATATACTATTTGACATCTATTTTCACTGATAACTCATTCTTGAAGAAAACTGATCTCTGTGTCTTGTAACTAAAATTAATGCGTGTCTTTATTAATGAAAATCATATCAAAATCATGACTGTAGTTGGAAATCTACCACCCCAAATGTACAGATACTGTTCTTTTGATGTACTGTTTTTCTTCTTTCTCATGAGATAGTGTACTGGAGACATTTGTTTTCTTTTCCTTATTTTGTCTTGAATGTCTCAGTAGTTTCTTGGAATTAATTGTTTACAATTATTTATGGAGCTGTCTTTTGAATAATGGGTAGGGTGGTTATGAAGAATACAGTCAGCAGAAATAAGGTTTCTATGGTCTACTTTATAACATATGAAAGCTGATCACCTCTAAAATGAAGGTGCTGGGAGTGTATAGTAGAGTGGAAACAACTGAAGCATGTGGGATGAATGTGTCAATGCTTTTGGAGAGAATGGCTGATAATACAGTATCACTTGCTGTTCACTAGATTTGTCTCTGGTGCCAGTACCTTTGTTCATAAAATATTTCCCATCAAGACTTTCACTATAGTTTGATCCCAGACCAATCTGTTCGTCTTTCTGCCTCACCTCTCTACAGGGAGTCCAGCAGGGAGCTGCCTTGCCCCATCTGCCACCCACACTCATGGTCATATGTCCCACCTAATGTGGATGATTCATGCACAAGGAGAGAGATGTGCTCAGGTAGCCATGAACAATAGAACTTCATTGCAACACAGAAGGCACATGATAATGTTGGGCAAGTGAAACAGCTTCCTAGTGCAAGCAACATAAAAATTCTCCTGATATGCTGTAAGGTTGTCACTAATATGAGCTAAGCTGAGCACTGCAAGCTGCACTGATGATGTCCTAGATTCCAATGTTGCTGTGCTCAGAGGAAAAGTTTTGACTGTAACAGCAGCCAAAAGTATGAACTGTCATCCCCATGGAGGAGGTGGCAATGCCATCCATGAGGCACACACCTGGAAGAAAAATACAGAAATTGGGCCAAGACATCAGTAAGGAGGGATGATGATGTGGAATGGTGCAGGCAGAAAGATACCAGGATGAAAGAAAGAAGTGGCACAAGGCATTTGAACACGGAGCAAAACCATTCAAACACTATGCAGAAGCACTTGATCACAGAGATGAAGGCTACCTAATGGATCACAAGACACTGGTAAAAAGCTTCCAGAGACAAAAAAGGAATTATAAAAGCACAAGAAGAGAGATGTTCCTGAGTGGACAAGAGGAAGAGTGTTTCATTGCGGGACAGATGGTACATACCAACATGAAGCAAATGAAACAACTTTGTGATGAAGGCAAGGTAGAGAATGCCCTGATGCATGAAAAGATTGCCACTAATATGAAAACTATTCTTGAAGCTTCCAGTTGAGCACTCTGTAACAACTGACGAACACTGCTGTAGGTTGCACTGGCAATGCCAATATTGTGGGCTGCATTCTTATTAATATAGTCATGCATTCCAAAGTAGATGGTTGATGTCGAGTCTGGAACTTGGGTTGCCTGGTGAGCCACTGTACATTCTCCTACAAAGGCTATGTAGTGGAGAAATACTGTTAAGTTGTCCAGTGTCACATGGCTCCAGGGTGGAAACCATGCAGTGGCTGTCATTGGCAAGATCTGCTGTACTGTGGGTGAGTTTCAGTTTCAAGCCTGTTAAGATGCCAGCAACTGACATACCTCTGTTGTGTGGCATAAGGCAGGATTGTAAAGCACCAGCCAGATGCTACACCACCCACTTCCACCTCATTCCTATTATGTCTCCTAATCCATCCTGTTCCCATACGCATCAGATTCTCTTTCTGTCTCACCTCCACAAAAAATCCACCTGAGAAATAATCTGCCTCACCTGCCACTCATTCTCCTCACTACTTGTAGCCATCTGTAAGTAAAGAAAGGAGTGTTACATTGAATGTGTTTGATGTGGCATTATTACTGCACAAACAGCAAAAATGTGGTAAGTGATAAACATTTTTGCTATTACTTTCTGTGGGGTATCTGTGAGAGAAATTCATGATAATTTAAAATTACTGGGGAAGTTTTCTGCAAAACACTAAGTGCTCTCATTGCCAAATACTGGATGAATATAATGTCAGTACATGAATGCAATTAGTGAAGGTGCATAAACAAGCTTACACACAGTTCCTAAATGTTAAACATGAAACAGTGTGTTAACTGTGTAACATAAGATTGTATGTTTTATAAAGCAGATAAGTACAGGATCTTAAATTTTAAAATTTGAACAATTTTTATGTGAAATGATGACAATAAACATTTATTTGTCCCTGCCAGACTTCAGATAGCAAGCATGCAACTGGAATAAAGTTCTGGCTTTCTGGAACTCGGTAATATTGATGGTTGTTTATAATTGAGTAGATTAGATGCTCAATTATACACTGATCCGTAGGTTTTCTAAAAGATAGAAACAATTGATTCTGTTCTTTATCAGGTCATGTTGAAACACACTTAGTTTATCACTAGTTTGCTTTACTTGTGCAGATAAGGTATTTTTTATGTTAACACGCAAATTCTTTTTTTGTCAATCAGGCCCTGCTGAGGAGAAAGGCACGCGTCCCATCGCTCAGGTGAGTGAAAGTAGTGGATGCACGTATGAGACTGGCAGAGCAAGTGTGATTTTCACCAGTAGCATATAAAGTTTGGTTCTGTGGCATGTAATAAACCCCACACTGCTTCCTGTCCTCCTCCCTGGGTGAGGACACATTTCATCAGCTCAGGGCTTGGAACCGTTAAAATACTTCCTCCTATTCTGAGCTACCTTACACACTACTCACTTGCTTAATCAAATAAACACCTTTATTAATATCCTATTCATCTCTATTTCAGTCTCATTGCGTCTCCCATGGCAGTCTGTTTCCTGACATCACAAACTTTGCAACTTCTTTAGCACTGTTAACTGAAATGCTATCTCAAGTCTAAATTACCTGCTAAATGACCCAAAAAAAATATCTCAAAGACCACTCATATACTGGCTCTTAATTTAAAACAAGTAACTCTCTTTAATTATTAATGTCAAGTCATGTGTCATTGGTCAGTGTACAGAATCTTACTGACAGCTCAACTTCATCTTCATTCTCCTGATGTAATGGCAGTTGTCATGATGCTGACAGTTCTAGGGGGAAGGCACATTGCTGAACAAGAATGAGACAGCAAGATATAAACCCATGGACTGGTTGTTTGTGTTGCCATCATCATTTGTGAAAGTGGCATGGCTGGACCATGTAAAAGTTGGGAATTCCTGTGGATGCTGATAACCATGCCCTTGAGTGCCCCGTAACCAGGTATCATCATCATCATGATAGAATAAAACACTGAAATCATCATGAACTGTGAAGAACGATAAACTAATTATCGTTATCTCACCCTGCAGATATGCTGCATCAGTCTCCACTAGATTTTGTGTGTTTTGGTTGGAGGGTGTTACTAGAGGAGGACAAAATGCATGCGTTTTAACTCGCACAGGCTGGCGTGAGGTCTGGAACAGGACAAGGAAATTAGAATTTAGAAAAACGGACATAGCTGGTGGAATACTTAACTTTAATCCATTAATGATGAACGTCTGTCTTGATGGTACATGATTCACAATATCAATAGTAACTGATATGGGCGCCTTGCTAGGTCGTAGCAAATGAAGTAGCTGAAGGCTATGCTAAAATATCGTCTCGGCAAATGAGAGCGTATTTTGTCAGTGAACCATCACTACAAAGACGGTTGTACAGCTGGGGCGAGTGCTAGGAAGTCTCTCTAGACCTGCCATGTGGTGGCGCTTGGTCTGCAATCACTGAAAGTGGCGACACGCGGGTTCGACGTATACTACCAGACCGTGGCTGATTTAAAGGCTACCACCTAGCAAGTGTGGTGTCTGGCAGTGACACCACATTAGTGACAACAGAAAAGGGTATAAAAGTTTAAAGCCACCATTTGAAATAAAATAAAAAAAAAAAACACTTTGTGGTGGTGACCATTGTTCATCGGTACTATAGACATTGTGAGATGTACGCCTTTACCAAAGCGATGTGTTACACCATAGTTGATACTCTTTAAACATGACAATAAATATTCCTCAAAATCGACACTTACCACTTACTGTTGTCTAAAATGCTTGCTGATTGCAGTTGGGAACTGAGATTTCCCCATTTTTGAGCAAATATCACAAACACAAATGACAGGTACTCGCAATCGCAAATACGTTTCAAAGTAACTTTCTAGAATGATATCAGACTCATTCTCCTCCATACATTCATGGCCTGTCAAACTTCCTAAACTCTTCTGAAAATACTTTCCTGCTTGTGAAATAACTACCAAGTGAACTACTTTGAGAGGTATACTTGTCATAGTGTTTGTTATGTTTGACAAATGTTGATTAGTAACTCAATAAAACTACCTTAGTGTACTTAAGCACGTGCATCACAAATTGTGCAGTGTGATTTCAAAGTAACTGTTTAGTTACTTTTGTTGTTAGGGATTTGCTTTCAGTAATATTAATATAGGTCTCTGGTACATTAAACAGAATCGAATGATCATTCTTGTGATCTTTCAGATCTTGCATTGACTTACTTGCCAGCTCCCATGACCATGGCAAACAGTCCTTTATCCAGTAAGTGGTTTCTTTTTCATACATCTTGTTGTTTAGGACCAATATGTGGCACAAATCTTAAAGGTCATGCAATGTGTCAGATAAAATAAAATGTTTAAGAAACCAAAAAAGAGGAGCCATAAGTTTATGTAAATGCAATCAAGAATGTAACACAGGAATGGCCGCTGAGGTGCCACCTCTCCATTTCTTCCCTCCTCCTCTTTGCTAATCATGACATTATTCCAATGGAATACTGGTGGCCTTCAATCCAAAAAGATGACTTGCGGCTGCTCTTGGAATCGCATCCTCTGCTAGTTCTGTGCCTGCAGGAAACAAAATTGCATCCTCAAGACTGATTTGAGCTTTTGTATTTCTTCCCAGGCTGCTTTGACTCCCTCTCTCCAAAGATGGCATTCCATATCGTAGGAGGAGAGAGGGGAGTCATGCTGCTCATATGAAAGGACGTTCAAAGTCAACCCTTCTACCTGACTACCCAGCTTGAAGCTATTCCTGTCTGCATTTTACTTCCTCTCCTGAACTTTTGCATATGTACTGTTTACATCCCTCAGTCATTTGGTGTCATGGACACTCTACATCCAGCTTACTGGCCAACTCCCTCACCCCTTTCTGCTGCTCGTTGACTGTAATGCACACCATTCCCTTTGGAAATCTCCCAGAACCTGACAGAGAGGTGCCGTCTAGGCTGAACTTCTCAATCACCTTAACCTCATTTGCCTTATCGTGGGAGTACCCATCTTCCTTTATGCACACCGAAATGGCAACTTTCTAGGGATGACTGGAGATTTACTGTTCCCTGGCACCCTTTGAGTGACATAATTTCTCCAGTTGTGATGGCCAGGTAGAATATGTTACAAATGCCATCATTACCACCACACAATATTCCATTCTCGCACTTCATCTTTACTGTGCCATGTCCCAGTGCCTTGATTGACTGAGCTGTGTTGTGACTCAACTCACATGCAGAGATGTGTTCTCCATGTTTTTAACCATCATTCTATGATGGCAAACTGCATTCATTATGAACAGTTGCATGCACAGTGTCGTTGCACCCTTCAGGATAGCAAAAATCTAGCTAGATTTCCTTAACTAGTTCTTCTAACAGTTCCACTACCTCAATTGTTGTATGGGCCCTGCAGGACCAAGATCCATTGGGCTGCTATTCTGTGGAGATTTCAAGCTCCACCCACTATCATTCTGCCTTCCTCCACCAGAAACAAGTGGAGGAGGCTTGGGTAGTACCCTTATTTTGGCAGATTAGCGAGTGCTACAAGCTGCCTTTAGTATGATTGGGCGAGAACTTGCTCTCACTTCATATCAATCCTCCAACACAGTGCTGGACGATGTTTGCATTCAGATGTTGCTAAACCTTTCTTTTGTGGGCAAGCGCTTGCTCTTTCTTATGTACAACTGCATCTGGGCAGAGGGCACCGTTTGCCAGATGCCAGCATAGAGACACTGTCATTCCCATACCCATACCCAAGCCCAGTAAGGAAAAATACCTTCCTTCTAGTTACTGCCCCGTTTCTCCCACAAGCTGTGTTTGCAAACTGATGAAACATGTAATTCATGCCTGTCTGGTATAGTGACTAGAGTGTGGCAATTCACTGACCACTGTACCGTGCGGATTTTGAGCAGGCCGTCCTGCAGCTGACCATCTCATCACTTTGTCAATGTGTGTCTCGAATGGTTTTCTGTGGATATGTCAGACACTGGCAGTGTTTTTAAATTTGCAGAAAGCCTAAAACACCTTCTGAAGGATGGGTATTCTTGATCTCTCTACATGTGGCACATCTGAGGCCGCATGCCCCATGTCCTTCAGGTACTTTTAAAGTATTGATTTTTCAAGGAATGTTGGTACTGCCTTGTCAGACACCTTCACCAGGAAGTTGGTGTGCCTCAGGGTACTGTTTTGAGTGTGACCCTCTTTGCTATTGCCTTTAACTTTATTATGTCCTGTCCCCTGCAGGTCATCTCCAGCAGTCTACTGTTGCCCACCCCTACCCTGTTACCCTCCCACACCCTGTCCCAGCCTCCTCCTTACCCCCACATGATTGCCTGTTTCGTCATGTGCAACTGCTCGCAGCCTGGCTTCAGCTGCCAGAGAGTGTGATCACATGTGTGAGAGTTGCATTTGCGTGAGTATGTGAGTGTATGTTATCTATATATAACAGAGGTCTTGTTCACCGAGAGCTCACTTTCTTACAGTTTTTTTTTTTTTTTGTCGTGCCTGTGTGCCTTCCATGGTATTGTTAAATTCATTTCTGAAGAATTGTGATGGCTCGAGGCATTGAGGTGCTGGGGTAGGGGTCAGTGTACACTTATCAGCAAACAAACAATTGTGCCTTATTAGACAAAAGCCAGGAAAGATCAGACCATTTGGCAATAGTGCCGTAAAAACCAGACCAGGGATTGATCTCGGGGAGATGAGTGTCATTGGTGTGGTAAATGTGAGGTGTCTGATACTGACTCAGTATTCGTGTATGCCCCATATGCTAGTGATCGCTTACTTAACTGCATAGGTTATTGACCTGACTCTCAGAAGGTTCAAATCACTGACATATGCACTCTCTTAGCCTTAGTATATTAATTGGCATTCAGGTTCTAAGTGCTCACTGTCTACCATTCAAGCAACTAAGAATGGAAGACCAGTTTTACCAACAAGTTCTTTGTATTCCACTGCCACTCATATTCTTCATTTTGCAGCTTGAAAATATATCTCTGCATGTTTTGGAATGAAGGTTAAGGCCTCAAAATTACCTGCTCTTCCCAAATCCATTCTCCATGGTGAAATGATAGAAGCATTGCACGGTAACCTGAAGGTGCAGAGTTCAAAGCTACACATTTCCATTTTTTAATTGTTTTTGCAAATTCACTAGAAAGAGAGACAGATTTTTTGGACATTTATGCAAATAATGGAATTGTGTGTCTGAGTAATTAAATAGCTGCTCTTGTTGCATATGGGCTTCACTCTGTTTCAGATACATTTATTAAAATACCTGTAGCTAAAGTCATGAAAGTTATAATGTTTTATGATAGAGAAAATAACCAACAACAAAAGCAACATTTGAAGAGCTCTTCTTAAAAGACAGAATGAAACATGAAACCTTTAACAGTTCATGATAAGAAATGTTACACACTACTGCAACCACACTTAATACTTACCATCCTTAATTGTTTAAAGCAGTGGTTAAAATTTCCCAGAGTACTTTGACAAAGTGTGAACAAATAATGATGTTCTTGTGCACCTACATACAGCCATTAAAGCTCTAATGAATGGGCATGCAGCATTATCAAATTAGTTATCAACATTACTGGGTCAGCTATTTGTCAGAGAATATTAACTATAATCTATTACATATATTATGAACTACCAGAAAAAAGAATGCCAACAATTAAAAGCTTCCAGATGCATTTGAACTCGGATGCTGGCATCTTAAGTACTCACTTATGTGCCTTTACTGGTGTAGATGTAGAATGAGAGCCAAATTTGATATAGCTATTTGAACACAAACCAGACCTCATGGCAAAGAATAGAAACAGTGAAACTAATGATTCACAGTATCATCCAGTTGCAGGCCTAGGTAAGCCAAGTGTTGCAACAAAACATTTGATCATATTCCATCAAATCTCATCTGTCACATGTGCCAAAGAATAACTTCACTTTCCATTACAGTGCTTGTGTATAGTCCAGCACAATATCAACATTGTGAAGTGCACTTCCACAAACATTTCTACAGCAAAAAGAGATAAAATTTCTTCACGTGGTTTACAATACTATTCAGGTTTTCATCACATGATGTTTGTCTTGTATGGGAGTCCTAGTGTACTGCATATCGTGCTCGACAAAGGGAACAGGGAGAAGGGGACGATAAGGAAGATGATGGCGAGGTGAGTTGCAGTCTTGTGTTAGACCATCATAGCAGCAATAGTTGCGGGCACAGATCAGCGTGATTTCCCTAAATTGCTCCAGGCAAATGCCGAGATGGTTCCTTTGAAAGGGCACGGCCGACTTCCTTTCCCATCCTTCCCTAAACCGATGAGACCGATGACCTCGCAGTTTGGTCTCTTCCCTCAAAACAGCCCAGCCAGCACAGATCAGTGGAAGATGTCATGGAAGGTCTTAGAACATCACTGAGACCCTAATTACAAGTAACAGACATAAGAAATAAATGAATACACCTTTGGTTGTTGTTACCCATGCCCTGGCTCCAACTCAAACCATTAATGTTTGCTTGACTGTGATATTCCTGTGGTGCTGCTTGTGAGTGGATGACTGTAACTGAGGTATTGTCAGAGGTGTTAGTCATCAGAAATGGCATATTATTCCAATGCTGATTTCTCTCTTGTCATGCTGATAAATGGCAAAAATGTTTAAGGAAATTTTGTTCAAATATGTGGCCTGTCCCCAGTGTAAGCTGTGCAGGGTTCAGCAAACGTCTGCAGTATGCAGATGATTTGGCTTTCCATCCATTCTTGTCACATATCTGGCAGAGTCGTGAATTTCTATGTATCCTATGTTGACATGACAAATATTAAGGGGTAGTAACGTGCATTTTTAAAGCTATACAAATTCACCCCAAGGGTGACTATGGGAATGGAAATTGCCTGAGTATTGGGAACTTTGGATGAAATATCAACCTGTGTGATTGATGAATCTTTGGAATGGCAGAAGTCTACCCCTACTGTAAACAGAATTTTAAAGAATTTTGTTGAAGGAGGCACTATCAGCAGAATGCCTGGCTCAAGATAATGAGCACACAGCAGGAAAACACATAGCTTGCCTGTAAGAGCCAACTAATCCCTCCCCTAGATACGAAGCAGTTGTAGTGAGTGACCAACTTCCCAGTTCCAATGATGCAGTTCACTGAGGGCCAAGGAAAGCTGTACTGCACGCACAATGATCCACTATAAAACAGGAACTCAGTGAGGAAATGTGTTACACTGGCTGGCAGCCACAGAGCTCCATCTGAATGCAATGTGGAAAAATGTACTTTTCACAGATAAGTTGTCTTACCAAGACCAAACAGTAGTTTAGCAGCCCGTTGGGGGCGTTGGTTTCCCCGTTGGGGGCGTTGGTTTCCCCGTTGGGGGCGTTGGTTTCCCCGTTGGGGGCGTTGGTTTCCCCGTTGGGGGCGTTGGTTTCCCCGTTGGGGGCGTTGGTTTCCCCGTTGGGGGCGTTGGTTTCCCCGTTGGGGGCGTTGGTTTCCCCGTTGGGGGCGTTGGTTTCCCCGTTGGGGGCGTTGGTTTCCCCGTTGGGGGCGTTGGTTTCCCCGTTGGGGGCGTTGGTTTCCCCGTTGGGGGCGTTGGTTTCCCCGTTGGGGGCGTTGGTTTCCCCGTTGGGGGCGTTGGTTTCCCCGTTGGGGGCGTTGGTTTCCCCGTTGGGGGCGTCGGATTTCTATGAGAGGAGCAGGAATGCTTCCTCAGTAGCAGGCCGTATGCCCACATTTTGAAGAAAGTGGTGCTGCATTTAGTGTGAATGCTATATTGTGGAGGGGATCTCATGCTACAGGACGAATATTCACTTGTGTATAGGTCTGCTCATTCAACTGCAGCTGTCCAACATAGACATTAATGTAATGGACTTGCTGTGAGAGACTGCTCACATGAACACAATGGAAATTATGTGTGTGTAAGTAGCACGAACACACAGAGAACTGGGTGTGAAACACACCATTTATAGCTGATGCTCTTTTGGACTGCTTTTTTTGAAGCCTCGGTGGGGTTGCCTCTTCTGACAAATGGGTCCAATGCCTCACAGATTCAGTGCCAGGGTGCATGACAGAAGTCAGAAATAATGGGGCATTCTGGATAAAATGTTATGGACTGAGAACATTTTACTTTCTTTCCTTGTTCTGCTGTGCAGTGTTCTGTCAGTGAGAGCCAGCACAAAATCTCTTGGTGACGGAAAAATATCAAAGATGAGAGAAGGAAATTTGAGCTAGTTCTAGTTGGCATTATCCTTGTACCTGAAATAAATTTATTTTAATTTAATATTTTGAGTATTACATTCTCTTTACTTGCTCTCTGCCTACATACGTGAAATGAATAAATCAAGAGTGCCCCTTTTTAGGGCTATTTTTTGTTATGTCAAATTCATCTCTCTCCCACTCTATTGCCACCCATCGGACTCGGCCAAAAATGTGCAAAATATATCTTCTCTCTCTCTCTCTCTCTCTCTCTCTCTCTCTCTCTCTCTCTCTCTCTCTCACACCACACACACACACACACACACACACACACACACACACACACACACACACACACACACACACACACACGCACAGGCAAATTAGAAATTGGAAAGTCTCTCATGACCAAATAAGAAAACAGGGCAGTAGGATAATTTGTAGTTTCTAAATGGTGTTTATATATATAGAAATTGGTCTGTATGCTGCATTTATTTGATGGAGTACATGTGTTTCCTCATGCTGTATGTAGAATAAGAAACAATATGCCATTTAATTTCTGTTGGACAAAACGTGTTTATTTCTTGTCTGAATCCTGAGCTACAGCAATGACCTTTGTCCAGAGATTGTTCTTCCTTCATGTAATTGAGGAAAAATGCAACTGTGGACACTGCATCATGTAATTTCCCCATGCATCCTCCACAGCCTGACTAAACACAGCTTTGTTAGAGGCCATCTGATCTCGACTGTCGGTCATTTGTCCTAATCAGTGCTACCTAACAATAGCAAGACTGTGCACTCAATTTGCTTACTAAATCACAATCTCCCCCTGCGGGTTCGGGGGTAAGAATAGGCCCGCGGTATTCCTGCCTGTTGTAAGAGGCGACTAAAAGGAGTCTCAAACGTTTCGGCCTTCTGTGATGGTCCCCTCTTGGGTTTGACCTCTTTGTTTTGTTTTTTTTTTTTTGTTTTTTTTTTTTCTCCAAATTTCTGTAGTTAGTACGTGCCATTTGGGGAAGGACACCTTATGTGGTGTTTTTCTATTGGTCCATCATGCTCCACCATCTTGCATGTTCCCTATTGTCGTGTGGGGGGTGGGGGGGGGGGAAGGACTACGCCCAACGTCTTCTGGGTTGTCTCCTTCTTGGCTTGAGCGCACTCTTCTTCTTCACGCCCACAACAACTGTGGACCCTTTCAACACCTAAAATCCAGCACGGTAGCCAGTCCGTTGTGGTGGGGTCGTCATGTACCCTCTTGGTGGTAGCCCCCTGACCACGCAGGGATTGCACTACAGATGCCAGAGCTGTTTCCTCCCCATGCATGCCAAGGAGTATGTGCCCATCCGCTCTGGGGCACGGGGACTCCGGGCAACGGGATATCGGCCAGGTACCCGTTGGTTTGGCTGGGTGGCGCCCTTGGGGAGAGCCCTCGTTCGGAGTAGGTGGCATCTGGGCGGATGTGGCGCAATGAAGCGCAATAAATCACACCAAACTGGTGGTCGCACGGCCACCAGCGTCTCTAAGCAAGGTAGAGTAGACTTTGATGCTGTGCAATATGACCCTCAGTTGTTCCCCTCGTTGGCTGCGCCATGGGAGGGACGCCGATCTAGTGCCAAGCGGGAGCCTTACGTACCGCAATACCTTGTCTGCAGCAGGACTGATGGTAACTCCTTTCTTATGACGAAGCCTCTGTTTTTTGTGGAACACCTGGAGGATACGTTTGGGGAAGTGGCGGGGTTGTCTAAAATGAGGAATGGGTCCATCCTCCTCAAGACGTCCTCCCCAGCCCAGTCACGAGCTTTGCTCTTGTGTGATAAGCTGGGGGACGTCCCTGTTACCGTCACTCCCCACAGTAGCTTAAATATGGTCCAGGGGATTATTTACCATCGTGACCTCTTGTTACAATCCGATGACGAGCTGAGAGCCAACTTGGAACGACGTGGTGTTCATTTTGTCCGTCGTGTACATAGCGGACCCAAGACTAACAGGGTGGCCACCGGTGCCTTTATCTTGGCCTTCAAGGGTGATGTCTTGCCCGAGAAGGTCAAGGTGATGGTTTACCATTGCGACGTCAAGCCATACGTCCCTCCCCCGATGCGGTGCTTCCAGTGCTGGAAGTTTGGGCATATGTCCTCCTGTTGCCCATCCAGCGCTACATGTCGAGATTGCGGACAGCCCTCTCATCCCGATTCTCCATGTGCGCCTCCGCCTGTATGTGTCAACTGTGGGGAGCACCACTCTCCATGCTCGCCGGATTGCCCCGTTCTTCATAAGGAGCGAAAGATCATGGAATTTGAGACTCTGGACCGGCTTACTTATCGAGAGGCAAAACTGAAATATGAAAGGTTGTATCCTGCTTCCATTCGAACATCTTATGCTGCAGCCACGTTATCGTCGCCCATGCGAGCGACGGTTGTCGCCTCATCTGTGCCGCCTTCAGTGGGCCCTCTGGGCCGTGTATCTCTGTCTGCCCCCTCGTGTTTGGGGGCAAGCCTTCCTCTGTTGCCCCTTTAGCAGTTGGGGGCAAACCCTCTTCTGTCGCTCCCCCTACGCTTACTTTGGGAGTGACATCTGCTCCACAACCGGGAGGCTCGATCCCTCCCCCTCCTTCTCCGCCTGCGTTGCCTCTGCCGGTTCCTCTCTCGCGGAAGGGGTCCCTCGGGGCTCTCCCTTCCTCCGTTTCTTCTCCTACCCAGCCGGATGTCAGCCAGTGGCTGAAGGTTCCGCCACCTGCTGGTTGTAGGGCTTCTGCGTCATCGTCAGCCTCCGACGCTCCTTCAGAGAAGCTCTCCCAGCCCTCTCACCCTAAGGGCCGACGTGAGAAGAAGGAACGGCATGTGTCCAAGAAGAAGGACGTTCCGGTAGTTTCAGCATCCTGGCTCCGGGGATGAGGTGGAGATCCTCGCCTCTGCCGCGGATCTCACCCTCACGGAACCCTTGGGGGCCTCTCCTATGGACTCAGCTGACTCTCCCCCAGTGGCAGCAGTTGGCTCTGAGGCGCTGTCTGCCTCTTAGTCGTATTCACGCCCTCCCAGTCCCTTCCTGCTTCCATTCTCCAATGGGACTGCGGCGGTTATTTCCGCCACCTGCCTGAGCTCCGGATGCTTCTGAGTGTTTCCCCTGTTCTCTGCATTGCTCTGCAGGAAACTTGGTTTCCTGCAATGCGGACCCCCGCCCTTCGTGGTTATCGGGGATACTATAAGAACCGTGCTGCCTGTCAACGAGCGTCAGGTGGCGTTTGCCTCTTTGTTCACCACTCTGTCTGTAGCTCGTCAGTACCCCTTCAGACGCCTTTGGAGGCAGTTGCTGCCAGGGTTGAGCTCTCGCCGGCTATTACTGTTTGCTCTGTTTACATTCCTCCAGATGGGGAGCTCCCCCGACATGTCTTGGCTGCGCTGCTGGCTCAACTCCCGCCACCATTGCTGCTTCTGGGCGATTTCAATGCCCACAACCCTCTATGGGGTGGGACTGTCTCTGATGACCGCGGTCGAGCCATGGAGCATTTGTTGGCTCAGCTCGACCTTAGCCTCTTGAACACCGGTGCTCCCACGCATTCCAGTGTGGCCCATGGCTCGTTCTCGGCCATCGATCTCTCTCTTTGCAGCCCCGGACTTGTCCCATCCCTCCACTGGAGGGTGCACCCTGACCTGTCGCGTAGTGACCATTTTCCCATCTATTTGTCACTGCCCCAGTGTCATTCTTCTGGGCGCCTGCCCCGCTGGGCTCTCCATAGGGCTGACTGGGCGGCTTTTACTTCCGCTGCAATCATTGAGTCTCCCCCACAGGGTGACATTGATGAGGTGGTCCGCGTCTTAACCACGTCAATGATTTCGGCCGCCAAGGCTGCCATCACCCGCTCTTCTGGCCTCCCTCGGAGGAAGGCTGTACCCTGGTGGTTGCTGGAGATTGCTGAGGCTATTCGCGACCGTCGGCGGGCTCTCCAGCGTCATAGGCGGCACCCGTCTCTCGAGACCCTCATCGCCTTTAAGAGGCTCCGTGCCTTTGCCCGTCGTCTTATTACACGGCGTAAGCAGGAGTGCTGGGAGTGGTATGTCTCCTCCTTGGGCTCCCGTGTCTCCCCCTCACTCGTGTGGTCCCGGATACGGCGGATTTATTGACACCAGACCCCTACGGGTGTCCCTGGGATCTCTTTGGACGGCGCTGTCTGCGCGGACGCTGCCGCCATTGCTGAACACCTTGCTGCGCACTTCGCTAAGAGCTCTGCGACTGCAACTTATCCCCCCGCCTTTCGCTCTCTCAAGGAGCGTGCCGAGCAGACGCCGTTATCGTTCCACACACGTCGTTCTGAAAAATACAATGCTCCTTTCAGCGAGAGGGAATTCCTCGCTGCCGTCGCCGATTGCCCTGATACAGCACCAGGACCGGACTGCATCCACGCACAGATGCTGAAGCATCTCTCCAGGGACTGCCAGAGACACATCCTCACCATCTTTAACCGCATCTGGAGCGAGGGCGTGTTCCCGTCGCAATGGCAAGAGGGTCTTATTGTCCCCATCTTGAAGCCCGGTGCGGACCCACTGGCGGTGGACAGCTATCGTCCCATTACCCTCACCAACGTTTTGTGCAAATTGCTCGAATGTATGGTGGGGCGGCGTTTGTGTTGGGTCCTTGAGTCGCGCGGTCTCCTCGCTCCATCCCAGGGTGGCTTCCGTCGGGGCCGGTCTGCCACGGACAATTTGGTGCGGCTGGAATCTGCTATTTGTACGGCCTTTGCCCGACGTCAGCATCTCGTTGCTGTATTTTTCGATCTGTGGAAGGTGTATGACACAACATGGAGGCATCACATTCTCGCCACGTTGCATGAGTGGGGTCTTCGTGGTCGGCTCCCGGCTTTTCTTCAAAGCTTTTTATTGCGCCGCTCTTTCCGGGTGCAAGTCGGTGCCACCTCTGGTTCATCTTATATACAGGAAAATGGAGTCCCGCAGGGCTCGGTGTTGAGTGTCTCCTTATTTTTAGTGGCCATTAATGGTCTGGCTGCAGCAGTGGGGTCGTCGGTGTCTCCTTCTCTGTATGCCGACGACTTCTGCATCTCATTTAGCTCCACGACTACGGGAGTCGCCGAACGCAGGCTGCAAGTCGCCGTTTGCAAGGCAGCATCATTGGCTCTGACTCGTGGTTTTCAGTTCTCTGCTGCCAAGACTCGAGTTACGCACTTCTGCAGGCGTCGGACGGTCCACCCTCATCCTGAACTTTACCTCAACGGCCACCTGCTTGAAGTGGTGGACACTTGCCGCTTCTTGGGACTCGTGTTTGATGCCCGGCTCACATGGGTTCCTCATGTTACTCAGCTGAAGCAAAAATGCTGGCGACACCTCAACGCCCTCCGCTGCCTTAGCCACATGTCTTGGGGTGCAGATCGCTGCACGCTGCTGCGGTTGTACAGAGCCCTTGTGCAGTCCCGGCTTGATTATTGGAGCCTGGCCTATGGGTCTGCATCACCCTCAGTGTTGACGTTGTTAGACCCCATACACCACTGTGGGGTTCGGCTTGCAACTGGCGCTTTCCGTACGAGCCCCGTGGATAGTCTACTGGTGGAGGCCAGGGTTCCTCCACTGCGGATTCGCCGCCATCGACTGCTCGCCGACTATGCTGTCTACGTGCATTGCTCGCCTGGCCATCCCAATCGTCGCCTGCTTTTCCCTGCCATGGTCCTCCATCTGCCCGAACGGCGACCTAGGTCTGGGCTTTCCGTAGCTGTCCGTGTCCAGTCCCTGCTGTCGGAACTGGGGTCATTCCCTCTTCTGCCTCCCTTTCGGGTCCGTGCACCTACACTTCCCTGGTGTTTGTCCCGGCCGTCTGTCCGTCTGGACTTGGCACAGGGACCCAAGGACTCGGTTCTGCCTGTGGCCCTCCGTCGCCGTTTTCTTGCGCTCCTCGCCTCATTTTCGGACTGTGAGCCCGTCTACACTGATGGTTCCCTGGTTGATGGTCGCACTGCCTACGCTTTTGCTCACGCTGCCCATGTTGAGCAGCGCTCCTTGCCGGCTGGCTGCAGTATTTTTACTGCAGAGCTGGTGGCCATATTGCGCGCTCTTGAGCATATGCGTTCCTGCTCAGGTACGCCCATCGTCATCTGCAGTGACTCCCTGAGCAGCCTCCAGGCCATCGACTGCTGCTATCACTCTTCTCCTGTGGTATCCTCTATTCGGGAGTCTGTTTCCGCCATTACCCGCTCTGGTCATTCGGTGGTCTTTGTTTGGACGCCAGGTCACTTTGGCATCCCGGGGAACGAACGTGTCGACAGGCTGGCCAAAGGGGCGATCGACGACCCAGCTTTGGAGATCGGCCTCCCAGATCGAGATCAGCAGTTGGTGTTGCGCCGTAAGGTGTGGGCTGCTGAGTGGCGTGGCCTGACATCCCCGAATAAACTGCGGGCTGTCAAGGAGACGACCAATGTGTGGCACTCCTCCTTGCGGTCTTCTCGCAGGGACTCTGTTATCCTGTGTCGGCTCCGCATCGGCCATACATACCTGATGCACGGCCATCTTTTGCGTCAGGAGGATCCCCCCCTGTGTTGGTGTGGGTCCCGTCTGATGGTCGCCCACATATTATTGGAGTGTCCCCGACTGCGCACCCTCCGGCAGTCTTTTAATCTCTCGGGCACTTTACCTTTGATTTTATGTGACGATGCCTCTATGGCTGACAATGTTTTACATTTTATCCGTGGTAGTCCTTTTTGTGGTTCCATTTAGGGAAGTCCTGCTCCTTTCCCTTTGTGTGTCTCTTGTCCTCGAGTCTCTTATGTTTGGTTGCAGATTTTAGTGTGTAGTCGGTTGGTTGACTCTTTCCCTTTTTTGTTGTCATGGTCAGTCAACCAGTCTCCGGTCATCTTCTTTTGTTCTGTTTCTTTTTGTCTGGTGTCTTCATGTCTGTAGTGTTCGTTACCGCATTTGTGTTCTTTTAGGGCCTGGGGGGGAGTCTCCTTCCCCTTGGGGTTTTACCTGCTTCGTGCATTTCAGTCTCGCCTGTTTTTTGGAATGGGGGACTGATGACCTTAGCTGTTTAGTCCCCCTTAAACATACCAACACCCCCCCCCCCCCCAAAAAATCACAATCTGTCTTACACCACTGCACCCTTCAGTGAGAGTGATAGATTTGGTGAGTGGGAAGTAACTATACTGCCACTCATCTCAGACACTTCATACTTGCAGAACTGCAGTGCGAAAGGAGGGAGGTAGGGTGGGTGGGAGGGAGGTAGGAGGGAAGTCAGTATGGGACTGATGTAGCAGAAAATCAGTTTGTAAAGTAAGCACCACTTGGTATTAGGCTCATACTCACGCAGTTTATGGACTGCAGTTGTTCTTGTTGTTGTTATTGTTATTGTCAGTCCGAATGGGGTTTGATGCAGTTCTCCACTCTGGTATACCTTGTGCAAGCATCCTTGGCTCTCGGTAACCATTATTAAATTCATTATCATGTGTTTAAATCTGGTAGGAGGCATACAGTAATGATTGTAACACAGTACCACATGGAATGACTTCAGTGCAGTCACTGCCACCAACTTCTGTACAAATAACTGGTCAGAGAATTCTGTACTGCCTTCACAGAGTGAATAAAAGTACTTGTTTCTCATGAGGTACTGCAGTGCTGGAAGTTAAGCCGCATCCTGTTAGCAACTGACACAAGCTGAGTGGACCAAAATCCATTTAGTTCACTTTGATGACTAATTCCAGACCATTGCTGTAACTCCTCAATGAGCTATGGACATTTGTGGACGTGTTTAGTCAGATGTTTTTACCTATTTTTCCACTTTTTGTTTCCATTTTAATTTCTTGTATTTCCTTTGTTTTGACTGCCATTGGGGCCCTAGTTGTTGGGCTGCCCCAGTCCAATTATGCTCCTGCTCAAGTCACTACTGGACAAAAAGTTCTTATTTGCAGTTTCCTCTCTATTGGATGTGTTCACATTAGTCACATTATGTTGCTGCTGTCATAATATCAGCTTCCATCCCTGTTAGCCATGACCACAGATATATGCATGGCCAAAATACAAAGTTGCCTTCAAAATTGTCCACAGCAACTGCTCTAACAGCTTCCCAATTAAATGATCGAATATACCAAAATGGGATAATGATGCATTGCCTGTAGTTCTGTCAAACTGTGCTCTTACAGATTACTTTAAAGACTTCAGTTTTGAAATTTCCTTTCCCCTCCAAGTGATGTAGGACTTGCCTTATGCGTGTCAAGGAATGTTGTTTAAGCTGTGTATCCAAATTGGCATATAGTTCCTTTAGTTGCTGGATATAAAATTTTCCAATTGTTTAAACTCCCACACCTTTATGCTGGTTCTTCATGCAGTCATTGTTGCTCTCTGCAGTGTTACTATGAATATGTGCTAGGCTGTTACAGTATTTGTGATTAATAATGCCGTATATCATTGCTACCAATGTCACATAGTACACTTCAAGACACCTACACTATCATCTTTGTAAATTAGATATACTTTTCTGCATATCACCTTAACACTGTCCACAGTATGAAGTGGCTTCCACCTAGTCATTCACTATGAAACACACAAGTCTCACTTGTTCTGTGTGTGCAGGTACAAATCAGTGAGGCTGATACACTGATGCCAGTTGCCACTGATGCATTTTTACAGGAGAATGCCATCAATAGCGATTTGGATGCCTACAGTGCTATATTTCAATCACATTGCAGTCTGCTGTAGCAGTGTGAACAACAAGAGCTATTCAGTGTAGTTTGGGGGCTAACTGAGCATGTGCTAATCAACACAAAATACATAATTCACATAGAAAATAACTATCCAAACCCTAACCAACAATGTGCCTTGAACAAACTGCTTGCATCTGTAAGAAGCTCCCTAATGGGGTAGTGTGACTCAATTGAAATGAAAACTTATGTGCTGGCCACGCATGTTAAGTATCTGTGGGCATACCCTCAACACATTAAACTTCCTTACCTCTGGGGCAGCTATTAGCATGTTGGAATCCAAAATATGAACTTTGATGAAGAATTACTCTAACACAACAACACTCTGGAACAGGTTAGTACACCCCTAAATAGACAAAGCTCATAAAATCATAATGTATTGTTGAGGCCAGTGTCCTCCATTTTTTTAGGTATGCAGTCATTACAATACTTGCAGATAGTTCAAAGTGTTTCGATCAGGATTCTGGGTATTCATGTGGCCTTTATGGCTTCCAATCAACATCACACTACTAATACAAAAGAAAGTGAGTCACATAGTTGTAAGCTGCCACAACTCTGCTACACTACATGGCATGTCATTTGCAACGTGTGCCACGTGAACTGCTGTGGCTCAACACTTTGGGATCTGCTGGTTCTCAGTAACTTGAAATCCAATGTAGACACTATCAGAATTGTACATGACATAATTTCTCTATCTCCTAACTGTGACAGTCTGTAATTTTATAATGGTCTGTTATTCCTTTCCCCTTTCATGAGGGGTGTTCATTCCAGCAAACTAAGCTGTACCATTATTTCGGTGACTGGCAGTGTCCTTACACCAGCCTCCGCACACCAATGTTGCCTTGCTTTTTGTGGGCACCTTTGTCCTTCTCTGTGACAGTGGCTGTATATGGCAGCTGTAATGAATTCAGACAATTAAAATTAAAATATTTTGTGGTTCTTCACTTGGATCATTATGCAGTATTCATCAATCTCACTTTTATAAAATTTCTCATGTATGTACTTGCCACAGCACCTGATTCCTAATCTCCATCACTATTTTAGTGTAGCAACTTCTTGACATTAAAATGAGCATGTGCAGTGAGAAGACAACCACTGCCACATATCAAGATGTTTGATTTACACTCAAATTCTGTTGATGTAAAGTTATTCAGCTTCTTAATATTTTTGCAGATGCCGCAGAAGTTGAGGATGGAGGAACTGTTAGCAGGTGAGATATTTGCTTCCTTCAGTAGCTTAATTACACATTAAAGTTATGACTTTAATATTTTATTATGTGGTACTTTATTTTTCATCTTTTTCTTTGACATTAATATTCCATTGGTGGTGTGCTAAATAATTTTTGTGAAACAGTTTTTCAAAGTTCTATAATATAACCTAACACTGGATGTTAATTATGTCATACATAATTCATACTGAAAATTGGCGGTGTTATTGTAACTACGAAAGATTGGTTATAAATGTGCAGTAGCAATGAAAATGTGTACTGTAGTAGATTGTGAGGGAAATGTGGTCAAAGAGAAAAAAGACAAATTTTTAAGTACTAAATTGACATTTAGAAATTTGTCATTGTAACGTTAAGCAAACATTACAAATAGGCACACTATGATAAGTAGTAATGAATTTTGCCACCTGACTGATGTGTGAAATAGCCTGACCCATCTGGGTGCCACAGTTACTCTCAATCCCTCACCTGCCAAGAGTGTTATTGACTACCCGGTGACAACATGCTACTGAGTACAAGGTGGCTGACTTGTTGGTGGCTTCACAACTTGTGTACTGCATTCTTGAGACCCATCTCATACTCCTCTCACCCCCTCTACTCCCATACCAGCTTCCCTAATTTGAAAATTTTGGAGTTCCCCTTAACTTAAGTTTCACAATCCTTCCCTCAGTACTAGCACCCCTACACTGCCCTTTCCCATGCCTAGCTCTGTACCTGTACCTGTACCTCCTATGTTACACCCTCTGCCACCCCATCCCCTCTATGACATTTGCATTAAATCTGTCCACCACAACTCCTCACGCAGTTGGCCTGCAGGTTTATGACAATTTATCTGATTGGCAGAGGGACAGAACACAACAAATGTTATTCCAGGCTTAGCCTTTTACTGCTTATTTCCAGATTAACCCTTTCATGGCCAATCGAACATCTTAGGCTGATGCATAACACTGTAGTGTTTCCTACAAGTTAAAAAACTCAGACTATACATACTGGAGACTTAAATCATCATAAATAATATAATTTGTTTCGCTGTTCACTTCAGTCTGTTGGGATAACTTTCTGAATCCACAACTGTAGAAATCATGTGATTTTGTAGCAAAGAGCCATGTTCAAAGTGTATTTTCACCCCAAAGGAAGTATGTCAAGATCATTGAACAGAGAGCAGAGAAGATGAAATCTGAGGGTGCAAGATCAAATGAAAAAGGTGGGTGCAAAATGACTTCTCAACCCAGTTGTTCTATAGTGTTTGTTGCCAGTCTAGCAGAATGCTGGTGACTGTTACTGTGGAATAGCACCACTTCACACAGTCTTCCTGGATGTTTTTCTGGGACTATATCTGCAAGATGTCTGTTGTTGACAATAAATACCAACAGGGAAGTTACACCTCATTAAAACAACTCGTAGTACACCACATGGTCACGTACATCTACATCTACATGATTACTATGCAATTCACATTTAAGTGCTTGGCAGAGGGTTAATCCAACCACAATCATACTATCTCTCTACCATTCCACTCCCGAACAGCGCATGGGAAAAACGAACACCTAAACCTTTCTGTTGGAGCTCTGATTTCTCTTATTTTATTTTGATGATCATTCCTACCTATGTAGATTGGTCTCAACAAAATATTTTCGCATTCAGAAGGGAAAGTTGGTGATTGAAATTTCGTAAATAGATCTCGCCGCAATGAAAAACGTCTTTGTTTTAATGACTTCCATCCCAACTCGCATATCATATCTGCTACACTCTCTCCCCTATTACGTGATAATACAAAACGAGCTGCCCTTTTTTGCACCCTTTCGATGTCCTCCGTCAATCCCACCTGGTAAGGCTCCCACACCCCGCAGCAATATTCTAACACCGGACCTCTCCACAATATCCATAACATTATCTTGTGTGGATGCTCAAAAGTCTATGTGGCACTGCTGCTTTGTTTGGATTAAAGCATTCGTTTCCGTTCTTTCTCTTACATTAGCATAAAAACAAAATTTCTAGTCATCAGTAACAATACAGGTTAGAAATGGTCAGTGGTATTCACCCACTAATCAAGAACAAGCAAGAGGGTAATGTACATACAGCCAACCACTGATTTATATGGTTTGGCATGTGGTACCCATATGCTTTATTGTTGAACCTTCTCCTTTGTATTCAAATGCTGCACAGTGACGGAATGGTCATACTTCATCACATTTTCTGGTTCTTGAGTGCAATGATGTGCATCATCGTGGATTAATGCATTCAGATGATCTTCATCAAATGCTGAAGGTCTTTCTGAAAATGGAGGGTCAATAATGTCAAAACAATCATCCTTTAAATTAGAAAATTTTTCCTTGCCATGCTCTGTCCCATGGCATTATACCCATACATGGTGAAAACGTTACCATTGAAACCACATATTCATAAACACCACTGTTCTCATTTTGCCCACTTAGCCATTTTAAATTAAAATGTAGCAGTGCTTTGTGTCAACATAATATTCATAGAATGACAATTTACCTAAAAGAATGTGTCCACATTAAGTGAGAACAAGGTAATGTACTTCGTAAAAATGGTGGAAAAGACAACTGTATCCTTTGATCCCTAGGCATATGAACTTGTCTTAGATCACATGTAATGCCCCCAACAACACAAAACACAATGATGGGAAAGGCTGACTTAAAGCATACATTGTGTGCTCACTCTTACATTATTGGTATCGGCTGCATAAGTAACAATAACACAGTGCACAGTGTTCACTTAAGACGTCTCTCTGTTTTTGCTCCCAACATTTAATGTTCTAATGATGTACCAACATCATAATGCATTGATGATGGGTGGTTTAAATAAAAAATATGTACAAATGAAAAGAGCTTCGTGACAAGGCTGAAGATATATCGGTACATAGGACACTGCATAGAACTATATGGAACATTGTAGATGTAACTGTAGATGTGCTCCAAGGAAGTGTGTGGGGCCCTTGATATTGATGTTTTATATTAATGACATCACAGACATTCTTCTTCTTTTTGTTTTTCTGTTTGGGGTATCTAATGACCACATACTAATTTCAATGCTTCCTCCTTTGTTCTTCTTCCAGGTTTCCTTCGTCTTCACTATCTATCCTTTTTTCTTCCTGAGACCATTCTGACCCTGTCTTCCTCTTCTTCTTCCTGCCTTGGAATGCTTCCATTTGCAACACTTTCTTCTTGAAATCCTATCATTCTGCTGGGTCTTTTTCTTGTATTTCTTTCCAAATCTTTCCTAACTACTTGAATCTGTCCTGTTGTTGACATCTTGTCCCAAAGATGCTTAACAATCTGTTTGGTTAACCTGTTGCTGTTCACTCTGTATAAATGTCCAAAAAATAATAGTCAGCTCTTCTGCAGCATTTCAATTGTTTTTCCTATGCTGCAATATACTTCATTACTTCTTAATATTCATACTTATGGATTTCCTAGCAGTCTGAGTATTTTTCAAATGATTCTTAATTCTAGGACTTGAAGTTTGTATAATTCATAATTCAACATTAAACATTCACTTGCATAGAGACATTCTGGTTTTACTACTGTGCTGTAGTGCTGTATTTTCAAATTTTTAGACACACACATCTTGTTGTAAATGTTCATGTTTATATCATATGCTTTCTCCATTTTACATACTCTTTTGTCTACAGCAAATATTTTTGAAGCCATTGCCTTGAATCTTTCCTCACAAATATTTAAATTTATAAACCCTCTTTATCAGTTCATTATCTGTTACTAGGATTTCTGGGTCATTTTTTTATGTTTGTCCTAAAAAAAATTTTCTACAGAAACTTTTAAAGCTGCTTTGTTAGGTATTCCTTCTAAGAGGTTGATTTGTATTTCTGAATTTGTTATATTTTTATAAAGAATGGCATAATCATTTGCAAATACTAGACACTGAATTTCAGTATCTCTTTTTCCTGAAGTCTCCAGTCTCATTGTGACAGCTTATGTTCTTTGCCTTTTGTTTCAATTATCTTACTATTTCCTCTAAGATGCAGTTGAGGTGGTGTGGAAACATGTTGTCACCCTGCATAGGAGCCACTTTCCAGTCTTCTGGAATCTTTTCAGTTTCCCATATTTCTTCAGACATAATCTGAAGGTTAGTTGTCATTTCTGCTTGACACCAGTTATGGTTGAGATGATTTTATTTCTTCTCCACTGGCTTTGTTGTTTTTCAGGGTTTTTGTTTGTTTGCTGTAGGTGGTAGATCTGCTTCCATGTTTTCAACAAATATCTGGAAATTCTAGCTAACAATTCAGTTATCTACAGTTCAAGAGTTGATCAAAGTACTTTCTTAGTAATTTACATGTGTGGTTATTGCTCAGACCTACTTTACCATTTTCGTCTCTGCTGGAAATACATTGGAGCATGTTAGCCCTTTTTGAATAAAACCATGACTGTATGTATGAGAGCATTTTTTCTGCTGTAGTACACAGTGATTCTTTTTTATCACTAATTATGATACTCGTGTCATCTGCAAATAGTAGAATTTTGGCTGAGCTGTCTGGAGCCTGTATGTCATTGATATAAACAAGAAATAACAATGGGCCCAGAATGCTGCCCTGAGAAACAACTATTTAAATTTGTTTTGGTTCAGATATGGGTTTAAAATTGTGAAGACTCTTGGAGGACCTCAGCTCAACAACTTGTGACCTGTTTTGCAGATAGGATTCAAACCAATTTTTAACGGTACCCCTGATGCATATTGCTTCAAGTTTCCCTGGTAATATTACATTGTTCACAGTATTGAAGGCTTTGGCTAAATCTAGATTAATTCCAACAACCTGTTTATTTGACTCAAAATTTCTTACTATTTCTGTGCAATATGGCTGTTTCTGTACTGTGCCATGTTGACTGTTATTTATTAGTTTATGTTTTTCTAGATATTTTGTAACCCTGATTTTCATTAATTCCTCAAGTATTTTGGAGAAGTATGGGAGGAGAGATATAGGTTGGTAATTTTCTATTTTATGTCTCGCTATTTTTGTATAGAGGTATCACTTTAGAGATTTTTAGTTTATCCGGAAATATCTCTTCACTAAGGGACAAGTTTGCTATGTGTACTATAGGTTTGACAACACATGGAGCAATTTTCTTAATTATTGATACAGGTACATCATCCATACCAGAGGACAATTTGGATTTCAAGCATTTAATGACTTTTAGAACTTAATGCTCGTCTGATGGGATTGCCATCATGCTGGTATTTACCATTGGAGACATCACTGTTAATTGTTGCTTAAATTTACTGCTTAAAGTAAGGGTAATATTAACAAAATAATTGTTTACATTGTTTGCCATGGCATTTTTTCTATGGGGATATTTTCATTATTTTTAAGATGGATTTCCTGTTCTTTAGTTTGACCTTCTTTTTTTTTTTTTTTTTTTTTTTTACCACATCATTCTGGACTTGTTACTAGCCTGCCTTATTAATCTATCATTACTTAATAATTTTGCTTTTGATACTACTTTGCAGTAAGTCTGTCTGTATGTTCTCACATACTCAACAAACTGCTGATCATGACATGTTTTTAACTTTAAACTTAGTAATTTTATGGTTTCACTTGACGTTTTAATTCCGGGTGTACTCCAGGTCCCTTTGGATCCAGATGATCTGTAACCCAAAAGCTTTTTTGGGAAGCACATTTCAAAGTATGCCATAAAAGTGGAAGCAAATGTATTGTAAGCATCATTTGTGTTTGTTTGTGCCAAGACCTCTGGCCAAACTGCATTTTTAACATTATTTTAGAACTGATTACAATTTTCAGTAGAGAAACATCGTTTGTGCTCCTTTTATGTTCCCCTCCTTGGGAGTTGCAGTGAGATTAAAGGTTAGTGCATTATGATCTGATAATCCTATATTCACATTTGTAGCTGCAACTTCATGTGTGACCACATTTGAGAAGATGTTATTTATTAGGCTTTCACTGGAATCTGTTGTTCTAGTGCCGGCCGCAGTGGCCGTGCGGATCTAGGCGCTCCAGTCCGGAGCTGCGCTGCTGCTACGGTCGCAGGTTCGAATCCTGCCTTGGGCATGGGTGTGTGTGATGTCCTTAGGTTAGTTAGGTTTAAGTAGTTCTAAGTTCTAGGGGACTAATGACCACAGCAGTTGAGTCCCATAGTGCTCAGAGCCATTTGATCCATTTTGTTGTTCTAGTGGCAGCTGATACGTGGGGAAACAAGTTGAAGCTTTTAATATGTCTAAAAACTTGTATTTTACTGGCCTCTGGACCAATAGATTAATATTAAAGTCACCACAAAGAATTATGGTAGAGTTCTCATTTGAGAAAAATGTCGAGCATTTCTTCCAAATTCTTAAGAGAGACTTCAGTATCTCCAGATGGTGATCTGCAAATTGCTGCAACAATTACTTTCTTTTCTATGATTAATGGTTTAGCCTCATATCTTAACTTAAATTTAAGCTTGGGATTTAGATAAAACCATACACCACCACCTTTGACATTTTGCCTATAGTACTGACTGGCAAGTTTATAATATGTGTGACCAAAAAGACTTAAACTATATGAGTTAATTGTATAAGGCTCAGTCACAACTTCTGTGCATGGCTATGACAGGTGGTGTGGGCAGCCTATCAAGTTAGGCTGTGGTCTCCTGATCTCACATTTTGTGCTCGCTTACTCAGTTGTGCAGGACTCTGACACTTGTCTCACTCCTCTGTCAACACAGCTTCCCTTTCATGTCGTTTGTCCCCTAACACTGCAGTCAGGTGTCATGTGGTGTAACTATTTAATACAATGATGTATTATATTCTGTACCTTATCTTCTATACTTCTTCTCAAACTCTGTTATAATTACTTTAAAATTCAAAATTGATGCCTTTGACGCATCACATTTTTATAAATAACTTAATATGTCCCTTTTGACTTAACAAATTATTTATTCCCTTCATCATCACACTCGTGAACTACACTAAAAGATCACCTTCATTCAGTATAAAAGAGACACTCACAATAATTTTGAAGGTTCCTCTTCTGTGTCTCACAACATACATCAGTTGTTGAAATAACTCCTTTGGCAGCCTATTGCTTTACAGGACAGTGTGGTGACCCCACAGAATACTTATTTTCACACATGTAGTTTGGCACCCAAAGCTGCTGCGGTAGCTGTACAGTGCTGAAGGTGCATATTGTCCCCTGATGTAAGTCGCCACACACAAAATAGAAATAACACTAATGAACAATATCTGTACATTTATGTTTGACATGTTGTTTTCTATTGCTCTTTTCATAATGTGTACACAACACTTCTTTCAAAATGGCATTCATTGATAAGAAGTCATTGATATGTGCATCTCTCCTCTGGAGTGGTACGTACAAGCACAGTCTGTGAACATGGTGCCCAGTGAACACAGTCAAAAGTTTTTTAAATTTTTTTCCCTATATGCCATGAATGTGGATTTCTTTTCGTAACTATGGCTTCTGAGATTGGTTATAGCCTCAGTACATCATTGTCCATGATAAAATACGCAAATTTACCCTCAATTGCAGCCACAATTTAAGACCATGTCACTAAAGTGAACATAAAGTACTTGAAAGATGTTTTCCTCTCTGTGTGTACAATAGTATCCAGTGCAGAACCACAGCGGCTGCGGACACCCAAGGCTGGAACCAGTACTGGGGCTGAGGACATACGTGCAGTGAAGTCACCTGGTGAGTAAGAGTAACTTTACACGTAATTGCAGCCTTAACTAAAGCAGTACATAAAGTACTTAAAAGACGTTTTACTCTCTGTGTGTACAATAGTAGGCAGTGCAGAACAACAGCGGCTACGGTCACCAGAGGCTGGACCCAGTACTGCAGCTGCAGCAAAGTCACCTGGTGAGTAAGAGTAAGAGCCCACTGTGCGAGGCTTACATTCCTGCTCTGTACACTAGAGAATCAAATGTATCTGGACACCTATTAGTGGACATTAAGATTTTGTGTTCTCCTTTATGGGGACTTGAACTCTTCTGGGGACACCTTGACATTTCGAAATCTCTGTGGGTGGATGCCAGCCCATTCTTCCTTAATAGCTGATACCAGACAAGGTAGAAATATTAGACACAGGGTATGGAGTGAAAATGCCATTTATAACTAATCCCTAAGACGATCCATTGCTTTCAGGTTGGAACATCGGCAGGCAAACCTTCTTCAGGAATGCCACTGGTTATAAGCCTTTGCCTAACAATGCTGATCCATGAGAGGTACAAGTATTGAGCTGATCAAATTGGTCGTTATCTGTGAACTGTTCCCCTGCTGTGTATAGTACACAATAATGTCAAATATGTAATTACCCTTCTGCATTTATCATATCCTGAAGTACAATAAGGGGAGAACAAGTTAAAGAGGAGAAATTGCATATTGTTACACTGCCTGCTCTGCACTGCATTGTTGGCAGTAGAGGTAATGGCGGATAATGTTCGCTTAGTAGTCACCACATCCAAATTCTTCCGTCAGATACCCACGGAGTATAGCACTGTTTGTCACTCCAAATCTCGTTTCCACTCATCCACTCACCAGCAGTCATAGGTTTTTATGCTACAGTCAGTGTGACTTTATGTTGAACAGAAATGTTGTTTCCAGAAGCTGCTCAGCCATTGTAACCAGTTTTTCTAACTCCCTGTACACAGCCATTTCCTTAGCGGGCTCCTAGCTGCACTTCAAAACTGAAGAGTGACTGCAGCAGCTAACTGCAAGCTGGTTTTTACTATTTCCTACCACAATGATAGAAGCACTTGTCCATCAGCATACTGTGTGTGCCTGGACTTCATGTAGCATTGGTTGTTCCTTCACATTTTCACTTAACTGTCACATCGCTGACAGCTGACTTGGGCAAGTTTGGAAGGGCTGAAATTCATCCCTGTGTTAATTATTCAGGTGTAATGCAAAGAAAAGTCCATGTTCAGTGTACTCAGATCCCTGACTGATGAATTCTGCTTACAAAACACTATTACCTGCCACTTCCTATAATATGTATGATGGCAGTATCTGTTGCCGAAAGAACAATTGCCATGGATAACCATGCAGCTTTGCTAGAAATGAAATGATGATTAAATGGATGGAGCGTCTGCCATGTAAGCAGGAGATCCCGGGTTTGAGTCCCGGTCGGGCCACACATTTTCAACATTTCCCCAATGAAGTACATCACCGCCTGTTTGCAGCTAGGGTGTCCATTTAATTATCATTTCACTTCCTATAATAGTTGCTCCACCTCTCATTGAATTAAAATGCTCAGTTGCCCGTTACATAAGGGTGCCCAGGTATTTTGATTGGATAGTGGGTTTATAGTTCTTATCTATGTGATTTCTGCAACCCCTTAGTCAGTCCACCATACACAATTTAATTAGAATCCAGAAATCACAATATATTTTATTATATTTATGTTTTTGAATATTGAGGACTTTGATTTGGGGCGAGTATTTACTGACTTACAGAAATACAAAGTTTACCTATATAGCTGTGGAAATATGTGTGCTGAGAATTACAGGGAGGGAAAAGGAAACAGAAAAATGGACAGGGAACAGGCAGGAGTAGGAGACGTAGTGGGGAGGTAGTGGAGATGAGTGACAAATGTAGTGATGGAGTGAGTGACAGATAGGATAAGACAATTACATGCTCCTATCCTAGAGAGGTGAGTGGGGGGAACATTGAGGTGACAGTCTGGTGAGAGGCATTGAGTGGATATCAGGCTACATGGACTACAAGCTGCAATGCCTGTAGCTTGAGACCAGAATACCAGGAGAAGCCAGGGAAGAGGCTTAATCAAACAGTGGTACTCCAATGAATGAATGAATGAATGAATGATGTGAGTAGAAGAAACAGAGGATGATTTGTATTTCAAAACTGAACCTTTTTGTACAACCTATTATGGTAGTAACTTAAATGGAAATATTTGGGTGTGAATCTAGTTTATAAATGGTCATAGCTGATGCGTTCAGTACTACCATAAGTTATTTGATACTAACATTTTCAGGGGCTCCCTTAACCTTTCTGTGGTCAATCAGACATAAAGGTCCTGCCAAAATGTTTGTTTCAGAATCTGCATAACCATAGGAATGTCCCATTTCATTGTGTACTGTGATCTGTTGTTCAGTTTATGTACAATTAGAACCCAGAAGCTGACAGGTGATGCTAGAATGTGTTTTTTTCTTTGTTGGTACAGAAGTGAGTACAGTATGTTTTGTAGAAGGAGCTTCCTATCTTTGGCTTAATTGTGGATGGCAAAGACAGTGTAGATATTATTTATCTTTGTTACATTATTTGCTAGGTATATACTATTTGACATGTATTTTCACTGATAACCCATTCTTGAAGAAAACTGATGTCTGTGTCTTGTAACTAAAATTAATGCATGTCTTTATTAATGAAAATCATATCAAAATCGTGACTGTAGTTGGAAATCTACCACCACAAATGTACAGATACTGTTCTCTTGATGTACTGTTTTTCTTCTTTCTCATGAGATAGTGTACTGGAGACATTTGTTTTCTTTTCCTTATTTTGTCTTGAATGTCTCAATAGTTTCTTGGAATTAATTGTTTACAATTATTTATGGAGCTGTCTTTTGAATTACGGGGAGGGTGGTTATGAAGAATACAGTCAGCAGAAATAAGGTTTCTATGATCTACTTTATAACATATGAAAGCTGATCACCTCTGAAATGAAGGTGCTGGGAGTGTATAGTAGAGTGAAAACAACTGAAGCATGTGGGATGAATGTGTCAATGCTTTTGGAGAGAATGGCTGATAATACAGTATCACTTCCTCTTCACTAGATTTGTCTCTGGTGCCAGTACCTTTGTTCATAAAATATTTCCCATCAAGACTTTCACTACAGTTTGATCCCAGACCAATCTGTTCATCTTTCTGCCTCACCTCTCTACAGGGAGTCCAGCAGGGAGCTGCCTTGCCCCATCTGCCACCCACACTCGTGGTCATATGTCCCACCTAATGTGGATGATCCATGCACAAGGAGAGAGATGTGCTCAGGTAGCCATGAACATTAGAACTTCATTGCAACACAGAAGGCACATGATAATGTTGGGCAAGTGAAACAGCTTCCTAGTGCAAGCAACATAAAAATACTCCTGATATGCTGTAAGGTTGTCACTAATATGAGCTAAGCTGAGCACTGCAAGCTGCACTGATGATGTCCTAGATTCCAATGTTGCTGTGCTCAGAGGAAAAGTCTTGACTGTAACAGCAGCCAAAAGTATGAACTGTCATCCCCATGGAGGAGATGGCAGTGTCAACCATGAGGCACACACCTGGAAGAAAAATACAGAAATTGGGCCAAGACATCAGTAAGGAGGTATGATGATGTGGAATGGTGCAGGCAGAAAGATACCAGGATGAAAGAAAGAAGTGCCACAAGGCATTTGAACACGGAGCAAAACCATTCAAACACTATGCAGAAGCACTTGAACACAGAGATGAAGGCTACCTAATGGATGACAAGACACTGGTAAAAAGCTTCCAGAGACACAAAAGGAATTATAAAAGCACTAGAAGAGAGATGTTCCTGAGTGGACAAGAGGAAGAGTGTTTCATTGTGGCACAGATGGTACATGCCAACATGAAGCAAATGAAACAACTTTCTGATGAAGGCAAGGAAGAGAATGCCCTGATGCATGAAAAGATTGCCACTAATATGAAAACTATTCTTGAAGCTTCCAGTTGAGCACTCTGTCTGTAACAACTGACAAACACTGCTGTAGGTAGCACTGGCAATGCCAATATTGTGGGCCGCATTCTTATTAATATAGTCATGCATTCCAAAGTAGATAGTTGATGTCGAGTCTGGAACTTGGGTTGGCTAGTGAGCCACTGCACATTCCCCTACAAAGGCTATGTAGTGGAGAAATACTGTTAAGTTGTCCAGTGTCGCATGGCTCCAGGGTGGAAACCGTGCAGTGGCTGTCATTGGCAAGATCCGCTGCACTGAGGGTGAGTTTCAGTTTCAAGCCTGTTCAGATGCCAGCAACTGACATACCTCTGTTCTGTGGCATAAGGCAGAATTGTAAAACACCAGCCAGATGCTACTCCACCCACTTCCACCTCATTCCTATTATGTCTCCTAATCCATCCTGTTCCCATACGCATCAGATTTTCTTTCTGTCTCACCTCTACAAAAAATCCACCTGAGAAATAATCTGCCTCACCTGCCACTCATTCTCCTCACTACTTGTACCCATCTGTAAGTAAAGAAAGGAGTGTTACATTGAATGTGTTTGATGTGGCATTATTACTGCACAAACAGCAAAAATGTGGTAAGTGATAAACATTTTTGCTATTACTTTCTGTGGGGTATCTGTGAGAGAAATTCATGATAATTTAAAATTATGGTGAAGTTTTCTGCAAAACACTAAGTGCTCTCATTGCCAAATACTGGATGAATATAATGTCGGTACATGAATGCAAGTAGTGAAGGTGCATAAACAAGCTTACACACAGTTCCTAAATGTTAAACGTGACACTGTGTTTACTGTGTAACATAAGATTGTATGTTTTATTAAGCAGATTTTAAAATTTGATCAATAATTATGTGAAATGATGACAATAAACATTTATTTGTCCCTGCCAGTCTTCAGATAGCAAGCGTGCAACCGGAATAAAGTTCTGGCTTTCTGGAACTCGGTAATATTGATGGTTGTTTATAATTGAGTAGATTAGATGCTCAATTATACACTGATCTGTACTTTTTCTAAAAGATAGAAACAATTGATTCTGTTCTTTATCAGGTCATGTTGAAACACACTTAGTTTATCACTAGTTTGTTTTACTTGTGCAGATAAAGTATTTTTTATATTAACACGCAAATTCTTTTTTTGTCAATCAGGCCCTGCTGAGGAGGAAGGCACGCGCCCCATCGCTCAGGTGAGTGAAAGTAGTGGATGCACGTATGAGACTGGCAGAGCAAGTGTGATTTTCACCAGTAGCATATAAAGTTTGGTTCTGTGGCATGTAATGAACCCCACACTGCTTCCTGTCCTCCTCCCAGGGTGAGGACATATTTCATCAGCTCAGGGCTTTGAACCGTTAAAATACTTCCTCCTATTCTGAGCTACTCTGCACACTACCAACTTGCTTAATCAAATAAACTCCTTTATTAATCCTATTAATCCTATTAATCCTATTAATCCTATTAATCCTATTAATCCTATTAATCCTATTAATCCTATTCATCTCCATTTCAGTCTCATTGCATCTCCCATGGCAGTCTGTTTCCTGACATCACAAACTTTGCAACTTCTTTAGCACTGTTAACTGAAATGCTATCTCAAGTCTAAATTACCTGCTAAATGAACCAAAAAATATCTGAAAGACCACTCATATACTGGCTCTTAATTTAAAACAAGTAACTCTCTTTAATTATTAATGTCAAGTCATGTGTCATTGGTTAGTGTACAGAATCTTACTGACAGCTCGACTTCATCTTCATTCTCCTGATGTAATGGCAGTTGTCATGATGCTGACAGTTCTAGGGGGAAGGCACATTGCTGAACAAGAATGAGACAGCAAGGAATAAACCCATGGACTGGTTGTTTGTGTTGCCATCATCATTTGTGAAAGTGGCATGGCTGGACCATGTAAAATTTGGGGATTCGTGTGGATGCTGATAACCACGCCATTGAGTGCCCCCTAACCAGGTATCATCATCATCATGATAGAATAAAACACTGAAATCATCATGAACTGTGAAGAACGATAAACTAATTATCGTTATCCCACCCTGCAGATATGCTGCATCAATTTCCACTAGATTTTGTGTGTTGTGGTTGGCAGGTGTTACTAGAGGAGGCCAAAATGCATGCGTTTTAACTCCCGCAGGCTGGCGTGAGGTCTGGAACAGGACAAGGAAATTAGAATTTAGAAAAACTGACTTAGCTGGTGGAATACTTAACTTTAATCCATTAATGATGAACGTCTGTCTTGATGGTACATGATTCACAATATCAATAGTAACTGATATGGGCCCCTTGCTAGGTTGTAGCAAATGAGGTAGCTGAAGGCTATGCTAAACTATCGTCTCGGCAAATGAGAGCGTATTTTGTCAGTGAACCATCACTACAAAGACGGTTGTACAGCTGGGGCGAGTGCTAGGCAGTCTCTCTAGACCTGCCGTGTGGTGGCGCTCGGTCTGCAATCACTGATAGTGGCGACACGCGGGTCCGACGTATACTACCGGACCGCGGCCGATTTAAAGGCTACCACCTAGCAAGTGTGGTGTCTGGCGGTGACACCACATTATGCACAACAGAGAAGGGTATAAAAGTTTAAAGCCATCATTTGAATTAAAAAAAAATAATAATCACTTTGTGGTGGTGACCATTGTTCATCGGTACTGTAGACATTGTGAGATGTACACCTTTACCAAAGCGATGTGTTACGCCATAGTTGATACTCATTAAACATGACAATAAATATTCCTTAAAATTGACACTTATCACTTACTGTTGTCTAAAATGCTTACTGATTGCAGTTGGGAACTGAGATTTCTCCATTTTTGAGCAAATATCACAAACACAAATGACAGGTACTCGCAATTGCAAACACATTTCAAAGTACCTTTCTAGAATGATATCAGACTCATTCTCCTTCATACATTCATGGCCTATCCAACTTCCTAAACTCTTCTGAAAATACTTTCCTGCTTGTGAAATAACTACCAAGTAAACTACTTTGAGAGGTATACTTGTCATAGTGTTTGTTATGTTTGACAAGTGTTGATTAGTAATTCAATAAAACTACCTTAGTGTACTTAAGCACGTGCATCACAAATTGTGCAGTGTGATTTCAAAGTAACTGTTTAGTTACTTTTGTCATTAGGGATTTGCTTTCAGTAACATTAATATAGGTCTCTGGTATATTAAACAGAATTGAATGATCATTCTTGTGATCTTTCAGATCTTGCATTGACTTACTTGCCAGCTCCCATGACCATGGCAAACAGTCCTTTATCCAGTAAGTGGTTTCTTTTTCATACATCTTGTTGTTTAGGACCAATATGTGGCACAAATCATAAAGGTCAGGAATGTGTCAGATAAAATAAAATGTTTAAGAAACCAAAAAAGAGGAGCCATAAGTTTATGTAAATGCAGTCAAGAATGTAACACAGGAATGGCCGCTGAGGTGCCACCTCTCCATCTCTTTCCTCCTCCTCCTTCTTCCTAATCATGACATTATTCCAATGGAATATTAGTGGCCTTCAATCCAAAAAGATGACTTGCAGCTGCTCTTGGAATCGCAGCCTCTGCTAGTTCTCTGCCTGCAGGAAACAAAATTGCATCCTCCTGACTGATTTGAGCTTTTGTATTTCTTCCCAGTCTGCTTTGACTCCCTCTCTCCAAAGATGGCATTCCATATCGTAGGAGGAGAGAGGGGAGTCATGCTGCTCATATGGAAGGACGTTCAAAGTCAACATTTCTCCCTGACTACCCAGCTTGAAGCTATTCCTGTCCGTGTTTTACATTCCTCTCCTGAACTTTTCCATATGTACTGTTTACATCCCTCAGTCATTCCGTGTCATGGACACTCTTCATCCAGCTTACTGGCCAACTCCCTCACCCCTTTCTGCTGCTCGTTGACTGTAATGCACACCATTCCCTTTGGAAATCTCCCAGAACCTGACAGAGAGGTGCCCTCTAGGCTGAACTTCTGTCACCTTAACCTAATTTGCCTTATCGTGGGAGTACCCATCTTCCTTTTAACTACATGCACTCCTACCCATATCTGGAAATCTCCTGCACTGCCCAATTTGCCCATCATCTCATCACTGTCTCTAGTACGTACTCGAGCAACCATTTACCATTTGCTATCCATTTTCTGACTCCTACCCCACATATATGCACACCCAAATGGCAACTTTCTAGGGATGACTAGAGATTTACTGTTCCCTGGCACCCTTTGAGTAACATAATTTCTCCAGTTGTGATGGCCAGGTAGAGTATCTTACAAATGCCATCATTACCACCACACAATATTCCATTCTCGCCCTTCATCTTTACTGTGCCATGTCCCAGTGCCTTGATTGACTGAGCTGTGTTGTGACTCAACTCACATGCAGAGATGTGTTCTCCATGTTTTTAACCATCATTCTATGATGGCAAACTGCATTCATTATGAACAGTTGCATGCACAGTGTCGTTGCACCCTTCAGGATAGCAAAAATCTAGCTAGATTTCCTTAACTAGTTCTTCTAACAGTTCCACTACCTCATCTGTTGTATGGGCCCTGCAGGACCAAGATCCATTGGGCTGCTATTCTGCGGAGATTTCAAGCTCCACCCACTATCATTCTGCCTTCCTCCACCAGAAACAAGTGGAGGAGGCTTGGGTAGTACCCTTATTTTGACAGATTAGCGAGTGCTACAAGCTGCCTTTAGTATGAGGGGGCGAGAACTTGCTCTCACTTCCTATCGATCCTCCAACACAGTGCTGGACGATGTTTGCCTTCAGATGTTCCTAAACCTTTCTTTTGTGGGCAAGCACTTGCTCTTTCTTATGTACAACTGCATCTGGGCAGAGGGCGCCGTTTGCCAGATGCCAGCATAAAGACACTGTCATTCCCATACCCATACCCAAGCCCAGTACGGAAAAATACCTTCCTTCTAGTTACTGCCCCATTTCTCCCACAAGCTGTGTTTGCAAACTGATGAAACATGTAATTCATGCCTGGCTGGTATAGTGACTAGAGTGTGGCAATTCACTGACCACTGTACTGTGCGGATTTTGATCAGGCCGTCCTGCAGCTGACCATCTCATCACTTTGTCAACGTGTGTCGCGAATGGTTTTCTGTGGATATATCAGACACTGCCAGTGTTTTTAAATTTGCAGAATGCCTGAAACACCTTCTGAAGGATGGGTATTCTTGATCTCTCTACATGTGGCACTTCTGAGGCCACATGCCCCATGTCCTTCAGGTATTTTTAAAGTATTGATTTTTCAAGGAATGTTGGTACTGCCTTGTCAGACACCTTTACCAGGAAGTTGGTGTGCCTCAGGGTACTGTTTTGAGTGTGACCCTCTTTGCTATTGCCTTTAACCTTATTATGTCCTGTCTCCTGCAGGTCATCTCCAGCAATCTACTGTTGCTCACTTCTACCCTGTTACCCTCCCACACCTTGTCCCAGCCTCCTCCTTACCCCCACGTGATTGCCTGTTTAATCATGTGCAACTGCTCGCAGCCTGGCTTCAGCTGCCAGAGAGTGTGATCACGTGTGTGAGAGTTGCATTTGCGTGAGTATGTGAGTGTATGTTATTTATATATAACAGAGGCCTTGTTCACTGAGAGCTCACTTTCTTACAGTTTTTTTTCTTTTTTTTTTTTTTGTCGTGCCTGTGTGCTTTCCATGGTATTGTTAAATTCATTTCTGAAGAATTGTGATGGCTCGAGGCATTGAGGTGCTGAGGTAGGGGTCAGTGTACACTCATCAGCAAACAAACAATTGTGCCATATTAGACAAAAGCCTGGAAAGATCAGACCATTTGGCAATAGTGCCATAAAAACCAGACCAGGGATTGATCTCGGGGAGATGAGTGTCATTGGTGTGGTAAATGTGAGGTGTCTGATACTAACTCAGTATTCATGCTAGTGATCGCTTACTTAACTGCATAGGTTATGGACCTGACTCTCGGAAGGTTCAAATCACTGACATAAGCACACTCTTAGCCTTAGTATATTTATTGGCATTCAGATTCTAAGTGCTCACTGTCTACCATTCAAGCAACTAAGAATGGAAGACCAGTTTTACCAACAAGTTTTTTGTTTTCCACTGCCACTCATATTCTTCATTTTGCAGCTTGAAAATATATCTCTGCATGATTTAGAATGAAGGTTATGGCCTCAAAATTACCTGCTCTTCCCAAATCCATTCTCCATGGTGAAATGATAGAAGCATTGCACGGTAACTTGAAGGTGCAGAGTTCAAAGCTACACATTTCCATTTTTTAATTGTTTTTGCAAATTCACTAGAAAGAGAGACAGATTTTTTTGACATTTATGCAAATAATGGAATTGTGTGTCTGAGTAATGAAATAGCTGCTCTTGTTGTGTATGGGCTTCACTCTGTTTCAGATACATTTATTAAACTACCTGTAGCTAAAGTCATGAAAGTTATAATGTTTTATGATAGAGAAAATAACCAACAACAAAAGCAACATTTGAGGAGCTCTTCTCAAAAGACAGAATGAAACATGATACCTTTAACAGTTCATGATAAGAAATATTACACACTACTACAACCACACTTAATACTTACCATCCTTAAATGTTTAAAGCAGTGGTTAAAATTTCCCAGAGTACTTTGACAAAGTGTGAACAAATAATGATGTACTTTTGCACCTACATACAGCCATTAAAGCTCTAATGAATGGGCAGGCAGCATTATCAAATTAGTTATCAACATTACTGGGTCAGCTACTTGTCAGAGAATATTAACTATAATCTATTAGATCTATTATGAACTACCAGAAAAAAGAATGCCAACAATTAAGCTTCCAGATGCATTTGAACTTGGATGCTGGCATCTTAAGTACTCACTTACATGCCTTTACTGATGTAGATGTAGAATGGGTGCCAAGTTTGATATAATTATTTGAACACAAACCAGACCTCATGGCAAAGAATAGAAACAGTAAAACTAATGATTCACAGTATCATCCAGTTGCAGGCCTAGGTAAGCAAAGTGTTGCAACAAAACATTTGATCATATTCCATCAGATCTCATCTGTCACATGTGCCAAACTATAACTTCACTTTCCATTACAGTGCTTGTGTATAGTCCAGCACAATATCAACATTGTGAAGTGCGCTTCCACAAACATTTTTACAGCAAAAAGAGATCAAATTTCTTCACGGGGTTTACAATACTATTCAGGTTTTCATCACACAATGTTATTCTTGTATGGGAGTCCTAGTGTACTGCATATCGTGCTTGAAAACGGGAACAGGGAGAAGGGGAAGATAAGGAAGATGATGGCGAGGTGAGTTGCAGTCTTGTGTTAGACCATCATAGCAACAATAGTTGCGGGCACAGATCGGTGGAAGATGTCATGGAAGGCCTTAGAACATCACTGAGACCCTAATTACAAGTAACAGACATAAGAAATAAATGAATACACCTTTGGTTGTCGTTACTCATGCCCTGGCTCCAACTCAAACCATTAATGTTTGCTTGACTGTGATATTCCTCTGGTGCTGCTTGCGAGTGGATGACTGTAACTGAGGTATTGTCAGAGGTGTTAGTCATCAGAAATGGCATATTAGTCCAATGCTGATTTCTCTCTTGTCATGCTGATAAATGGCAAAAATGTTTAAGGAAATTTTGTTCAAATATGTGGCCTGTCCTCAGTGTAAGCTGTGCAAGGTTAAGCAAACGTCTGCAGTATGCAGATGATTTGGCTTTCCATCCATGCTTGTCACATATCTGGCAGAGTCGTGAATTTCTATGTATCCTGTGTTGACATGACAAATATTGAGGGGTAGTAACGTGCATTTTTAAAGCTATACAAATTCACCCCAAGGGTGACTATGGGAGTGGAAGTTGCCTGAGTATTGGGAACTTTGGATAAAATATCAACCTGTGTGATTGATGAATCTTTGGAATGTCAGAAGTCTACCCCTACTGTAAACAGAATTTTAAAAAATTTTGTTGAAGGAGGCACTATCAGCAGAATGCCTGGCTCAAGATACTGAGCACACAGCAGGATAACACATAGCTTGCCTGTAAGAGCCAACTAATCCCTCCCCTAGATACGAAGCAGTTGTAGTGAGTGACCAACTTCCCAGTTCCAATGATGCAGTTAGTTGAGGGCCAAGGAAAGCTGTACTGCACGCACTATGATCCACTATAAAACAGGAACTCAGTGAGGAAATGTTACACTGGCTGGCAGCCACAGAGCTACATCTGAATGCAATGTGAAAAAATGTATTTTTTCACAGATAAGTTGTCTTACCAAGACCAAACAGTAGTTTAGCAGCCGTGAGGGTCCAGACATAATGGCAAATAAGTGGTGACAACAGGTAGTACTAGCCGATTGTCGGTTTCCCCCGCCAGGGGCGTCGGTTTCCCCCGCCGGGGGCGTCGGTTTCCCCCGCCGGGGGCGTCGGTTTCCCCCGCCGGGGGCGTCGGTTTCCCCCGCCGGGGGCGTCGGTTTCCCCCGCCGGGGGCGTCGGTTTCCCCCGCCGGGGGCGTCGGTTTCCCCCGCCGGGGGCGTCGGTTTCCCCCGCCGGGGGCGTCGGTTTCCCCCGCCTCAGTAGCAGTCCGTATGCCCTCATTTTTAAGAAAGTGGTGCTGCATTTAGTGTGAATGCTATATTGTGGAGGGGAATTCATGCTACAGGAGTAATATTCACTTGTGTATAGGTCTGCTCATTCAACTGCAGCTGTCCAAGATAGACATTAATGTAATGGACTGGCTGTGAGAGACTGCTCACTTGAACACAATGGAAATTATGTGTGTGTAAGTAGCACGAACACACAGAGAACTGGCTGTGAAACACACCATTTATAGCTGATGCTCTTTTGAACTGGTTTTTTTGAAGCCTCGGTGGGGTTGTTTCTTCTGACAAATGGGTCCAATGCCTCACAGATTCAGTGCCAGGGTGCATGACTGAAGTCAGAAATAGAGGCATTCTGGATAAAATGTTATGGACTGAGAACATTTTACATTCTTTCCTTGTTCTTCTGTGCAGTGTTCTGCCAGTGAGAGCCAGCACAAAATCTCTTGGTGACGGAAAAATATCAAAGATGAGAGAAGGAAATTTGAGCTAGTTCTAGTTGGCATTATCCTTGTACCTGAAATAAATTTATTTTAATTTAATATTTTGAGTATTACATTCTCTTTACTTGCTCTCTGCCTACATACATGAAATGAATAAACCAAGAGTGCCCCTTTTTAGGGCTATTTTTTGTTATGTCAAATTCATTTCTCTCCCACTCTATTGCCACCCATCAGCCTCGGCCAAAAATGTGCAAAATACATCTCTCTCTCTCTCTCTCTCTCTCTCTCTCTCTCTCTCTCTCTCTCTCTCTCTCTCTCTCTATCACACACACACACACACACACACACACACACACACACACACACAGGCAAATTACAAATTGGAAAGTCTCTCATGACCAAATAAGAAAACAGGGCAGTAGGATAATTTGTAGTTTCTAAATGGTGTTTGTATATAGAAATTGGTCTGTATGCTGCATTTATTTGATGGAGTACATGTGTTTCCTCATGCTGTATGCAGATTAAGAAACAATATGACATTTAATTTCTGTTGGACAAAACGTGTTTTTTTTTTGTCTGAATCCTGGACTACAGCAATGAACTTTGTCCACGGATTGTTCTTCCTTCATGTAATGGAGGAAAAATGCAACTGTGGACACTGCATCATGTAATTTCCCCATGCATCCTCCACAGCCTGACTAAACACAGCTTTGTTAGAGGCCATCTGATCTCGACTGTCAGTCATTTGTCCCAATCAGTGCTACCTAACAATAGCAAGACCGTGCACTCAATTTGCTTACTAAATCACAATCTGTCTTACATCACTGCACCCTTCAGTAAGAGTGATAGATTTGGTTAGTGGGAAGTAACTATACTGCCAGTCATCTCAGACATTTCATACTTGCAGAACTGCAGTGCGAAAGGAGGGACGTAGGGTGGGTGGGAGGGAGGTAGGAGGGAAGTCAGTATGGAACTGATGCAGCAGAAAATCAGTTTGTAAAGTAAGCACCACTTGGTGTTAGGCTCATACTCACTCAGTTTATGGACTGCAGTTGTTCTTGTTGTTGTTGTTGTTGTTGTTGTTGTTGTTGTCAGTCCGAATGTGGTTTCATGCAGTTCTCCACTCTGGTCTACCTTGTGCAAGCATCCTTGGTTCTCGGTAACCATTATTAAATTCATTATCATGTGTTTAAATCTGGTAGGAGGCATACAGTAATGATTGTAACACAGTACCACGTGGAATGACTTCAGTGCAGTCACCACCAGCAACTTCTGTGCAAATGACTGGTCAGAGAATTCTGTACTGCCTTCACAGAGTGAATAAAAGTACTTCTTTCTCATGAGGTACTGCAGTGCTGGAAGTTAAGCCACATCCTGTTAGCAACTGACACAAGCTGAGTGGACCAAAATCCATTTAGTTCACTTTCAGAGGACTAATTCCAGACCACTGCTGTAGCCCCTCAATGAGCTATGGACATTTGTGGCCGTGTTTAGTCAGATGTTTTTACCTATTTTTCCACTTTTTGTTTCCATTTTAATTTCTTGTATTTCCTTTGTTTTGACTGCCATTGGGACCCTAGTTGTTGGGCTGCCCCAGTCCAATTATGCTCTTACTCAAGTCACTACTCGACAAAAAATTCTTATTTGCAGTTTCCTCTTTATTGGATGTGTTCACATTAGTCACATTGTGTTGCTGCTGTCATAATATCAGCTTCCATCCCTGTTAGCCATGACCACAGAGATATGCATGGCCAAAATACAAAGTTGCTTCAAAATTGTCCACAGCAACTGCTCTAACAGCTTCCCAATTAAATGTTCGAGTATACCAAAATGGGATAATGATGCATTGCCTGTAGTTCTGTCAAACTGTGCTCTTACAGATTACTTTAAAGACTTCAGTTTTGAAATTTCCTTTCCCCTCCAAGTGATGTAGGACTTGCCTTATGCATGTCAAGGAATCCAAATTTACACTGCAGTTGGATTTTGTGTAAATGTTACATTAGTTTCTTGTAAAAGTTGTAACAGCAGTCCCTGACAGGAATGCCTGATGTTAAGTCATCAGTACTGAGTACCACACTTGTTGATGATAGTTTTGTTGGTTAAGCTGTGTATCCAAATTGGCATATAGTTCCTTTAGTTGCTGGATATAAAATTTTCCAATTGTTTAAACTCCCACACCTTTATGCTGGTTCTTCATGCTGTCATTGTTGCTCTCTGCAGTGTTGCTATGAACATGTGCTAGGCTGTTACAGTATTTGTGATTTATGATGCCATATATCATTGCTACCAATGTCACATAGTACACTTCAAGACACCTACACTATCTTCTTTGTAAATTAGATATACTTTTCTGCATATCACCTTAACACTGTCCACAGTATGAAGTGGCTTCCACTAGTCATTCACTATGAAACACACAAGTCTCACTTGTTCTGTGTGTACAGGTACAAATCAGTGAGGCTGATACACTGATGCCAGTTGCCACTGATGCATTTTTACAGGAGAATGCCATCAATAGCGATTTGGATGCCTACAGTGCTATATTTCAATCACATTGCAGTCTGCTGTAGCAGTGTGAACAACAAGAGCTATTCAGTGTAGTTTGGGGGCTAACTGAGCATGTGCTAATCAACACAAAATACATAGAAAATAACTATCCAAACCCTAACCAACAATGTACCTTGAACAAACTGCTTGCATCTGTAAGAAGCTCCCTAACAGGGTAGTGTGACTCAATTGAAATGAAAACTTATGTGCTGGCCACGCATGTTAAGTATCTGTGGGCATACCCTCGACACATTAAACCTCCTTACCACTGGGGCAGCTATTAGCATGTTGGAATCCAAAATATGAACTTTGATGAAGAATTACTCTAACACAACAACACTCTGGAACAGGTTAGTACACCCCTAAATAGACAAAGCTCATAAAATCATAATGTATTGTTGAGGCCAGTGTCCTCCAGTTTTGTAGGTATGCAGTCATTACAGTACTTGCAGATAGTTTAAAGTGTTTCGATCAGGATTCTCGGTGAGTCACATAGTTGTAAGCTGCCACAACTCTGCTACACTACATGGCATGTCATTTGCGACGTGTGCTACGTGAACTGCTGTGGCTCATCACTTTGGGATCTGCTGGTTCTCAGTAACTTGAAATCCAATGGAGACACTATCAGAATTGTACATAATTTCTCTATCTCCTAACTGTGACAGTCTGTAATTTTATAATGGTCTCTTATTCCTTTCCCCTTTCATGAGGGGTGTTCATTCCAGCAAACTAAGCTGTACCATTATTTCGGTCACTGGCAGTGTCCTTACACCAGCCTCCAAACACCAATGTTGCCTTGCTTTTTGTGGGCACCTTTGTCCTTCTCTGTGACAGTGGCTGTATATGGCAGCTGTAATGAATTCAGACAATTAAAATTAAAATATTTTGTGGTTCTTCACTTGGATCATTATGCAGTTTTCATCAATCTCACTTTTATAAAATTCCACATGTATGTACATGCCACAGCACCTGATTCCTTATCTCCATCACTATTTTAATTTAGCAACTTCTTGACATTAAAATGAGCATGTGCAGTGAGAAGACAACCACTGCCACATATCAAGATGTTTGATTTACACTCAAATTCTGTTGATGTAAAGTTATTCAGCTTCTTAATATTTTTGCAGATGCCGCAGAAGTTGAGGATGGAGGAGCTGTTGGCAGGTGAGATATTTGCTTTCTTCAGTAGCTTAATTACACATTAAAGTTACGACTTTAATATTTTATTATGTGGTACTTTATTTTTCATCTTTTTCTTTGACATTAATATTCCATTGGTGGTGTGCTAAATAATTTTTGTGAAACAGTTTTTAAAAACTCTATACTATAACTTAACACTGAATGTTAATTATGTCATACATAATTCATACTGAAAATTGGTGGTGTTATTGTAACTACGAAAGATTGGTTACAAATGTACAGTTGCATTGAAAATGTGTACTGTGGTAGATTGTGAGGGAAATGTGGTCAAAGAGAAAAAAGCCAAATTTTTAAGTACCAAATTGACATTTAGAAATTTGTCATTGTAATGTTAAGCAAACATTACAAATAGGCACACTACGATAAGTAGTAATGAATTTTGCCACCTGACTGATGTGTGAAATAGCCTGACCCATCTGGGTGCCACAGTTACTCTCAATCCCCCGCCTGCCAAGAGTGTTGTTGACTACCCGGTGACAACATGCTACTGAGTACAAGGTGGCTGACTTGTTGGTGGCTTCACAACTTGTGTACTGCATTCTCGAGACCCAGCAGATCCCAACAGACATCTTGCAGATATAGTTCCAGAAAAACATCCAGGAAGACTGTGTGAAGTGGTGCTATTCCACAGTAACAGTCACCAGCATTCTGCTAGACTGGCAACAAACACTATAGAACAACTGGGTTGAGAAGTCATTTTGCACCCACCCTTTTCATCTGATCTTGCACCCTCAGATTTCATCTTCTATGCTCTCTGTTCAATGATCTTGACATACTTCCTTTAGGGGCAAAATACATTTTGAACATAGCTCTTTGCTACAAAACCACATGATTTCTACAGTTGTGGATCCAGAAAGTTATCCCAACAGACTGAAGTGAACAGCGAAACAAATTATGTTATTTATGATGATTTAAGTCTCCAGTATGTATAGTCTGAGTTTTTTAACTTGTAGGAAACACTACAGTGTTATGCATCAGCCTAAGACGTTCGATTGGCCATGAAAGGGTTAATCTGGAAATAAGCAGTAAAAGGCTAAGCCTGGAATAACATTGTTGCGTTCTGTCCCTCTGCCAACCAGATAAATTGTCATAAACCTGCAGGCCAACTGCGTGAGGAGTTGTGGTGGACAGATTTAATGCAAATGTCATAGAGGTGATGGGGTGGCAGAGGGTGTAACATAGGAGGTACAGGTACAGGTACAGGTACAGGTACAGGTACAGGTACAGAGCTAGGCATGGGAAAGGGCAGTGTAGGGGTGGCTAGTACTGAGGGAAGAATTGTGAAACTTAAGTTAAGGGGAACTCCAAAATTGTCAAATTAGTGAAGCTGGTATGGCAGTAGAGGGGGCAAGCAACTCGTAGTACACCACATGGTCACCTACATCTAAATCTACATGATTACTCTGCAATTCACATTTAAGTGCTTGGCAAAGGGTTCATCCAACCACAATCATACTATCTCTCTACCATTCCACTCCTTAACAGCGCATGGCAAAAATGAACACCTAAACCTTTCTATTGGAGCTCTGATTTCTCTTATTTTATTTTGATGATCGTTCCTACCTATGTAGATTGGTCTCAACAAAATATTTTCGCTTTCAGAAGAGAAAGTTGGTGATTGAAAATTCATAAATAGATCTCCCCGCAATGAAAAACGTCTTTGTTTTAATGACTTCCATCCCAACTCGCATATCATATCTGCTATACTCTCTCCCCTATTACGTGATAATACAAAACGAGCTGCCCTTTTTTGCACCCTTTCGATGTCCTCCATCAATCCCACCAGGTAAGGCTCCCACACCCCGCAGCAATATTCTAACACCAGACCTCTGCACAATATCCATAACATTATCTTGTGTGGATGCTCAAATGTCTATGTGGCACTGCTGCTCTGTTTGGACTAAAGCATTCCTTTCCGTTCTTTCTCTTACATTAGCATAAAAACAAAATTTCTAGTCATCAGTAACAATACAGGTTAGAAATGGTCAGTGGTATTCACCCACTAATCAAGAACAAGCAAGAGGGTAATGTACATACGGCCAACCACTGATTTATATGGTTTGGCATGTGGTACCCGTATGATTTATTGTTGAACCTTCTCCTTTGTATTCAAATGCTGCACAGTGACGGAATGGTCATACTTCATCACATTTTCTGGTTCTTGAGTGCAATGATGTGCATCATCATGGATTAATGCATCCAGACGATCTTCATCAAATGCTGAAGGTCTTTCTGAAAATGGAGGGTCAATAATGTCAAAACACTCATCCTTTAAATTAGAATATCTTTCCTTGCCATGCTCTGTCCCATGGCATTATCCCCATACATGGTGAAAACGTTACCATTGAAACCACATATTCATAAACTCCACTGTTCTCATTTTGCCGACTTAGCCATTTTAAATTAAAATGTAGCAGTGCTTTGTGTCAACATAATATTCATAGAATGACAATGTACCTAAAAGAATGTGTCCACATTAAGTGAGAACAAGGTAATGTACTTCGTAAAAATGGTGGAAAAGACAACTGTATCCTTTGATCCCTAGGCATATGAACTTGTCTTAGATCACATGTAATGCCCCCAACAACACAAAACACAATGATGGGAAAGGCTGACTTAAAGCATACATTGTGTGCTCACTCTTACATTATTGGTATCGGCTGCATAAGTAACAATAACACAGTGCACAGTGTTCACTTAAGATGTCTCTCTGTTTTTGCTCCCAACATTTAATGTTCTAATGATGTACCAACATCATAATGCATTGATGGTGGGTGGTTTAAATAAAAAATATGTACAAATGAAATGAGCTTCGTGACAAGGCTGAAGATATATCGGTACATAGGACACTGCATAGAACTGTATGGAACATTGTAGATGTAACTGTAGATGTGCTCCAAGGAAGTGTGTGGGGCCCTTGATATTGATGTTTTATATTAAGGACATCACAGACATTCTTCTTCTTTTTGTTTTTCTGTTTGGGGTATCTAATGACCACATACTAATTTCAATGCTTCCTCCTTTGTTCTTCTTCCAGGTTTCCTTCGTCTTCACTATCTATCCTTTTTTCTTCCTGAGACCATTCTGACCCTGTCTTCCTCTTCTTCTTCCTGCCTTGGAATGCTTCCATTTGCAACACTTTCTTCTTGAAATCCTATCATTCTGCTGGGTCTTTTTCTTGTATTTCTTTCCAAATCTTTCCTAACTACTTGAATCTGTCCTGTTGTTGACATCTTGTCCCAAAGATGCTTAACAATCTGTTTGGTTAACCTGTTGCTGTTCACTCTGTATAAATGTCCAAAAAATAATAGTCAGCTCTTCTGCAGCATTTCAATTGTTTTTCCTATGCTGCAATATACTTCATTACTTCTTAATATTCATACTCATGGATTTCCTAGCAGCCTGAGTATTTTTCAAATGATTCTTAATTCTAGGACTTGAAGTTTGTATAACTCATAATTCAACATTAAACATTCACTTGCATAGAGACATTCTGGTTTTACTACTGTGCTGTAGTGCTGTATTTTCAAATTTTTAGACACACACATCTTGTTGTAAATGTTCATGTTTATATCATATGCTTTCTCCATTTTACATACTATTTTGTCTACAGCTAATATTTTTGAAGCCATTGCCTTGAATCTTTCCTCCCAAATATTTAAATTTATAAACCCTCTTTATCAGTTCATTACCTGTTACTAGGATTTCTGGGTCATTTTTTTATGTTTGCCCTAAAACATTTTTCCTACAGAAACTTTTAAAGCTGCTTTGTTAGGTATTCCTTCTAAGAGGTTGATTTGTATTTCTGAATTTGTTATATTTTTATAAAGAATGGCATAATCATTTGCAAATACTAGACACTGAATTTCAGTATCTCTTTTTCCTGAAGTCTCCAGTCTCATTGTGACAGCTTATGTTCTTTGCCTTTTGTTTCAATTATCTTACTATTTCCTCTAAGATGCAGTTGAGGTGGTGTGGAAACATGTTGTCACCCTGCATTTCACCTGTTATTTTGAGTGCCTTAGGTGTTTCACACCAAAACTTTACTTATGCTTCAGTGTGTGGGTGTTTCACGAATAAGGTTTGCTAGTTAAGTGTAATGCCAAGTTCTCGAGTCACTTTACCCACTGTTTACCTGTCAATCAAATGCTTTTCTAAAACCTGTAAATGTTAAAACTATGTCTTAAAATTCGTATGGACTAAAAGTTGAAATTCTGTTCTGCACCAGATTCGATCTTTCTAAATCCACTCTGATATTCTCCCAAATGGCTGTCAAGTGTTACTTCTACCTTGTTTAGTAATATTGTTAAAAATATAATACAGCCCACTGGCAACAGATACATACCTGTGCAATTATTTAGATAATGCCTATGACTTTTTTGTGCACAGGATGGATAGGAGCCACTTTCCAGTCTTCTGGAATATTTTCAGTTTCCCATATTTCTTCAGACATAATCTGAAGGTTAGTTGTCATTTCTGCTTGACACCAGTTATGGTTGAGATGATTTTATTTCTTCTCCACTGGCTTTGTTGTTTTTCAGGGTTTTTGTTTGTTTGGTTATTTGTTTGTTTGCTGTAGGTGGTAGATCTGCTTCCATGTTTTCCTCAAATATCTGGAAATTCTAGGTAACAATTCAGTTATCTACAGTTCAAAAATTGATCAAAGTACTTTCTTAGTAATTTACATGTGTGGTTATTGCTTAGACCTATTTTACCATTTTTGTCTCTGATGTAAATACATTGGAGCATGATAGCCCTTTTTGAATAAAACCATGACTGTATGTATGAGAGCATTTTTTCTGCTGTAGTACACAGTGATTCTTTTTTATCACTAATTATGATGCTCGTGTCATCTGCAAATAGTAGAATTTTGGCTGGGCTGTCTGGAGCCTGTATGTCATTGATATAAACTAGAAATAACAATGGGCCCAGAATGCTGCCCTGAGAAACAACTATTTAAATTTGTTTTGGTTCAGATATGGGTTTAAAATTGTGAAGATTGTTGGAGGACCTCAGCTCAACAATTCTTCTTGCGATATTTCAGAGAAATGGCTATTCGCAACAGCAGATTAAGAAAGCCCTGCAAATAAAAACTGCAGAAAAATCACAGGAAAATAATGAGGAAGTGGAAAGTGAAGTGAAATCTACAGCCTTTCTCCCATACATGGGTGATATTTCTTCTAAAATTGCTAGAATCTTGAAGAAACATAAAGTGGATGTGATATTCCGCCCACCCGCTAAGACTGCAGCCTTGTTGGGATCTGTTATGGATGATCTGCTCTTGCAAAAGGTGGGAGTTTATGAAATCCCTTGTGAGTGTGGAAATTGTTACATAGGGCTACCACATGCACTGTACAGGAACGATGCGTCGAACACTAGCGGTACACACGTGTTCTTCAGTCCAACAAATCAGCAGTTGCTGAACATTGCATTTCTACTGGCCATGCCATGGATTATATAGATGTTAAGATTTTAACTACTGCTTCATCTTTCTGGGACTCAGTTGTTAAGGAAGCTGTAGAAATACAACCAGCCGACAACCTGCTAAACCATGACGAAGGATTTCATCTTGACAATGCTTGGAAACCACTTATTTCACACCTTTGTTCAGAAAGAATTTCTGCATCTTCACTTCTGACAGATGTTACCTCTTTTAAAAACTAATTATTTATTTACAAGCACGGTGGATTCGCAGCAGCACTATTTTGTTTGCACTCTGTGCTTATATGTTTATCTTTGCTATATAAATCTTAACTATGACTAGTGCAGTAGTGGCGACTTTGATATCTTTGACGCATGCGCTTTTAATCCTCAGCAGCTTTGTATCACCTGACTCTCCATATAAATAGGCATGCGCAAATGCTATGAACTCAGTCTCCGACTCGCCTTGAAGACTGCTGGGAGGTTTCTAGCTTAAATATTACAAGAAGAATTGTCGCTGTCCCAAGTGCACGCCCGAAAGATGATGGAACAATTTAGTTGTTTACAGTTCAAGAGTTGATAAAAGTACTTTATTAGTAATTTACAAGTGTGGTTATTGCTTGGACTTATTTTACCATTTTCATCTGTGATGTAAATACATTGGAGCATGGCAGCCCTTTATAGAATTTTTAAATGTCTGACACAGAGTTTGGAAGGATAACAAAGATTCTCCAACTCATCTTTCCTGCAGACATTATTGGTATTGTAGTAGTAGTAGTAGTAGTAGTAGTAGTAGTAGTAGTAGTAGTAGTAGTAGTAGTAGTAGTAGTAGTTGTTGTTGTTGTTGTTGTTTTTTAACAGTCATAGAACACACACACACACACACACACACCCTAAAAGACCACTTTCATTCATTCAGTATAAAAGAGAGAATTGTTATAATTCCAACATTCCTCTTCTTTGTCTCACTGCATGTATAATTTATTGAAATAACTGCCCTTTGGAAGCCTATGCATCAGCAGGACAATGTGGTGACCCACGGAGTACCTATTTCCACAGCCAAGCACATAGTTTCTCACTGAAAGCTGCTGTTAAAACTCTCCAGTGCTGAAGGTGCATATTGTTCCATGTCGAAAATTCACCATATAGAAAATGAAAATAAATCTAATGAACAATATGACAGGTTGTTTTATGTTATTATTTTCATACTGTATTAATGACATTTTTAAAAATGTCATTCATTAAGAAGGCATCACTCCTTTGAAGTGGTATGTACAAGCATATTCCATGAAAGTTGTGTGCTAATTGACACTGTCTAAAAGTTTCCTTTTTACACAGACCATGAATGTGGCTTTCTGTTTCTTTGTAATGTCTTCTGAGATTGATTAGAGGCTCAGTATGTCAACAGTGTGTGTTAAAATTAACATATGTTCCAGTCATTGCAGCCATAATGTGGAATTGTAGAAGGAGCACATCACTAAAGCAGTAAATAAAGTTATTAAGAGATGCTTTCCTCTTTGTGTGTACAGTTGCAGCTGCTGGAAGACGGCGGCAACTCGAGGAAGATGCCGTACCCAGTAAAGAAGCGAGAGCTAGAGGTGCCAGGCACTCAGTGGGTGAGTAGTAGTGAGAGCCCACAGTGGGAGGCTTGTGAATCAAATGTATCAGGACAACTATTAGTGGACATTAAGATGGAGTGTGTCCACCCTTCTCCTTTACGGTGGCTTGAACTCTTCTGTTTGTACATTCATTGAGACGTCTGAACCTCTGTGAAGGAATGGCAGCCCATTCTTCCTCGAGAGCTAAACCCAAAGAAGGTAGAGATGTTGGACATCAGGTTTGGAATGATGTCACCATTATGACTCGTCCCGAAGATGATCCGTTGCTTTCAGGTTGGAACATTGGCACCCAAGTTCACTTCAGGAATGTCATTGTCCATAAACCTTCGCCTCACAATGCTGCTCAGTGACAGGTGGCATTGTTGAGCTGATTGTCAGTCTTTGTGTCTGAACACTTCCTTTGCTGTAGACAGTACACTACCGTCAAATACATAATTGTCCTTCTGAATTTAGCATTTTTTAAAGTGCAATAAGAGGACAAGAAGTTAACAATGAGGAATTGCATACTGTAACACTGCCTCCTCTTCACATGATTGTTGGTACTAAAGATGATGGCAGGTAAAGTTCAGCCAGCATTCAGCTAACCCAAATCCTTCAGTCACATTGCCATGGAATATAGAATGATTTGTCACTTCACTCCTAGTCCCCTGCTTCCAGTTGTTCACTGTCCAGTGGACATTGCTCATTACGTGACCTTCAGTATTGTTTAGTGTTGACAACAGGAGTGTGCGGTTTTGAGAAACTGCTCAGCCATTGCTACCAGGACTGCGGAGAGTGAGGGGTGGCCATGGGGCAAGACACATGAGCCCCACCTAAAAATATAGCAAACCAATTTTATTAGCAATGTAATGTAAGTGGAGTGGCTCCAAATGTTTGTATAAGTTAAACGTGTGTGTGTGTGTGTGTGTGTGTGTGTGTGTGTGTGTGTGTGTGTGTGTGTGTGTGTGTGTGTGTTTTTCTCATGCCACCACTTGGTAGCTTGGTAACACTGCCCCCCCACCCCTCCGGGGGCACGCCATTCCTTGGTGGGTTCATTCTTGGCTACCATGGGGCCCCAGGCTTTGCAGTACCTTTTCCCTTTTGTGTTGTATGTCAATCATCTTGCTGTTCTTTTTCCCCTTGGGGAACATGTCTGGGGTATTCTTGGGAATTTCCAGCATTCTATCACTGATGTACAAACATCTCACCTTTGTCTTCCGCTCCATTTTCCTTTCTCTGTTCCCCTTCTCTTGTTCCTCCGCTTCTGCGTTCGAGGGTCCTCTTTTTCTCTTCTTGCTCCCTGTGTGCTCCTAAAGGCTGGCCCATGCATCTGTGCATAACAGGTAACTGGGTGACTCATAATTCCCAGCCCCGTGTTGACAGGTCGGATTCTCTCGTTCCTCCTGCTGTAGGCCAGTCTCGGGGTGGGGTGTGTGCTTGAGCAGTAAACTTTCCAAATTGCCATACATTCCAAACCCAATGTGCTGCTACCAATGTCATCATTTTAACCACTCTATAACATCTTGTCAACACCAGCCACATGTCACCTGTGGTAGGGATGCGCACGAGGGCGATCGTCCACCTCTATCTCCCTGCTGTATCAACTGCAAATGCGGCCATGCGAATTCATCTTAGGAGTGACCAGTGTATCTTGGTGTGCACGTTGTTCAAGAGATCCAGTTGAAGGAAAAGGTGCCTTATCCAGTTACTGGGTAGTCACAAACCGTGTGTTCTCTGTCTGGCATCTATTTCTGCTTTTGTTACCCCTTACTCCATGAAAGACGTGGCCAGGCTGACATACAACCTCCAATTCAACTCTGAGGACATGAAATTGCCCAGTGTCAAGGTAGCATCGCCACACCTCCGTCCTGCTTTGCAAGAAACCGTCGAACTCTTGCCTCAAGGGTCCAAGCAACCAGCTACACAACCTGTAGGCCAGAAAGGCCAGAAGGAGTACTCCCATGAAGACTTACTCTGTCCCTCCAGCCAAACAACACTGGAGTCATCAACTGGGAGGGCTCAAAGAAGTCCTCCAAAGGCAAACAGTCCTCCTTTTGCCACCCTGAAGATCCTCTTTGATGGTGTCGGCACGTAATACCTTAGCCCGGCCAGCCACCATGATGCCGATGTTAACTAAAAACTGTTTTTTGGCACTGGACTCCACAGACAGCCCGCACAAGCGATCTGATGTTTCTGTCTGACTCCATGGAGCAGGATCCTCCTGTGTCTGCACTCTGTAGTAGCACCTCTTCCTAGGCTGTCACTCAGCATCTGCCAAGGTGACACCCCAACGTCTGTTCATCATGACTGTTCTCCAATGAAACATTCACCACCTTCAGTCCCACAATGAGGATTTGCGACTGCTTTTAGTGTTGAAGCACCCCCTTGTACTCTGCTTTCAGGAAACGAAATTGTGCCCTCATGACCGCTTTGAGCTTTCAAATTTCTTACTGATTTGCTTTGATCTTCCCTGTTGTAACCATGACTGGAATGGCTGCAGGTATGCTGTCAATGAAAGTGCAGTGGTACCGAATGGGAGCAGTCTGCAAACAAACAAGACAGATGAACAGGAAAGGAAAAACAGACGCAACGACAGATGACTGAGCAAGATGTTGAGACACAAAGACCAACAACAAGCAATAAGCAATGGTGTCACAAGTGAAAACCTCATAAATCGACAAAGGCCACTCGTACATGGAAAGGACAACTGAGGTGTTCATGATGGCCAACCCAGAGGCCATGGCAGCTGAGGGAGATGCCGATCCACCTGGGGGCGGGGAGGGCTGGTGTCAGGCTGGCAGGGAGGCAAGAATTGGGGCAGTGGTGGTGACTCAAGGACCACATGTGTACCTGAAAGAGGTAGTGGTTGAGGAGTTGGTGCGGGAGTCCCGCAGGGGAACGTGGGCGGAGCTGGTTATGATGGCGGCACTACAACCCTTTCAGCGTGTGCACTGATGTCACATACCACCCATGGGTTGCGATGACTGGCAGGTGTCCAACCCGCCTTGCTCCTGTAAACGCAGGCCCACACTACTGTGCTGGAGCCGTAATGCTGAGAGGGCCAAGAGCGGGGGCAGGAAGAGGATGGCATCAGCAAATGCAGCAGGGTCTGTGGCTGTCACCCATGGAGGATTTCCTCTGAACTACGTCCGTCAATTGGCATGGTGTGATAGGTGCTCAAGAACAGGGTGAGGGCCGATGTGGTTGGAGATGTTCAGACTGCCTTTGTCAGCTGTATAAACGTGTGGCCAAGCCTCTCTGCTGCACCATTGGAGGATGTGTTTGATACCATTGGCCCTCAGTGGTGAGAACCTGGGCCAGAGCCACGAGTGTGGCCTCCTTGGTGGTGGCCGCCACACGGTCAACATATGGGTATTTGGAGTAGGTGTCAATGATAAGTAACCACACAGACCCCAAAAACGGGCACTCAGAATCAAGATGGGTGCGATGCCATGGCTGGTGAGGTACAAGCCAGGGTGCAAATGACTGAGGAGGGGCTTGCCTGGTGACGCGCACGCAAAGTGCACCCACGGATGAGCCGGTCAACATCATCATTGATGTCTGGCCAATGCATGTGCGAATGAGCCAAAAATTTCATGTGGGACATACCCCAGTGCCCACAGTGTAACAAACTGAGCACTTGATGCCACAAATCTGGAGGGATGTCCACCTGATGGGATCAGACTCCATGGCTAATAGGAGGACATCATCGACCGTGGAGAGACTGTGGTACAGTGGGTGCCAGGGGCTGAAGTTGGTCCACATCCAATGAGTAATATAGATGGGCTACAAGTGGACCACATAGCGGAGGACCTGCCACAAGACAGGGTCTCGGCATGTAGCTGTGGCAATGTGAGCAGCCATAAGAAGCAGAGCATTCAGCATGTCCTGGTGGGTGGAATCAATGTGGAAACAGAGGACCATCTGTTCGTCAAACACAATTTCAGGACCTGCTGGGAGATGTGACAAAGCGTCTGCATTAGCATCATAGGCGGTTGGCTTATACTGGATGGTGTAAGTGTAATTCCATAAAAATAATGCCCAGTGCTGGATACGATGAGCCGTCCACTCTGGAATGTGGGAGTGGAGCCCAAAAAGCATAACTAAGGGTTTATGGTCTGTTAGGAAAGTTAACTTTGCTCCAAAGAGATAGTTGTGAAACTTTTGGACGCCGAACACTATTGCCAGGGCCTCCTTCCAATCTGGGAGTAGTTGTGTTGTGCTGGGGTAAACATCTTAGGATCATAAGTGATGGGCTGTTCAGAGCCATTGACATTCTGATGCATGAGGGGGGGGGGGGGGGGGGGGTCCCAATGCTGTATGCTGATGCATCAGCTGCCACAACCAAGGGGTGGTCCGTAAAGAAGGAAGTAAGGCAAGGGGCAGAGTTAAGCATCACCTTTAAACAGAGAAAAGCCTGGTCACAATCAAAATGTACCCCTTTGTGACACAAGTGAATTAGGGGTTGAGCTACAGAGGCAGTCTGGGGTAAGAGCTTCAAGTGACAAGTAACCTTGCCCAAGAACACCTGGAGTTCAGATAAGTCCTTGGGATGAGGGGGGGCCTTCAATGGCCACAACATTATGACCTGAAGGGCAAATGCCATCTTTGCTAAGCCAGTGGCCTAAGTATTCCACTTCTGGTTGAAAGAAAAACATCACATGTCTAGCTGACAGCGTAAACCTGCAGACTGCTGAGTGTGAAGTAAGGCACTGAGGTTTTGCAAGTGTTCCTGGCGGGAATGACCTGTACCCAAGACGTCATTCAGACAATTCCTGCAGGGCTGCCTAAGCTGCTCCAGGAACTGCTGGAAAATGGCTGGCACCGAATAGTCAACAAATGGTAGGTGCTTGTACTTGTACAATCAGAAAGGCATGTTGATAATCATGATGTTCCAGGAATTGGCATCTGAGGGTAACTGGTGGTATGCCTGAGCCAGGTCGATCTTTGAAAAGTTCTCTCCCTCGGCAAACTTGGTGAGAAGGTCTTCCTGTCAGGGAATGGGGTAAGTGTCTATGAGGGACTGAGCATTGACAGTAGCGCAATGTCCCCACTCAGCTGAAGGGACCCATTGGGTTTCTGTATGACCACCAAAGGTTTCGCCCAGGCACTACAAGTCACAGGCTCCAGAATGCCAGTAACCTGGAGCCAATACAGTTCCTACTTGACCGGAAGGGGTGGGGCCCAGAAAAAGTGAGGCTGCACTTCCAGCCGAAGTGTGATGTGTGCCTGAAAATCTGAATCACATCAGAGATCAGTGACAAACAATGGCACAGAAGCTGAGCACAGATTGCCCAGGTCCTGAAAAAGAACAGCTGTGGAAACGACCTCAACTTCATCAGAAATTGAGAAGTTAAACAGTTGAAATGCATCCAGGTCAGCAATATTCGAAGCCAATGGATAGTAGACGACAAATAGGGTAAGGAGCTGGGGAACGTGTTTGTAAATTGCCTGGACAATGAACTGCCCATGAAGGGGAATTGAACCATCTCTGGAGGTGACCAACTGCCGAGAGGTAGGTGACAACTCAAGAGAACCCAGTCGCATGTATGTTGCCATATTAATCATGGAGACAGTGGCCACAGTGTTGACCTGAAAATGTCATCCTCCGTGAAAAGGCTGAATGTGAGGAAAAGCTAAAAGCTACCGCACTTATGGGTCATCCAGTGGGACAATCGATTGCAGAGCATGTATGGTATCTTGAAGCCCAGGAGGGGCAGGACTGAAGCGGGTCGAGCAACTGCGACAAGCCGATTGGATGTGGCCCTTGTTGTCACACAGCATACACGTTTTTGAGTGGTGGGAACATTCAGCTCGAGAATGTGTGGTAAAGGACTGTGGGCAAGATGGAAGTGGACCGCCCGACCGGCGACTGGAGACACAGATGCCATAGACACATCAGGCAAAGAGGAGTCCCAACATAACTGGCCTCTGTTGGCTGAGTCAACAACAACTCACGAGGGTGGTTGTGGCATTGGCCATGAAGGAAAGTGCGGTGGAACTGAAAGGGAGCAGCCCGTGAACAAACAAAATGGGGGAATGGGACAGGAAGGACAAGCATGACGACAGATGACAGAGAAAGACACCAAGAACAACAAGCAATAAGCAACGGGGTCACAAGTGAAAACCTCACAAAATCAACAATGTTCACTGGTACATGGAAGTAAGCCAAGTAAATGTGATGTCTGTAAGCCAGATATCGAGAGACTTAGGCGAATATCGGACTGCTTCATTGAGTGAGAGGCAGGCCCTTAAATACATGATAGGGTATGGCACTATTGGCCGCTACCTTCCCCACTTTTGCTGCTTGGTGACTTTAATGCAAATCATCCCTTTTGGGGTTCCCCAGGACCTGTCAGAGCGGTGCCATCTTGGCTGACCTGCTTAACGAACTTAACCTCTCCTGTGCCTTAATACTGGAGCACCCACTTCCCTGTCCAACTCCTCGCACACCTATTCCCATTTGGACCTATCCTTCTACACTGCCCAGCTTCCCCATCACAGCTTTCTAGGGCTAACTGCCAGCTTTACTCCTCCCTTCCTCCCTGGCAACCTTCAAGGAATGAGATTTCCCAGTTTTGATGACTAGGTCGAATATCCCACATTTGTGGGATATGTTATCCTTACTGGGATATGTTATCCTTACTGCTGAAGAACGTTCCATCCCCCACACTTCCTCTCTACCATGTCGTGTCCCAGTCCCTTAATGGACTGAGGCATGCTGCGATGCAGTTTACACATGTAGATGTGCTCTCCACATTTTTAACCCCCACCCTAGTCTGGAAAACTTCATTCATTATAAACACATGCGTGCAAAGAGTCATCTTGTTCTTCAGGATAGCAAAAGAGCTAGCTGGATTTCATTCACTAGTTCTTTTATCAGTACCACACATTGCTGTGTCATGTGGGCCAACATCAGACGGCTCTCTGGAACAAAGATCCATTCCCAGTTTTCTGGTTTAACAGTAGCTGATGATCTCATTGTGGACGCTATTGCTATCTTCAACACCTTGGGATGCCATTTTGCAGAAGTTTCCAGCTCTTCCTACCACCACCCTACCTTCCTCCATCAGAAACAATTGGAGGGGGCTCAGGTGAGACACTTCCCTTCTCGGAATCATGAGTGAGTGCTACAAACCTGTCTTCACTATGACAGAGCTAGATCATACTCTCAGCTCATCCTGATCCTCCACCTCAGGGCCAGACACCATCCACATTCAGATGTTGCAGCACCTTTCTCTTGTGGGCAAGTGCTTTCCACTACAAACCTCCCTTCTGGCTACCCCCCCCCCCCCCCCCCACCCCACCCCCATATATCGTACCAGATGCATTTTCAAGGTGATGGAATTTGGATGATTCATGACTGGCTCGTGTGGTGGCTTGAATCTCACAATTTACTGATGGATGCTCAGTGTGGATTTAGAGTGTGGCGTTCTGCAGTTGACCATCTCATTACGTTGTCCACCCATTTTATGAATGGTTTTCTGTGAAAATCCTAGACTGGGCTGTGTTTTTTGATTTGGAGAAGGCCTAAAACACCTGCTAGAGAACTGGTATCCTCTGTACTCATAAAATGTTGGGCTTCCGTAGGCACCAACCCTGATTTCTTCAGGTATTTTTACAAGACTGAGTTTTCAAGTTGCATGTGGGTTCTGCCTTGTTGGACATCTTTATCCAGGAAAATGGTGTGCCTCAGTATTCCACCCTGAGTGTCATCCTCTTTCTTATCACCATTAACTCTGCAATGGCCCGTATCCCGCCAGGCATCTCCAGTTCTCTTTTTGTAGACGACTTTGCCATCTATTGCAGTTCTCCATAGACCTGTTTCACTGAGCAGTGTCTTCAGCACTGTCTTGATAGTCTTTACTACTGGAGCATTGACAATGGCTTACGCTTTTCCCCTGATAAAACCATCTGTATGAATTTCTGGCAGCAAAAATGATTTCTCCCACCATCTCTACACCTTCGTCCTGTTGCTCTTCCATTCATTGAAACTACAAAATTTTTGGGGCTCATGATCAATAGGAAACACTATTGATCCTCCCATGTGTCTTACCTGGCAGCCCGCAGCTGTACGAGGTTCCCCAGTCTCCTACATGTCCTCAATGATACTTCGTGGGGTGCCGATCAAACCACTCTCCTCAGTTTGTTGCGGACCCTTGTCCATTCGAAACGCGACTATGGGTGCTTTTTTTAGGAGTTTGCACACCCATCCCTCTTATGCTGTCTCAACACTATCCACCATCATGGCGTCTGTTTGGCCAAGGACACCTTTTACACCAGCCCAGTTTAGGGTCTGTATGCTGACAATGTTGAACTACAACTGTCCTACTGTCATTAATTTCTCCTCAGCAATTATGCATGCCATTTGTCTGCCAAGCATGGCCACTCTGCCTATGCATCCTTCTTCAATGATACCTTTGATCATCAGTACGGGACTCGTCCCTCTTCTGTTACCTCCTGGAGTCCACTTTCGCCACATGCTATGGCGATTTAACTTCACACTACCGGCAACTTTCCTAGTGGGTATGAACTGTTCATCACCTTTCCTTTGCAAAGTGGCCCATGTTAATCTCGGCCTTCCTTCATTTCCAAAGAACACTACTCAAGCCTTGATCTGTTGCCTTCAGTTTCATGACCTTTGAATGGAATGTCGCTATAGTACTTTTGTATACACTGATGGGTCTCAGACTAATCATGGGGTCAGGTATGCCTTCGTCATTGGCACCCGTGTCTTTTGATATCGGTTGCCGGCACACTCCTCAGTATTTACAGCCAAACTTTTCGCCTTGTATCAGGCCACGGATTACATAGGGGACACAGCCTTCACAATTGTGTCCTTCGCTCAGACTCACTCACTGCCTTCCAAAGTCTATGTGCACTGTACACTGCTCATCTCTTAGTGCAGCAGTTCCAGGTAAACTGTCACTTGCTCACTATTGGTGGAACCAGTGTCATGTTCCTGTGGGTCCCTGGTCATGTCAGTCTGCCAGGAAACAAGGCTGCTGATGCTGCTGCCAAGGTTGCAGTCCTTGTACCTCAGCCTGCAATTACCTATATTCTTTCCAATGATCTCTGTATTGCCACCTGTCAGGAGGTGCTGTCCCTTTGGCATTGTCAGTGTTCATCCCTTCACAAGAATAAGCTTTGGCTTATTAAGCCTCTGCCAGTGCCTTGAATGACTGCCGTGGAGATTATTTTAATTGGGCTGCATATTGGGCACAGCCTTTTTAGCCATTGTCATTTGCTAAGTGGAGCTACCCCACCACTTTGTTCTCATCACCCCCAAATTTTAACTGTCCACCACTTCCTGCTGGAATGCCCTTTTTAACAATTTACATTCCAGCCTGGGTTTGCCATCTGATTTATCAGCCATTTTAGAGAATGATGCGAGAGCTGTCAACTGCGTTTTACTTTTCATCCGCCGAAGCACTATGACGAAGGCCAATTAATTTTTAGTTTCGGACCTCCATTTCTGTATGTTTTTTTTTTTTTTTTTTGCCTTGTTTCCATGTGCCTGGTTTTAGCTGTCTCCTGTTCTGTCAATTGGGACAGATGTGAAGTTGTTTAACTCCTCTCTGTGTTCGTGGTCTATAGTCTTGACTTGGGTGCGTATGACCCCAGTTGTTTTTTGTGTCCTAAAGCCAAATGAAACAAACAAAACAAAACTGCTTGGTGAGTAGATTTTTTTCCTATCCAATTACATTATGTTGTAAAAATGGATTATTTTTTGTTGTTATACTAATTCAATTTAATTTTTATCTTACAGAAAGTTTGACATGAAACATAGCATAGTCAGGAATTATTGGTGATACAGAAAAAATACTCATTGAGATAGAATGTAGAGTAAATGTAATTTCTTACTAAACACTAAACTTATCTTAACATCTTGTTCTCTTGATTTATCTCTGGTGCCAGTGCCTTGCTCATAAAATATTTCCCATCAGTACTTTCACTACAGTCTGTTCCCAGACCAATCTGTTTGTGTTCCTGCCTCACCTCTTTACAGGGAGTCCAGCAGGGAACTCTCTTGCCCCATCTACCACCCACACTCGTGGTCATACATTTCACCTATTGTGGATGATCTATGCACAAGGAGAGAAATGTGCTGAGTTTGTCACAAACATAAGAACCTCATTGCTACAAAGAAGACGCATGATGATGTTGGGCAAGTGCAACAGATTTCCAGTGAAAGCCACCTAAAAACAGTGCTGATACACTTTCAGGTTCTCACTAATATGAGACCAACTCTGTAAGGTGTAAGTTGAGCACTGCAAGCTACGCTGGTGATGTCCTAGATTCCAATGATGTTGCACTCAGAGGAAAAATTGATACTGTAACAACAGCAAAAATATGACAACTCTCATCCCCATGGAGGAGATAACAATGCCATCCAGGAGGCACACCTGGAAGAAAAATACAGGAAATGGCTAGGACATCATTAGGGAGGAACGGTGTGGTGGAACAGTGCAGGCAGAAAAACATGAGAATGAAGGAATGAAGTGACACAAGACAGAGACAAGTTAGAACAAGTAATTATAAGGCAAATAATCACAGAACGTGGGAGAACAATTGTGCAGAGTCATCTGCAACCCAAAGGAAATGTGAAGAATGTTTTTCGAACATAGAGCAAAACCTTTCAACCACTGTCAAGAAGCACTTGAACACAGAGATGAACTCTACCTAATGAAACACAAGACACTGGTAAGAAGTTTCCAGAGACAAAAAAGTAATAAAAAAAGCCAAAAAGAGAGATGTTCCTGAATAGCCAAAATGAATAGTTTTTCATTGCGACACAGATTGCACATGCCAACATGCAGCAAATGAAACAGCTCTCTGGTGAAGGCAAGGTAGAGGACGCCCTGATCCACTAAAAGATGTCGCTAATATGAAAACTATTCTTTAAGCTTTCACTTGAGCCCTCTGTCTGTAATAAGTCAGAAACACTCCTGTAGGCACCTACAGTGTAGGTTGGACTGGCAATGCCAATATTGTGGGCTGCATTCTTGTTAATATAGTCATGGCACTCAGAAGCAGATACTTGATATCGAGTCTGGAACTTTGAATGGCAAGTGAGCCACTGTGAATTGACCTACAAAGTCTGTGCAATGGAGAAATGCTGTAAAGCCCAGTGTCACATGGCTCAAATGTGGAAACTATGCAGTGGCTGTCATGGGAAAGATGAGCTGCACTGAGTGTGAGTTTCAGTTTCAGCCCTGTTAGCATGCCAGCAACTGAACACCAGCCAGATGCTACACCACACATTTCAACCTCATTCCTGTTATGTCTCCTCCTCCATTCTGTTGCCATACTCATCATCTTTCCTTTCTGACTCACTTCTACAAAGAATCCTCCTGAGAAGTACCCCACCTCATCTGCCACTCATTCTCCTGGCTACTTGTACCCATCTGTAAGTAAAGAAAGGCGTGTTACATTGTATGCATTTGATGTGGCAATTTTAAAGTAGAACAATGAAAATATAGTAATTGGTAAGCATTTTTGCTATTGCTTTCTGTGGAATCTCTCTGAGAAAGATTCATGATAATTTGAAATTATGGGTGAAGTTTTTTGGAAGTCACTAAGTGCTCTCATTGTCAAATACCAGATGAATATAATGTCGGTATATGCCTGCAATGAGTGAAGCTGCATATACAGGCATAGACACAGTTCCTAACTGTTAAACTTGCCACAGTGTGTTAACCATGTAACATAAGATTATATGTTTTAAGTAACAGATTATTACAGCATTTTAAATTTTGATCAGCAATTATGTGAAGTGTTGACAATGAAAGTTAATTTTCCCCTGATTGTCTTCAGATAGCAGCCTGCAACTTCACTGAGTTCCAGAAAGACAGGGTTTTTTAATGTTCACTGTTGTACATAATTGAGTAGATTAGATGCTCAGTTATTCACTGATTAGTAGGCACTCTACAAGACTGAAATAATTGATTCTGTTCATCATCATTCCATGTTGAAACACTATTAGTTAATCAATTATTTGTTTTACTTTTGCAGATAGAGTTTTTTTATATTAACTCAAAATGTTTTCTGTCAATCAGGTACAATTCAAAGCGTTCTATCTCCTATTGCTGAGGAGAGTGAAAGTGGAAAGAGCACCGGTACAACTGATGGAGCCATGGTATGTTTCACCAGTAGCAGAAAGTTCGATTTTGTGGCCTGTAATTAACACCACACTACTTCCTGGCCTCCTTTCAGGTGCTCACAAAGTTCATTACATTTGGCCTTTTAGCCATTACAATACTTCCTCCTCTTCTGTACTGCCACGCACTCTACACACTTACTTAAATAAAAAAAAACTACTTCCTTCATATCCTATTCATTTCCATTTCATTCTCATTACATCTCCCATGCCAGTTTGTTTCCTGACACCACAAACATCACAACTTCTTTTCCAATGGAAACTGAAATGCTATCTCAAGTCTAAATTATCTGCTGAATGATCCAAAACATTTCTCAAAGACCAATCATATACTGGCTCTTAATTTAAAACAAGTAACTCTCTTTAATAATTAATGTCAAGTCGTGTGTCATTGGTTAGTATGCAGAATCTTAATGACAGCTCAACTTCATCTTTGTTCTCCTGTGTAATGGTAGTTGTCACAGTGCTCACAGATTTAGGGGGAATCCACAATGCTGAACCAGAATGAAACAGCAAGGAATTAACCCAAGGAGAGATATCATCAGTAGGGAGTAAACCACTCAAATCATCATGTACTGTGAAGAACGACAAAGCAACTATTGTCATCTCACCCTGCAGAAATCCTACATCAATCTGCACCAGTTCTCATGTGCAGCACAGAAAGCTCCTAAAGTGTGTAATAGTTTAAAGCCGCCATTTGAACTAAAAAAGACTTTATGGTGGTGACCACTATTCATCAGTACTATAGACATGGTGAGGTAAACAATTTACCAAATCAATAGGTCATATCATAGTTGTTACTCATTAAATATGACAATTAACATTCTTTCAGAATGACAACTACCACTTACTGTTGTCTAAAATACTTACTTATTGCTGTTTGGAAGTGAGTTTTTCTCATTTTTGAGCAAATATCATAAACACAAATGATAAGTGACTCATTCTCCTCCATATAATCATGGCATGACAAACTTCCTGAAGTCTTCTGATAATACTTTCCTGGTTGCTAAATAAGTACCAAGAGACTACTTCGAGAGATCTACTTGTCTTAGTGGTTGTTGTGTTTGACACGTGTTGGTTAGTAATTCAATGGAACTACCTTAATGTACTTAAACACATGTGTCACAAATTGTGCAGTGTGATGTAAAAGTAACTGTTTAGCTACTTTTGTCCTTTGGGATTTGCTGTCAGTGATATTAAGATAGGTCTTGGTACCTGAAACAAAATCAAATGATAACTCTTGTGATGGTGTTTCAGATCTTGCATTGACCGTGGCAAACAGTCTTTCGTCCAGTAAGTGCTTTAATTTTCATACACCTTGTTTTCTAGGACCAATATTTGGTACAAATCTTAAAGGTCATGGAATATGCCAGATAAAATAAAATGTTTAAGAAACCAAAAAAGAGGAGCTATAAGTTTATGTAAATGCAATCAAGAATGTAGCACAGGAATCAGCTTAATTTTTCAAGGAAATCCTCAACACGATAGGAAACTCTTCAATTTTGATTTGAAACTACATGGATTACTGCTAAGAGGTTTGAATTCCTGTGGTAACTTACTGCAAATGGATGCCGCAGTGTACTGCACGCCTTTCTGCTCAAGAGTCAAGAAAGTGTGCCCCATAGGCAGATTGGATTTCTTCCTAGTGTTAACTGAGTGAAAGCTGCTAATTCTTGGGAATAAGCTGACACTGTTAACAAGAAATGACAGCAAAGAATGTGTGTTTATTGAGAGGCCTATGTCAGATTACCCAGACTAATTAACATGGGTCAGCAGGAGTAACATGAGCTTATACAACTTAATGCCTGAACCACCCATTTCTGAGCCGAAACATCCTTTGGGAAATGGAAGAATTACCCCAAAATATACCACCATACCTCATAAGTGAATGATAATAAACAAAGTATACTAATTTTTGTGTCACACTGTCATTTACTTCATATACCATTCAAATAGTAAAAATGCCAGCATTAAGTCTTTGAACAAGATCCTGAACACGAGTTTTCCACAACAGTTCACTATCCATCTGAACATATAGAAATCTGAACTGTTACGTTTCACTAATCATACAGCCATTCTGTGAAATTAAAATGGCTGGTTTTGTTGAATTTTTTGTTAGAAATTGTAAAAACTTATTTTTGCTGTGATTTAGCATTCGTTTATTTTCTACAAGCCATGAACCTATATCTCAAACTGCACTACTTGAAACAATACCAACATTCCACAAAACATTCTTTACTACCAAGCTAGTGTCATCAGCAAACAGAGGGCATACCATTTATATAAATTAGGAACAATAGATATATTACAGAAAACGCACACCACTCTTACGAGGTATGTTGGCCTCAATGAATGTGTTTTGTGACAGCTGAATTCGCTCCCAAAGATAACATGTAAATATATAAACACGGAGCCATAAACTTTGTTCATTAAACATTATACTAGTACAGACGACAGTTTTGCATTGGTGATTGAACAGCAGGTGGATGATCCGTGAAAATTCGAGAAGCGCTTTGAGTCTCATGATGTTACATATTCCCTCCAGTGAGTGGATGCCCAATGGTGCACTAAATTTTCTCACAATACATTGAGAACATCCGAAATATCCTAGCAATTACAGTAAAATATGCATTTTTAAAGTTTTTAATGATGTATGTTGAGAAGATGTTCTCTCCCAGGAGTTGAATAAGGTTAGGCTTGAAACCTATTCAGTACCCTCATCCTCAGGACATTGGAATGTGCAAACTATACAAAGGAAAAGGGAGGGTGAACTGATACTTCTTAAATTCTATGGATATTTATACCAGTATCAGTGTGACTTTAGGCTGTACATGGATACAGACAAAGCAAGCTCCTGGGAACTATTGAAATCCCTCAAGGTTGGCAGCAGAAAAAGCATCATTACTCATTTAAGAGACAGTTTTTCCAAGTTCCTATTTTTATTGCAGGTGAAAGTTAGGTAAATTCTAAGAACATTGAAAAAGTATCATCCCTTTGTTCCACTAGATGATGATAGAGAGAGCTGTGTAGGTCAAACAGAGGTAAGGCCAAAAATGTCTTAAATTCTGTAGTCATTGTGATGTGTTAAATAACTTCATCAAATCAGCAGTTTCCCTGGACATTTTATCTGATGAGCCTAAATATAAAGTCCCTCCAGCACATAGACATAAACTTCACAGAGCCCTATTAAGTATGGTGTAGCCATTTGTTCCCTTCTTGTGCTAAGTTCATCCTTGCTACTTTTCACATATGCTGCAGATGCTCTCCTATTATGGTGCCCAGAATGATACTTCTGCTTAATTCCAAAATTGCACCTCCCCTGGCTTAAAGAATGTTTCTTCCTACTTGGTGTGCAGATTTTGACTGAATATGCATGCTGTTTCATTCCAGTTTGGCACAGAACTTTTCTTGAACAAATTTGGCACAGTGCAAATTTCTTATCGCCTATAATCTTCTTACTTTTATAACTTTTTGGCTTTCTGGAATACACACAGGACATCTTGTGACTGAAATATGTTATTTGAAATGAAAAGAAAACAGTGACTGACAAACAGAAAAAGCCTGTTTGTATAAAGTTCATGGATAAACTTTTTATTTATTTATTTTTTCTCCTGTGAATAGTTCATCTGAGGAACACATTCCAATTTTAGATCCTCACGGTTTGTTGTTTCCTTTTCTTCCATTATGATTTCATTTGTTCACTATATTCTGTCTCTTTGCAGACCATTTTGAACCAGTCTTTTTAGCTACCCTGCCTCGGAATAATTTTATTTTCAATACTTCTTCCTGAAAGATTTCTCTGTTAGCATCTTCTGTCCTTATATAGTTTTTTCTAATTTTTTTTTTTACTTCACTGACCCAGCTATTTCTGTACTGCTTATCCCACAGCTATTTAAAAATCTTATTTGTAAATCTACTGTCTTGTGTTTGTGATGAAGCAAGCTGGGATAGTTTTACTCCCATTCTTGTTTTGCCATCTGCCTCCTTAAAATTCATTTTGTCACTTTTGAATTAAGTACTATTAACATATGTCAATATAATCTGCATTTTCATAAGAGAGAAACATTGGCCCTCAGTTTTAAAGAACTTAACATCAGATCAAATTTTGTGCTTAATTTTATGTATGTAATTGAATTCCCAGTTTATTTTGACTATTCCATGTCGGTATCTTCAATTATTAGGTGAAATCAGTAATTGTTTCATAACTTAAATTCTATTGTTGATGTATAAACAAATCTAAATTCTGTACTAATTATAAACATTTGGGAGACAAAATACTAGTAATCTTAAAGTATCTATTTGGCTCTATTCAGAAACATGTTAGCAAAATTATCTGTTATTTAATCCCAAAGTAATTAATAGCTTTGTCCAAAGTATTGTTTGCATACATTAATTTGTCAATTTGATTATTTAAACAAATAATTCTGTCTAACTCTTGTAGTAGAAGAAACTGTTAAAAAGACGGAATTTTTCGATGTAATCAGTCAATTTAACGAGTTAAGATTTAATTGTAATCTCTGTAAATTAAACTTCAAACAATGTGTAGTTTCAGTACCTATCATTGTGGTAATGTATAAGGGCCTGGTTTCTGGTCCTGAGACAGTCAGTCCAGGGCCAAGTTTGAGACGTGGAACCTGTGTTGGTTAGAGCGACAATAATGTATCAACTTAACAGTGAACCTATCTATTTGGACCACATCGGTTTTAAAGGATTTTCTAGCATTCTTAACATCCCCCCCTCCTCCCCCCTCATGCTGTAGAAATCCTTAAGCCACTTCTACTGGCTATTTCCTCAAGGAAATTCGTTTGTGTTACAGCAGATGCCACATTTTCGGCAGGTATAACAAAATCACCTCCAAATTGATTTCGACCTTTTTTCTTCCTCCTCCTAATCTTATTGGAAAAATGCTGAGTTCAATACATTCTTTGTAAGAAATTCTTACAATTTTCCCTAATACAGTATTAAAATGATGGGTACAGGCCGTCACCTTGTGGTACATGTGTTTTTATTTTGAAGGCTGTGAAATTTCTCCCATAAGATTTACTTTACAGAGTGGTATCTGTAAGTGTTTCATGGATTAGGTTTGTCAGTTTAGACCTTACACCAAATCCTCAAATTATTTTATCTGTAGTTTTTCTGTCAACATAATCAAAAACCTTCTTGTTATCCACAAACATAATACAATATCTTTTGAATTTAGTAATTGGTGATGAATTAGTGACTTGAGATTAAATATTTGATCTGATCATGACCTTCCCTTCATCTAAAGCAAGCTTGATATTCACATTAATGGCTGTCTAGTGTTGTTTTTTATTCTGCTTGATAAAATTTTGGAAAATACTTAGCTGCTACTGACAGTAGAGAGGTTACTATGTAGTTGTTTCCATCCTGTTTATTATCTTTCTTATGCAGTGGATGTATCAAGGTAACTTTCCACTCCTCTGGGATATTTTTTTTCTGTTTTTCAGACTTCATCAAAGAGTAAATTTAGCTAATTTGCCTTATTTGGCAAGGACCACATCAAAAGTTCAGCTAAAATACAATCTTCTCCACAATCTTTCTTATTTCTGAGGGTGTTAATTCCTTCTTCAGTTTGTTGTATAGCTTGTGGTAAATCTTCTTCACAATTTTCATTACTAACTGAGATTTGAAAGTCATGAAAGATCTTGAAAGCATTATTTAACCCAATTTGGCCGTTTTTAGTTTAGAAACATACTTGCGGTTTGAAACCTCTTCAATTTGTTCTTCACAGTTTGATATAAAAAACAGGGGATTTATTCCTGTCTATTTGCAAAAGTTTCTCTTTCTCAAGCTTTATTTGGTATTTCTGATTAATCTGGTAGTTTTCTTTCTTTGTTGCTTAGATTGATCATGATCTAGAATTTTCTTTCAGCATTTTTGCCTTATTCATCTTTTATCCATCTCTGGTATGGTTTCTTTGCATATTTCATTCCACCACATTTTACCTTTATTTTTTATTATTGAATTATTTTTGGTGCTGTGAATATCTTTTTGCAAGCTGCCATGCTTAGTCACTTTAATTTCATGTTGATAGCCTTAAACTGATTCCTTAGTTAGTGAGTCTATCTGCATTATGTTTTAGTAACCTTTGTGAGTTTCTTTGTTCTTTGTTAGACAGAAGTTTTACTTCAAAGTCACCTTTCCTTACTACTTTCAAATTCATAACTTCCATTGTACTTCTTTGTGAAATAGGTACATGACCTAACTGATTTTTTTTCTGACATTTTGTTGTGAGATATCCATGTTTTAGTTTCCCTTGGGAGCTTCCTGAGGTGGGTTGACATCAATTTCAAGAGACAGCTTTGACACAAAATGATTGACCTCAAATGTGTTGGTTCTTCTGTGAGGTGGGTGATATACTACTTGATTTATGAATTTCTTTACTTTCTGTTCATTTCATTGCTATCATGATTTTGGCTTCAAGCCCTTAATGAGCACAGAAAAATATGTGGCAGACAGGTGAAAAACATATTCTTTGAGCCACAGAATTGACAAAACATTCGTTACATGTGCTGTTTCTCCGAATATGTTAAGAAATCACTGGGCAGTTTGAGGCCAGTTTGGTTTCAACATTGTAGTAGTTACAATAAAAATATCTCCCTCCATCATTTGGACAATTCTCATTTGTCTGAGGAGGTCCATTAGCAGTTCGTCTCCTTCTTAAATTACTTTCAGTTACATTTGTGGAAATTCTAAAAGGCCTTGAATTTTTGTGGTGGTTCTTCATTTACAGACCTGCATATCAATGTAGTCTGGCAGCCTTGGCAGAATTGCCAAAGCCTAACCCCTCCTCTTGTCCAGGCCAAGTAGGAGTGTCGTAAATATTGCAAGAAAATTTTGATATTTAGATAAACATCTCTTAGCCCGTACCTCAAAATGTCTAATGGAGAAGCCTTGTCAGTGTTTAGTTCTGTGCTTCCAGGAGTCCTGCTGAGTTTTCAACATTTTATGCACAATATTTCGATGACATATTGTGCAGGCTCTTTCAGGTACTGCAAGTCTGGAGTTATACGAAATTGGTGCTAGGTATTCAATCTCTCAAGGAACCATTTATTGTATGTCATGCACCAGTGTATATAACAGAGTTTGATTGCTGGTACCCACTGTGCAATTTCATGCTTTTTGTTGGTTGGGGCCCTCACTGATATTCTGTAACATGCAAATACTGTGTGTTTTTCAGCGGCTCCTATCTCATACCCTTCTAATAGATCTAGATGCAGACACATCCCACACATCCTCCCTCCACCAACTCCACCTACTGAAGTCCAGCTAGAAACATTACCTATCCCTTCAGTGGTGGGCAACCTGTGAAACACGTCATGTGATCTAAATGCTAGGCCACAGCCAACCACTGTACTGCATTCTAGGAGGGCAAGACAAACAAGCAGTTACTGTCTGCATAAATGGCACACCACCAAACCCAATGCACTGCTACCAGTGTCATCATTATGACCACAGTCAAATGTCATGGCGACGCCCAGCCAACTGTGTAACTTGGCTACCTTGCCCTCTCTGCTGCACAAGTTGCAATGGTGATCATGCCACCTCCTTCCGAGATTATCGCGTGTATCTCAATGACTGGGTGTCCAGGAGATCTGGATCAAGGAAAAAGATGCCTTACCAGATCACTCGCAAATTGTTGGCTAGTCAGTGACCCTGTGTTCTACCATCAGGCAGTTACAGTACCATTGCTGTTACATCTCACTCCATGAAGGATGTGGACATCCAGATGTGTGATGCGAAATACAGCACTGTGGTTGTTGAATCACCCAGTGTCATAGCAGCTGTGTCGTCGTCGTCGTCCTACTCCTACTCCTACTCCTACTCCTCCTCACCAGCTGTGCAAGAAGCCTCAAACTTTTGTCTCATGGGACAAAGTCACCTGCTACACAACTGAAAGCCCAGGAGGGATGGAATGAATACTCCCACAAAGACTTTCTATGTCCCTTCAGCCAACAAACATTTCAGTCTTCCTATGCCAACCAGAAAGGATCCAAGAAATCAAACAAAGGCAAACAATGTGCTTCTGTATTGGCTCACAGTTCCTCCTCGATGGTGTGGCCAAATGATAACCTTTGCTGACTGACCACCTTGTAGCTGGTATGCATCTCCAGGCGTCTTTCTGCTCTGGACCTCAAGGACAGACAGAATGAGAATGCCAACACCTCTGTAGATCTTACAGAGGCTGATTCTCCAGCCCTTCTGCCCTGTAGCAGTGAGCTTTCAAAAGCTGCCACTCAATAGTCATTGAGGTGACACCCCTGCATTTTTCCCTTCTCCCCTCTCCTAATCATGACAATCCACCAATGGAATGTTTGCTGCCTTTGATCCAACAAAGAGGATTTATGGCTGCTCTTGTAATCACAGCCTCTGCTTGTTCTCTGCCTCCAGGAAACAAAATTGAATCCTCATGACCTGCTTTGAGCTCTCGCATGTATTTCCAGTCTACAGTGACATCCCCCTAACCTCACAGCATCATCCAAGGACCGATTCAATGTAATTGGGTGGAGTGATACTGCTCATCAAGGATGATGTTCATAGTCTTCTTGGAAACCCAGCTTCAAGCTATTCCAGTCTGCATTTTACTTCCTATCCTAAACTTTTCCATATGTACTGTTTGCATACCTCACTCAGTCTGTGTCACTGGACAGTCTTCATGCTTACTGGCCAACTCCCTCACCCCTTTTGGCTGCTCGTTGACTGTAATGCACACCATTCCCTTTGGGACTCTCCCAGAACCTGTTGGAGAGGTGCCTCTTGGCTGACCTTCTCAGTCACCATAACCTCATTTGCTTTATTGTTGGAGTATCCACCTGCCTTTCACACTCCATGCACTCCTACCCCCATCTGGACCTCTTGTGCACTGCCCAATTTACCCATCATCTCATCATTGTCTTTGTTATGCACTCAAGCGACCATTTCCCATTAGCTATCCATTTTCTGACTCCTACCCCACCTACGTGCCCACCCAAATGGCAGCTTTCCAAGGATTTCTAGAGATTTGCTGTTCCCTGGCACCCTTCAGGAAATATTGTTTCCCCAGTTGTGATGCCCAAGTAGAAAATCTTAAAAATTCTATCATTACCACCACACAATGTTCCATTCTCACACTTCATCTTCACTGTGCTGTGTCCCAGACCCTTGTTTGACTGAGCCATGTTGTGACTCAACTCATATGCAAAGATGTGCTCTACATGTTTTTAACATTCTATGAAAGCAAACTGCAGACATTGCAAACTGTTGCTTGAACAGTGTCGTCACACCCTTCAGGATAGCAAGAAATTGGCTGGATTAAATTAACTAGTTCTTTTAACTGTTCCACTCCCTCTTCTGTTGTGTTGGCCAACCTCAGGTTGCTCTCTGGGACCAAGAATCAATTTCAAATTTCTGTCCTGGTAGCAGCAGATATAGGCATAATAAACCCTATCACTATCTCTATGATCTGTAATTTTATAATGGTCTGTTATTCACTTCCCCTTCCATGATCCTTCAGACTACTCCACCAGGTCATATTTGAGGGGTGTTCTTTCCAGCAAACTATTCTGTACTTCTGTTTCAGTCACTGGCATTATCCTTGCACCAGCCTTCATGGATCTAGCAGCTGTAGTCTACATTCCCACCATGTTGACTTGTGTTTTGTGGGCTCCTTAGTCCTGCACTGTGGCAGTGGCTGTAAGTGGCAGCTGGCAGCTCTAGTGAATTCAGACAGTTATGCTCAATTGAAATAGAAATATTTTGTGATTCTTCATTTGTATTATTATGCAGTTTTTGTCAATTGCACTTTAATAAAATTTCACATGTATCTACTTGTCACTGCACCTGATTCGTAATCTGTCATTATATAATTTACCAACTTACTAACACTGAGATGAGCATGTGCAGTGAGATAACATACCACTGACACATTTGAAGGTGTTTCATTTATGCTTAAATTCAGTTCATGTAAAGTTATTCAGCTTTTTAATTTTTTTTTTGCAGGAACGGGAAGAGGTACACCCAGAGGAGGTACTGGCAGGTGAGATTTTTGCTTTCTTCAGTAGCTTAATTACATGCTAAAGTTATCGCTTTAATATTTTCTTATGTGGTATTTTTTCCATATTTTTCTTGCTAAAGTATTTCAGTGAAACAGTTGTTCAAAATTTTATACTTGAATTTGACACTGGATGTTAATTACATGGTACATAATTCATACTGAAAATTGGCAGTGCCTTTGTAACTACAAAAGATTGGTCACAAATGTGCAGTTGTGTTTAAAATGTATGCGGTGGTAGATTGTGAGGGAAATGTGATGAAAGAGAAAGAAGACAAATTTCTAAGTACCAAATTGACATTTTAAAATAAGTCATTGTAAAGGTGAACTAACATTACAAATTGGCACACTACAATAATTAGCAATGTTAAGATCACAGTCCCCTTATTCCGTAGTCGTGGCTCATATTAAAATTGTCACCTTGAGATAAATATATTTATGTATAAAACAATCACTCAGCATAGTTGAGCTTCTTAAAGAGAAAAATTGCCAATCTTATTGGGGACTGGATCAAGTTAACCACATTCATGTCCAGTGATTTGAAACCTCATCATCATGTCTCGAAGTGAAGAATATTGTCCCTGTAATCCTCCTTCTCTCCTGAATCAGTATTTTGCAACCTCACTGACGTGATGTGTGAAATAGCCTGGGTGCCCCAGTTATCCCTCACCTGCCAAGAGGGTTATTGACTACGCATTGACAATATGCTACTGAGTACAAAATGCCTGACTTGGTTGTAGCTTCACAAACTGTGTACTGCATACTCGATACCCATCTCCAATTCTGTCACCTCGTCCACTCCCATATCAACTTCCCTAATTTAAACATATGGGAGTTCCCCTTAACTCATCCTTAAGTTCCACAATCCTCCCTCCCTCATTACTCATTACCCGTGTGCTGCCTTCCTCAAGCATAGCTCCGTCCATATCCCCGTATCTGTCCCTTTGCCTTCTATATTACATCCTGTGCCACCCCACCCCATCCCCTCACTGACATTCTCACTCAATGTGTCCACCACAACTCCGCACAGAGTTGTCCTGCAGGTTTAAGAAAATCTATCTGATTGAGAAAGGGACGGAGTGTGGCAAATGTTATTCAAGGCTTAGCCTTTCACTGCTTATTTCCATAGTAACTCTTTCATGACAAACAGAACATCTTAGGCTGGTGCATAAGACTGTAATGTTTTCTGCAAGTTCAAAAAACACACACTATACATAATGGAGACTTAAGTCATCATAAATAATATAATCTGCTCCACTAATCACTGCAGTCTGCCAATGTTGGGGTAACTTTCTGAATCCACAACAGTAGAAATCACGTGGTTTTGTAGCACTGCTGCCTTGTTTAGACAAAAGCATTCCATTCTATTCCTTCCCTTAAATTAGCACAAAGACACATTTTCTAGTCATCAGTAATGGTGCTGGATAGGAATGATCAGTGGTGTTCACACACTAATCGATGACAAGCAAGTGGATGATGCACATAAGGCCAACCAGTAATTTTTCTGATTTGGCTTGTGGTTCTCATATTCTTCATTGTTGAACCTTCTCCATTGCATTCAAATGCTCCACAATGAGGGAATGAGCATGAGGGACACAATTGTGGGGGTGGGGGATGTTTTAAAACCAATTTCCATCAATTGACTTAAGAGTGTGCTTTTATTTTGCACAATAATGCCATTGGCTTCATAGCCATTCTTGAATGCCTGTTGAAATGTTAATATGTATGTCATGCTGTGTTGTTCTGTTATTGAAAAAAAAACATGTTTCTAACTTTATAGACCCATTTATAGTTTTCAACTGTGCACAATATCAGCCACATCACATATCTTTCACACATACTCATATCCTGCAATAGAACACACCTTAAAAGACCAAAAGTATATTTTTTCAGTAACTCACAGACTGGTCAAACAATCTTAATTTTTCAACATGATCTTCAGAATGGGTATAAAGTTGAAATCATGACTGTGTAAACAAATGAACAAGTAATATTCAAATCATGGAAATTTCTTTAAAAAGAAAGGTAAATGAGATACTGGTAGTCAGTGAGACAGTGTCAGTAAAAGAGGAGGAGAGATTTGTGAAGATAGAATCAGTGGGAGGAAAAGAGATAGGAGCCTGTGTAGACAAAAAGGAAGACTTAGGGACACCATAAATCAGCTTCTTGGTATACATGAACACATAAGTGTGGGAGAGAGAAAATTTTGGTCTGAGGTCTTACACTCTAGTGTATAAGGAAAAACAACTAACTTGGATGCCCCAGAATTATTTTTGAGCTGTTAAGGAGTTGTGAAGTCAGTGAACTTATCAAAGAAAGACAAAAACAGACAGTGTAATTGAGAGAGGTGACATTGTCAGTGGGATATACTGTAAATCAGTGGGAGAAAAATGAGACAGTGGGGGAGAGCCATATACATAGACAGTGACAGTGACAGTGACAGTGAGGGGGAGGTGGTGAGCATGAAGGCTTCACTAGAGGGAGAGACCGGATGAATGAATTTAGGTAATTGCGTGTTAAAACAGTGGGAATATGTTCACATTGCAAAAACGTTTGGTGAGGAAGGCAAAATGTAGACTGGGGCAGCTGGTTCCTCACTCTACTGTCAGTATTTTAAAGAGGAAAATATTCATCTTTCATGTGCTCCAATAGGGGCATTTTACCAGTTGTTTGCCCTATGGTACTATGTGTTGCATGAGATACTGCTGGTGGAACTAGAGTTTGTTTTTTTGTTGTTGGTGATGTAGTAGGTTGAATCAGAGAATGTGGTAGTTTAAAAAAGCGTATTGTTGAGACACTATTGAGTGCACTACCTTCGGTTGCATGTTGCATGGAAAGTTAACCTGTATTGTGGAACATGTGGACACTGAAGTGCATAATCTTCTCATTGAGTAGAGGACAGGGATGTAATAAACATTACTTATCAATAATACAGTGTCTGCTAATGCTTCATTTTCTGTACAAAAGGTAATGTTCATCACTCTGATTTTAGATGCTTTTGCTTCATCTGTATTTCTTCCCACAGGAACAAAGCATCAGGTAAATTAGTATCTTGTGTAAAATTTTCTTATTTCATTTCAGGCATAAAAATACATAAGTGTTTTTCTATGAGAGTGTGGAAAGAGAAAAATTCAGGATGGAATGTAACAGTATTATGGGAAGGGAGGTTGCTACTCACCATATAGCAGAGATGCTGAGTTGCAGATAGGCACAACAAAAAGACTGCCATTAAGACCTTCATCAACAATAGTCTCTCTGTTGCGTCTATCTGCGACTCAGCATCTCCGCTACGTGGTGAGTAGCAACATTCCTTTTCATAGTATGGAAAGACAGGCTTCCTAATAACAGAACTGACACTGAAAACTAAATTTGCTACCTCCAATAGGTAGTTTTTCTTTTTTTCAAAGCACATTTTCTGAATCCATGCTACTGGTACCAACACACATTTTCAGTCAGAATTAGATTTTGCTATTATCTACAGATTTGAATAACATTTAAAAATGTATTTGCAATTTCCACTGTAATTAATTATGATAATTTCACAGAAAGAAAACAGTAGCATGCCCATGTGATGAGCCCTTGCTAAGTTCACTCTCTTGTCAAACAGTGTAAGTTAATTGGATAGATAAAAACATCTAATCACCCATCACATTCTTTCGTGTGTCTGTGTGTGTGTGTCTGTGTGTGTGTCTGTGTGTGTGTGTCTGTGTGTGTGTGTGTGTGTTTTCTGCTGCTGCTTGGCAAGTAGATTTTTTAATCTATCAAATAATTAAATTGTAAAGAAGAAATAGCTCATTTAAAATTAAACACGAAATAGAATTAGACGCAACTGAGGTGAATGACTCATAAAACTGAAAAAGTGAATTGAAACAAAGAATATTATGAAAAAGAGTCGCTACTCACTATATAGTAGAGTTGAAATGAAGGATGTCAAGTTGGGCAGCATGCTTAGCAGCAGGGTATCAACTTGTTTCTTGCCACAGTTTGTATGTGGCCATTTATGTGGACAGACAGTTTGTTTGTTGTCATGCCCACATATAATGCAGCACAATGGCTGCATCTTAGCTTATATAGCACATGACTGGTTTCACAGGTAGCGCTGCCTTCAATGGGGTAAGTGACCTTTGTGACCAGGCTGGCGTAGGTGGTGGTGGTGGTGGTGGTGGTGGTGGTGGTGGTGGTGGTGGTGGTGGTGGGATGTATGGAACAGGTCTTGCATCTAGGTCTATTACAGGGATATGAGTGATTAAGTATGGGTTAAAAGTTCTTCCTAAACACCCAGAATCCTAAAACCCCTCCCCTCATTCAGATTCATTGAAGACATCTTTGTGATCTGGAGCGAGAGTGAGGACACCCTATACGCATTCCTCCAGAACCTCAACAGCTTCTCCTCCTTTGCTTCACCAGGACCTTCTCAAGCCAACAAGCCACGTTCGTAGGTGTTGATGTACACTTCAAAAGACGGCTACATCACTGTTTGTGCCTATATCAAACTAACTAACTACAAGTAATACCTTCATTTTGACTACTACCACCCAGTCCATACCAAGAAGTCCCTCCCATACAGCCTATCCACCCATGGTTGCCACATCTGCAGTGATGAGGGGCCCCCCTCGAAATATACCGGGGGACTCAATGAAGTGTTCAGACAATAATTATCCTCCAAACCTTGTACAAAAACAAATCTTCTGTGTCTTATCTTTGCAGTTTCCCATGACCCCCAAAGTCACACAATCTGGCCACAGAGGATTATTCCCCTCGTAACTCAGTACCACCCAGGACTGGAACGACTGAATTACATCCTCTGCCAGGGTTCCTACAAACTGTCATTGTGCTCTGAAATCAGAAATGTCCTGCCTACTATCCTTCACACCCGTCCCACAGTGGTATTCCTCTGTCCACCAAACCTACACAATATACTCGTCCATCCCAGCACAATCCCTGCTCACAAACCCTTACTTCACGGCTCATATCACTGTAATAGAAGTAAATGCAAGACCTGTCCCATACATCTTTCCACCACCACCACTCCAGTCTGGTCACAAACATCTTATATCCCACCAAAGGCAGGGATATGTGGGAAACCAGTCATGTGATATACAAGCTGAGCTGCAACCAATTTGCTGATTTCAGCATGGGAATGACAAGAAACAAGCTGTTTTTCTGCAAGAATGACCAGTGATAAACTGTGGCCAGGAACTCTCCCTGCAGTATATCCAACGTTCCTGTAACCCTCCTTGCTTTAACCTTCATTAGTCAAATTTCTCACCCATTCAGACCCTTCCTTGTCTCCATTCCAGTGCTACATAGCCCTCATATCACCAACACAAGAAGTCTTCTGAACTCCTTTTGTAGAAATAACTTCCAGGATTTTGCTTTTTTGTGGGTGGCAAAGTCAGTGAAGATATTACTTATCTTTATGACATTATTTGCTAGGTATATACTATTAGACATATATTTTCACTGATAACTTATTCTTGAAGAGAAGTGATGTCTGTGTCTTGTAACTAGTGTGTTCAGAAAAATTAGTGTTTTGATCACTCCTTTTATATTCAAAGCTACGTTTTTACATTTATAATAGCTACCACAGCTAAGGCTAAGTATCTATGGCTGGATGACATGACTGGCATTGCAGTAATAGAGCTTACAAAACAACTTTGCTAATTAATGCAAGTATCTATTAAACCTGTCTCTGTCAAAATCCTGACTGTAGTTGGAGATTAGCCATCACAAATGTACAGATACCGTTTTTCGATGTACTATTTTTCTTCCTCCTCATGAGATGGTGTACTGGAGACAATTGCATTGTTTTCCTTATTTTGTCTTCGCTGTCTTAGTAGTTTCTTGGCATAATTTAAGTGTTTACAATTATTTATGGAGCTGTGTTTTGAATACTGGGAGAGAGGGGGATTTATGAAGAATAGTCAGCAAGAATAAGGTTTCTATGCTTTACTTTATGACATATGAGAGCTGATTACCTCTGAAATTAAGAGGCTAGGAGAAAATAGTGTAGTAGAAACAACTGAAACACATAGGAGAAATGTGCACACACATTTGGAGGGAATTTCTAATAAGTATCCGAAGATAATGTACGTACAGTATCACTGTCCCTTTGCTCTTAATATATTTCCCATTAAGACTTTCACTACAGTCTTTTCCCAGACCAATGTGTTTGTCTTCCTGCCTCACCTCTCTACAGGGAGTCCAGTAGGGAACTGCATTGCCCCATCTGCCACCCACTCTCATGGTCATTCATCCCACCTATTGTGGATGATCCATGCACAAGGTGAGAAATGTGCTCAGGTTGTCATGAACATCAGAACTTCATTGCAACACAGAAGGCACATTATAATGTTGGGCATGTTAAATGGCTTCCTAGTGCAAAAAAACATCACAATAGTCCTGTTATGCTGTAAGGTTGTCACTAATATGAACTAAGCTGAGCACTGCAAGCTGCACTGATGATGTCCTAGATTCCAATGTTGCTGTGCTCAGAGGAATAGTTGTGAATGTTAAAGCAAGGCAAGGTAAAGAATGCCCTGATCCAATGAAAGATGTTTGATAATATGAGAACATTTCTTGAAACTCTAGTTCAGCACTCTGTCTGTAACAACTGATAGGCACTGTTGTAGGTATCTAAAGAGTAGGTTGCACTAATGATGCCAATATTGTGGGCTGCATTCTTACTAATATAGACATGGCACTCAGAATTAGATAGACGATGTCAAGTCTGGGACTTGGGTTGGCTGGTGAGCCATTGTGCAGTGGTCTATGAAGGCTGTGAAGAGCACAGAAATACTGGAAAATTGTCCAGTGTCATGTGGTCCCTATACAGAAACTATGCAATGGCTGTCACGGGCAAGATGATCTGCTCTGAGTTTGTTTCAGGTTTATTAACATGCCAGCAACAGGCAGCACTCTGTTGAATGTCTCAAGACAGCATTGTGAAGTACCAGTCAAATGGTACACTTCCACCTCATTCCTATGATGTCTTCTACTCCATCCTGTTCCCATACTCATAAAATTTCTTCCTGCCTCACCTTTACGAAGAATGAACCTGAGAAACAACCCACATCATCTGCTACACAGTCTCCTGGCTATGTGTATCCATCTGTAAGTAAAGAAAGGAGGATTACATTGTATGTGTTTGATGTGCAATTTTACTGCATGAACAGCAAAAATGTGGTAGGTGATAACATTTTTGCTGTTACCTTATGTGGGGTATCCCTGAGAAAAGTTAATGATAATTTGAAATTCTTGGTGAAGTTTTCTGCAAGTCACCAAGTGCTCTCATAGTCAAATACTGGATGAATAGAATGTCAGAATACGCTTGCAGTGAGTGAGGCTGCATATACAGTCATACACACAGTTCCTAACCGTTAAACTTGCCACAGTGAGTTAACCCTGTAACATAAAATTGTATATTTTAATAAGCAGATTACTACAAGATTTTACATCATAAAATTTCGTCAATAATTATTTGAAATGTTAACAATAAAAGTTTATTTGCCCCTGGCAGTATTCAGATAGCCAGCTTGCAACTGGAATAAAGTTCCGGCTTTGTGGAACTCGGTTAGTAATTTTCACTGTCGTACATAATTGACTGGATTAGATGCTCAGTTATTCACTGATCACTAGGCACTCTAAAAGATACAAATAATTGATTCTGTTCTTTGTAATGTCATGTTGAAACAGTCTTCATTTATTAACTGTTTGTTTGACTTTTGCAGATTAAGTATTTTTTATATTAACACACAATTTCCTTTTTTGTCAATCAGGCCCTGTTGCCGACGAAGCCCCACGTCCTATAGCTCAGGTGAGTGAAAGTAGAGGAAGCACAACTGAGACTGTCAGAGAGAGGGTGAGTTTCACCAGCAGCAAAGAAGTTTAGCTTTTTGGCATGTAATGAAACCCTCCCCCCCCCCCCCCCCCCCCCCCTCTGTTTCCTGGCCTCATTCCAGGGTGCTCACAGTTTTCATTAGCCCATGGGTTTTAGCCCTTCTGTGGGCTGCCCTGCACACCCCATTTTAATTAATCAACTCCTTTCTACATATCCTATATATCTTCACTTCATACTTATTATTTTTTTCACTCCAATCTTTCCTGACACCACAACCTTCGCAACTCCATTTGCACTGGTAACTCGGGTCTATTATTACAATGTAATTACCTACTGAACAGTCACAAAAATTTTTCAAAGAATACTCGCATACTGGCTAATGACAGTAATGGGTGCAACAGATCTAGGGCATGGCACTTCACTGAGCAAGAATGAGATAGCATGGAATGAACCACTCAAATCAGCAGGTACATTGAAGCCTGATGAAGGAACTATCATTGTCACACTCTGCAGAAATTGTTCATGTATTTGCAGCAGATTTCATGCAAGAGAAAAAATTCTGAAAGTGAATAAAAGTTTAAACCCACTATTTGACCTGGAATATGACTTTCTGGCAGTAACCATCATTCATTGGTACTATAGACATTGAGAAATATGTAACATTAACCAAGAGATCAGTTACACCACAGTTGATATTCAGTAAACATGATAATTACCACCTACAGTTGTCTAAAATATTTAGTTATTGCAGTTACATGCCAATTACCTTTTTAAACTGATAATGGAGTCACTCTTCTTGCTATTATCATAGCCAGATGAACTTGAAAAAAATCTTATTAGAATACTATCTGAACCATTAAATAGATTTTTCGTGCACTTCATAGAGAGGTCTTCTTTTCTTTGGGTATCATATGTTTAACTTGTGTCGCTTAGTAATTCAATAAACCTAACATCATATTTGATAGCTCATATATCACAGGTTGTGCTGGGAGAAGTAAAAGACATTTAATAAACATACATTTGTCAAAAATTCAGAGCAGGCTGAGAGCTAGAGCAGAGAGCTATCACAGTCAACTAGGAATGAGCAGCCAAATTCCCCAAGTGGAGTTAGCTAATGACTATGCACCAAGGTAAATGTCGACAGTTTACACTGGTAACTAACAGGTTTTAAACTTAATGTATTTAGAATTGGTAATAAGGATGCAACATTTAAGCGAGTAGTTAGTTATAATGAGCAGGAACCTCAGACTCTATAAATGTACCTTATCCTCCTGAGCTCAATAAATTCACCGAATTGAACAGACTACTGGTTCCTGCCCAAATTGCGGCACTCTGACATCGAGCATGTCAGATGAGCAACTTCGCTTCACTCGAGTGACTGGTAGGGGCAGCAGACTGCCAGTCAACTCAGACGCCGTGCGACAACAGAGGTGCCACCATAGCAAAAGGCAAACATGCCTCTGCTCTGGACACAGGGAACAAGAACACATCATTTCCTGCCAAAGCTACCCTGCCAACACACACCAACGGGAACAGAATTCTGCACAAATAAAGCTTCACACAAGAAGGGGCAGGAAGTAGAAAATGTGAACAAAACGCACAAGTGACTAGCAATGTAATTGACATTGTTTAAAATTTCTGTTATTCAGAATTGAAAATATCAGCACCTGCTGATAAGATAACTCAAGTGTACACATGTACCAAGATCACTTTGCCTCTGACATAGATCACGTTACAATTGATTCCCTTCATGAGACTTACAACAGGGAATACTCTTACACTTGCATGACATATTACCTGGAACACAAATTGTAATTAATAACACTGACTGATGATCATGCACTCAGTCACTCATAGGTGCATTAATGTAACAGATGCAATTTTAGATAACACAAATATAAAAGAACAACACTTTACTCCACTCAGTTGTGAAGGAGCCATACATTGCAGGATTCCAGCCAGGGTATTATTGCATCCTACACACTCAGGTGATCATTGAGGAGCCATAAAATTTAAGCTTGTAGAGTAAGCCAGTTACTTGCCAATCTGGTTGCTTGCAATGTCCGTATGTCTTCATGCAGCTCACCGCTATCTGGCCTTATGACTGATTCAACCTTCAGCAGCATCTTGGGACCTGCACCGGACAGTGGGAGTCTGCCAAAAGCAACAACTTGCCAGCCACATGTCCACACGCCAATCGTTCTTCAGGACCCACCAAACCAACACATATGTGCAAGTGTTGCTACGACTCAGACATGATTTAATCCTTCTGTCTTCCACAGTTTGTTCAAGAAAGTCGGTGTCAGTTTTCACAAAGCGTAATATGAATGGCCACCTTGAAAACATTTTGTGCTCTACCATTTGATACTCCTTCACATACATAATCCAACACAGTTCTGTCTCTTAAAGCACTGGATGATCAGTTCTTATGGAGATAGTCCTCGCCTTCTGAATGTACAGAGAAACTTTTGCTCTCAGCAACTTGTCGATCTTGCCAGGTGACCGAAATTCTAGATTGATAAGTTTTATATGTGTCAAATCCAACACACTGTTTAATTTTGCTGAAGGTAACTGACATCTTGTCTTGATCCCAGACAGAAGGTGAAATGAAGAGGTTTATACAGAAGTCAACTTAAACAGAGACGTGCTGCTTTGTTTCTGATATGATTCCACCTGTTCCTTGAATGTATACTCTACTGTGCCATCCGTGAAGTCAGAGGCACTACTATCTATCAACCATGTTGTCACTGTTGTAAGCAGCACTTGTTTGTCTCGGATGATTATAAGTGAGCAGTAATGCAATGTACTTGATGGATGTATACCATTTTTTGTGTTTCATGTCACTAGGACAATCCTTCCTTGTTCCATCTTGTGTGTTTTATTTCTGTGTGTAGCAATGTGTGGTGCCCTTTTTGACAAGCATGACGGCATACATAAGTGCAACTAGAAGCCCTACAATCACCCTTTGAACAATTGTTGAACAATTTGTTCGGCATCACTATAGGTTTGTGTTCACTACACGTGGCTTGCCTGAATTTGCTGCACTTCTGCAAAGCTTGAGTCAAGTGACGCATGACATACGCAACACTAGCAGCGACTAGATTCATCTCAAACACCCTAAGTGCTTGACATTGCAGGTGGTCCACTGTTTGTTCCCATATGTGCTGTGTCATGGTAGTACTGTAGCCTTGATAATTTCAGATTTGCATTTATTTTTGAGAAAAGCACATCTCCATTCTAATGTCAGAAAGCTATTGAAACTCAGGCGGGTTTTAAATTTTGTTGTTACAGACTGGTCAACTTTTTTCTATAAAGAGCAGTGATGTAATTACATCTTGAAAGGATACATTTAGTTGTAATGCCATCAGCACATGAATATTGCTTGAAGTAGTGCATTAAGTTCACTTGCACCTTCCCCAGTTGCTGACAGAAATGGTAACAGCTTCTTCAGATGTGCTGATGCAATCAGTCTAGGGTTATTGTATGTGTTGCAAACTGTATCAAATGGTTATTTAGCAGTGTCCTGTAATTCATAATTATTTACCACAAGACTCAAAAATGTCACTAAAATGCCTGCACTACTTTACATTATCATTCCCTCTAGGCAGACAATAGCCACCCCCCCACCCCCTTCCCAAGGGGGTTACAGTTCCTTCGTGTTAGTTCATGCGTGGTGCACATGTGGCTCTGAGCTAATGCAGCCTATTCTTCCTTACTGTCCGCATTTGTCACCCTGCCCTCCCTCCCTATCCTTGCTCACTCCCAGTTACCTTCTCCTACCCCTTTCTTGGTGCTCTGATTCATCTTGACATGGCTATCCACCTGGTTTCCTTTATTGTTTACAATTTGCTTTCCTCTGCCTGTTCATTCATGTTTCTTGGTTTTTACGTCCCCAATTGAGTTTTACCTCCACTTCAAAATTTCCTGTTTTTGTTTAATGTGAGCCGTTTGGGGAACAACTCGCTCCCTGTCATCTGCGGTGTGGATTCCTCTTGCCTTCCCCCTGTTGCCCCCTTCAACCCAGCTAGGTCACCAGCACACATAGCCAGTCTGTGTGATGGGTCTGTTATGTACCCATCTGGCTGAGATCCCTGACAACACAGGAATCACTCTCCTGATTCCTGAATTGTTCACTCCCCATGTATGCCAAGGAGTGGTTGCTTGTCTTCTTGGAGCATCAGAACTCCCACCTATAGCCACCGTGCTAGATGGCCCTTGGTTTGGGTGGGTGGCACCCTTCGGGAGAGCCCATGGTCAGAATGGCTGGTATTTGGGGGATGCTTGATGCATGAAGCGTATGGAGCTGCAAAGATCTGGCCGATCTCAAATGGCTGCTTCTTTGAATGGTGAACAATCATTGAATGGTGCTTCATGTTACCCAGCAACCTCTGCTTCCCTGGCTACACCATGGGAGGATGGCCAGGCTAGCCATCTTTGTATGATACACTTCCCCCATTACCTCATCTGTACGAGGACAGACAGGGACACATTCATTGCCACAATGCCATTGTTTTTGTGGAAAATATTGAGGAAAACTTTCTTGATCAGAGCATCTTCTGCCACCCAATCGGCAGCTCTTTGCACCTGTGATCATATTGGCAATGTCCCAGTTTGTTTTATCCCTCACTAATCTCTGAATATGGTGTAGAGAGTGATTTTTCATTGGGATCTCACCCTGCAAAAGGATTAGGAACTCTGGGCTAATCTGGAGAGGTGTGAATTTGGTTTGGCATGTGGAGAAGGGCCACAAAGACAACCGCATCCATACTGGTGCCTTCATTCTAGCTTTTTTGGGGGATACCCTCCCAGAGAAAGTCAAGGTTATGTGCCGAAGTTGTGATGTGAAGCCATACACCCCACCACCTATGCGGTGCTTCTGGTGGCTGCAATTTGGGCATATGTTTTCCTGGTGAATGGTAGACCCTCTGTACACTCACTGTGGACAACCATTCCATGAGGGAAGCCCCTGTGTTCTGACACCTGTGTGTGACAAATGTACTGAAAGCCACTCCCCTCACTCGCCAAATTTGCCCGGCGTATAAGAGAGGAAGGAGATCCAAGAATACAAGTCATCGAATCGCCTGTCTTATACTGAGGGTTACCAAAAGTATGAGATACTCCATCCAGTGTCACTATCTTCAACTTATCTCTCTTTTACTTCATTTCCTCCTCCTACCTCTCCCTTGCCCAGCCCCATCCACCTATCCCCTCTCCCTCCCCCTACCCTAGCAGTTGCCACAACCTCCTGTCTGGGTCTGCTCCCTCTCTCCAGCTGAAGAAGTGCGCCCCTTCTCTGGCACCTGCCAGTGATTGGGCTCCCTTACAAGGCCCCTTTGCCCAGCTCAGTTCAGGCTGGAAGACTCCTACCATCACTCACAGTGCGTTTGTTCATCCAAAGGTCACCCGCTCTCTTTCAGTCACCTGTACTCCCTCTGTGCTCTACCCTCCTCCAGCTCTGAAATAGGAATAGGAGGAGGAGAAAACGGACAGGAAGAAACATAAATCCTAAGACAAGGTGCCCCCCCCCAACCACTGTCCCCAGTAATGCCACCTCCTGCCTTGCAACCTGTGCCTGAGATCTTATCTTATTTACGGATGTCACCTCACCCTTGTAGGTGAAGGCCACTGACCAAGTGACATGGTATCCTCATTTTTTTTTTTTTTTTTTTTTTTTTTTTTTTTTTGTGTCACCTGGATTCTGGCCACACAGTCATCCACTGAAATTGCCAAAGTTACTATCCTCACCTACCAGAAATGCAACCTTCTGTCGGAACTGTACTGGCCACAGGGAAGCTTCTGGTGGGATCTGCACTTTGGTTCACTCCAATGTCGTAGTCACCGGATCCCACTAAGTACCTACCTGGAAGCTATAGTGTTTAGAGTGCATATGTCTCTGGCAATCACCATTTGCAGTGTCGACCTCCCTCCAGGTACAATAATTCCTTACTTTGCACTGTGTACCTTAATCCAGCAATTAACACCCTGTTTCTCATCCTTGGGACTTCAATAGCCACCACCCAGTGTGGGAGAGTGACACTTCAATGGGTAGGGGTCTCCTAATTGACCAGCTTATTACGGACCTGAATTTGTGTCTCCTCAATGAGGGATCCCCTACCCAATTCAATGCTCTTAATGGCACCTTTACCACTATCAATCTCACGATCACCTCTCCTGCTCTCATTGCTTCCCTACATTTGTCAGCCCATGATGATGTTTGTGACAGTGACCACTTTCCAGTGGTTCTATTGTTCCCCTGCTGTCGCCAGGCATACAGGCCCCCAAGTTACAAATTCCGCAGGGCCAATTGCCCTTTGTATACATCTGCTGTGCACCTCTACACCTCCCTGTCGAATTGCATTGATGCGGTCTGCAAGGCATCTCTGCCACTGTTCTTCACACTGCTGCCGCCCCCCCCCCCCCCCCCCCCATCAACATGTCCCCTCATCGTTGATGGGTACTTTGGTGGGCCAAGGATGTCACAGTCACTGTCTATAACTGCTGACATGCACTGCAGCATTTTAAGCAACACATTTCAAAGACGAACCTCTTCGCTTTTAAGTGTGTTCATGCGAAGGCTCATTACCCTATTAAGTAGTGTAAAAAGGAATCCTGGGAGAAATATGTGCCGCTCCGGGGACATACGCCTCTTCATTGCAGGTTCAGTCCAAGCTCCGTACTGTTCTTGGCTGCCAGCGACAGTCAGTATTCCATTGCCTTAACCTTAACGGTGATTTGTGCACTGATCCATCGGTCCTCGCAGAACACCTTGCTACACGACACTTTGGGACGGTATTGGCATCATCTTCCTGTCCTCCTACATTTCTCCAGCAGAAATGCAGTGTTCACTATGCCCCCCCCCCCCCCAAACCAATCTGTTCATAACACACAACACTAAGTGAGTGCTATAGTCAAGCAGGCTCTTACCTCTTCATGGGACATGGCAGCTGGCCCATATTCTGTCCGCAACCAGATGGTCTATTATCTTCAACTGCATTAGGTTCACAGCTGCTTTTCTGTCACAATGATGAAACAGTATAGTTCTCCCTGTCCTTAAGGCCAGAAAGAACCCAATGGCCTCGACAGCTACCACCCAATTAACCAGACAAATGTACTACGTAAACTTCTCAAGAGGATAGTTAGCTACACATTATGTTGTGTACTAGAATCTCCGGGCCTTTTGTCCCTATATCTCTGTGGCTTCCAAGTGAAATGATCTCCAACTGATCATTTACTTGGGTTGGAAAAAGTTACGCAACAGGCTTTTACTCACCACCAGTGCCTAGTTGTGGTCTTCTTTTTACCTACATGTGGCACACAACATGGCTTGGTGCCATCACATTTTAGTTACCAACCATGACTGAGGCTTCCATGTGCCCCTTCAGATTTTTATCCATGAGTTTTCCTCTGAGCGGCTCTTCTGGTTCCAAGTTGGAACTTCCCTCAGCACCCCTGGAATTCTGCAGAATGGTATCCCACATGGTTCTGTGGTAAGTGTCACACTCTTCCTCCTAGCAGTCCACGGGCTTGTGACCCCTATTGGGCCTCTGGTTACTCTGGCATTGTACGTCGATGATTTTTGCATATGATGCAGCTCCCACTAAGTAGCATCTGGCGAGTGTCTGCTCTAAGATGCCATCCCATGGGCCTCTGCATGGGCCACCTCCTATTGGTTCCAGGATTCTCCCAAAAAAATGTGGGTAATGCATTTTTATCGCTGATTCACAGTACACCCCAACTCGGAATTTTATTTAGGTGAACAGCTTCTCGATGTTGTAGCACAGTCCTGTTTCTTGGGCCTTACTTTTGATAACCAGCTGACATGGCTGCCCTTCATTTGCCACCTAAATACTGTATGTATATGGAAGCTTAATGCTCTCCACCTCCTGGCCCTTGCATCTTGGGGTGCAGACTGTCACTTTTCTCCATCTTTACTGTGGCCTGGTCTTCTCCAGACTGTTGTGGTGGTCAGGTTTATGGCTCAGCAGCTCCTTCCACTTTGAAACTGCTTGACCCTCTTCACCATTGTGGGGTTCATCTGGCTATTGCTGGCTTTCTCAGTAGTCCCATTGATAGTCTCCTCACAGAAGTGGGGATTCCCCCTCTACACACATGACTGAGCAAACTACTACTTTCTTAATCAGTCATCATTCGCCAATTCCCTGACCATCCGATGCATCCTGTACTCTTCGCCATTGAGGACTGTCTCCCTCCTGACACCCGTTCTTGTGTGGGATTGCCGGTTGGCATGCGTATCACTTCCTTATGTCGGGATCCCCGTCTCCACTCGCTGTAATGTACTTCACATCTTTCCTCCCATACCCCTCCCACCCATGGATGGTAACTAGACCATGAATTATGACTGATCTATTCCAGGGTCCAAAGATTCGTGTCAACTCTTTAATTCTCCACCGTCTTGTATGTGCCATCCTTGGAGTGTTCTAGGGTGCCACAATTTTTCACACTGATAGTTCTAAGGCAGTAGATAAGGTGGGATACACTTTCATGTCTCCTACTGCCTTAGAACACCATTTTTTGTCAGGATCAATTAGTGTGTTCACAGCAGAGTTTCTGGAAATTCACAGGGCCCTCCTTTTTTATCTCAGGCCTCCCTCCACAGTGTTTTAATGTGTTCAGATCCAACGAGCAGCCTGCTGGCCATCGACCTCATCCTTCGGTCTCTGCTATACGTGCCCTTCTCTTGGCCCACGAGTGTGCCACCTGTTCAGATGTCTTTCTCTGGGTTCCAAGTCATTTGAGCAACCCAGGGAATGGACTGGCTGACCGTTTGGCTAGAGAAGCAGATACTTACTGCCATTTCCTTCCATTATTCCAACTGTGGATATGCAGATCTTTCGGTGTTTGCGCTTTGGGCACATGTCGTCACGGTGTGAGGCTGAGCCCCTTTGTTGCGATTGTGGACGTCCTCTTCATGAGGAACATACATGCACTCCACCACCTCGGTGCATCAATTGTCCTGGCATCCACTCACCTAGATCTATAGACTGCCCCGCGTATCAGATGGAGAAGAAGATTCAAGAATTAAAAACTTTGGATCATCTCTCTTTTTCTGAGGCCAGGAAGAAGTATAACCACCTCCATCCCGTGACGTTGGCAATATCGTTGGCCTCAGTCGTGTTGCCTCCTTGCACAGTATCCTCACCCCTATCCTGTCCCCCCTCCACCTCCTCACCCCATCTGGGGTTTATGCCTCCGCCTCCCAAATCCCTCCCTTCCAAATCCTCCTCCCTCGTGGCCCCTGCCCCCTCTGCCCCAGGGGCCACCCTTCCTCCTCCTCCTCCTCCCCCTCCACCACCTGAGAAGCGATCCTCTTCTCAGGCGTCCATCGGGCAAATGTTCCAGACCCCGGCTTCCAAGGTCCGTCATTCCAAAATGGAGCCCGCGCGTGAGGACCTTCTTCGGGTCCAGCATACCATCCCCGTGCCTCATCAGACTTCCAAGAAGGCCTCCAAGAAGAAGTCTTTATCCCCCTCTCCACCCCGGCGCGTTGACTGACCGTATCGCTTTTACCCACTATACCTCGGAGTGGTATGACCTCACCCCTGTGGACGGTATTCCAGCTCATGGTGGGGTCATGTTGCTCGTTCGGGACGATGTCTATTACCATCCCATCCCATTGACCACCCCACTCCAAGCAATAGCTGTCCGTATTACTCTTTCTGCCTTTACTTTTTCTGTTTGTACCGTCTACACTTCATCGTCATCCGCAGTTAGTCGGGCTGACATGATGCACCTGATTGTTCAGCTTCCTCCGCAGTTTTTATTGTTTGGCGACTTCAATGCCCATCGTCCCCTTTGGGGCTCTCCTGCATCCTGTCAGAGAAGCTCCCTCTTGGCGGATGTCTTCAACCATCTCAATCTTGTCTGCCTCAATACTGGCGCCCCGACTTTCCTCTCGGACTCTACTCGTACCTACCCCCACTTGGACCTCTAGATCTGTTCTACCACTCTTGCCCGTCGATTCGAGTGGTATGTCCTTTCTGACACCTATTTGAGCGACCACTTCCCCTGTGTCGTTCGTCTCCTGCACCACACCCCATCCCCACGTCCTTCGAGCAGGAACATACCGAAAGCTGACTGGGGACTTTACTCCTCCCTGGCGACCTTTCCGGACCACGATTTTCTCAGTTGTGACAGTCAGGTTGAATATTTCACGGTTGTTATCATCAATGCTGCCGAACGTTCCAATCCTCGTACTACCTCTTCTTCACGTCACGTGCTGGACGACGTGTTTTACGCACCTTTCGCCGCCATCCTACGTTGGGAATTGTATTGGATATTGGATACTAACGACTCCGAGCGCAATGCCGTAGAGTCATCAAAGACAGCAAAAAAGCTTGTTGGGCCTCTTTCATCAGCTCCTTTAACAGTTTTACTCCCTCTTCTATCGTCTGGGGTGGCCTGCGCCGGCTGTCGGGCATTAAGGCCCACTCCTCGGTACCTGGCCTGACCTTAGGTAATGAGGTCCTTGTTGATCCTGTGGCTGTCTCCAACGCCTTCGCCGCTTTTTCGCGGAGGTTTCAAGCTCCGCCCATTACCACCCTGCCTTCCTTCCCAGGAAAGAGGCAGAAGAGGCTCGGCGACCTTCCTTTCACTTGCTGAATCTGGAAACTTGTAGTGCCGCCTTTACTATGCGGGAACTCGAACGTGCACTTGCACTGTCCCATTGCTCAGCTCCGGGGCCAGATGCCATTCACGTTCAGATGCTGGCACACCTTTCTCCGCCAGGCAAAAGCTTCCTTCTTCGTACCTACAATCACGTCTGGACTGAAGGTCAAGTCCCCATGCGTTGGCGTGACACCATCGTTGTTCCTATACCCAAACCTGGGAAGGATAGACACCTTCCTTCTAGTTACCGCCCCATTTCTCTTACAAGCTGTGTCTGTAACGTGATGGAGCGCATGGTTAACGCTCGGTTAGTTTGGATTCTTGAATCTCGACTGCTACTTACCAATGTTCAATGCGGCTTTCGTCACCGCCGCTCCGCTGTTGACCTTGTTGACATTCGTCATGAACAACTTGTTGCGAAAGCGCCAAACGGTAGCTGTGTTCTTCGATTTGGAGAAGGCTTATGATACCTGTTGGAGAGGAGGTATCCTCTGCACTATGCACAGGTGGGGTCTACGCGGTCGCCTGCCCCTTTTTATTGATTCCTTTTTAACAGATCGAAAGTTAAGTGTACGTGTGGGTTCCGTATTGTCCGACGTCTTCCTCCAGGAGAACGGAGTGCCTCAGGGCTCCATCTTGAGTGTAGCCCTTTTTGCCATCGCGATCAATCCAATTATGGATTGCATTGCACCTAATGCCTCAGGCTCTCTCTTTGTCGATGACTTCGCTATCTACTGCAGTGCCCAGAGAACATGCCTCCTGGAGCGCTGCCTTCAGCGTTGTCTAGACAGCCTATACTCATGGAGTGTGGCAAATGGCTTCCGTTTCCCTGAAGAGAAGACGGTTTGTATCAACTTTTGGCGATATAAAGCGTTCCTTCTGCCGTCCTTACATCTCGGTCCCGTTGTTCTCCCTTTCGTGGAAACAACTAAGTTTCTAGGGCTCACATTGGACAGGAAACTTCGTTGGTCTCCACACGTCTCTTATTTGGCTGCCCATTGTACACGTTCCTTAATGTCCTCCGAGTGCTTAGTGATTCATCTTGGGGAGCGGATCGCACTGTCCTGCTTCACCTGTATTGGCCCATAGTCCGATCAAAGCTGGATTATGGGAGCCTCGTCTACTTGTCTGGTCGGCCATCCCTCTTACGCCGTCTCAACTCCATCCACCATCGGGGGTTACGTCTTGCGACCGGAGCCTTCTACACTAGTCCCGTCGAGAGTCTTTATGCTGAAGCTGCCGAATTACCATTGACCTACCGGCGCGACGTACTGCTTTGTCAGTATCCCTGCCAGCTGTTGTCAATGCCCGACCAGCCCTCTTATCAGTCCTCCTTTGCCGATTCTCTCGACCGTCAGTATGGGTTGTATCTGACTGCCCTGCTGCCCCCTGGAGACCGCTTCAATCACCTGCTTCGACAATTCGGTTTTGCCCTCCTTACCACCTTCAGAGAGGGTGAGAGCCTGACACCACCTTGGCTCCAGGCTCTGGTTCATATTTATCTCGACCTCAGCTCAGTCCTGAAGGAGGGTACTCCGGCTGATGTGTATTGCTCACAGTTTGTCGAACTTCGTGCACGACTTGCTGGTCACACCTTTATTTACACCGATGGCTCCAAAACTGACGATGGTGTCGGCTGTGCCTTTGTCGTTGGGGCCGCCACCTTTAAATACTGGCTCCTCAACCAATGTTCCAGCTTTACGGCCGAGCTTTTTGCTCTCCATCAGGCCGTTGAGTATGCCCGCTGCCACCACCATTCATCGTATACACTCTGCTCTGATTTCCTCAGTGCTCTTAAGAGCCTTGGAGCTCCCTATCCGGTCCATCCTTTGGTGCAACGGATCCAGCAGTCCCTCCATTCTTTCGCTGATGAGGGTCTCCTGTCAGTTTTCTGTGGGTTCCCGGGCATTTAGGAGTGCCTGGGAATGAGGCTGCAGTCCTCCTGCCTCGGCCAGCCTCCCATTGCGTCCCGTTATCTGACGTTCATGGGGTTGTTTGTAAGAGGCTTGTGTCGTTGTGGTGAGATGCTTGGTCATTCCTCCAAGGAAACAAGCTCCGGGCAGTAAAACTGCTCCCAACTGCTTGGACATCCTCCTCCCGACCATCTCGGCGAGAAGAGGTCCTTCTGACTAGGTTGTGGATTGGGCATTGCCAGCTTAGGCACCGCTACCTGATCTCCGGTGACCCAGCCCCGCAGTGCCCTTGTGGTCAAGCATTAACAGTGTGCCATGTTTTATTGTCGTGTCCCCGATTTTGTCAATCTTGTGTTGTCCTGTCCCTGCCATCTACTTTACCGGATAATTTAGCTGATGACGCTCGAGCAGCTGCTCGTGTTCTGCTTTTTATAACTTTGACTGGCTTGTCCAAAGACATCTAACTTTTATACGTCTTTTATCTTCATCTTTGTCAGGACTTTCTGGTGTCCCCCCCCCCTCCCCTTGAGCTTTACTAGATTCCATGTGCTCTAACAACTGTGACTGGGCGCTAATGACCTAAGTAGTTGAGCACCCTTAAACCCCACCAAAAAAAAAAAAACCGTGGATTACGTTTAGTATCTACAGCTTTTTACACCGGCCCTGTGGAAAGCCTTTATGCTGAGACTGCTGAACCTCCGCTGTCCAATTGGCGAGCAGTCCTTCTGAGTCTTTATGCTAGCCATTTGTCTTCCATGCCTGCTAATCCAGTCCATGACATTTTCTTCGACGCCTCCTTTGATGTAGGGTATGCAGGCCACCCTTCCTCCATACTACCACCGGGAGTCCGCTTCCGTCAACTGCTCCATTCTCTTTCCTTCCGCTTTCCTAAAACTTTCTTGAGAACTGGGGGTACAGCACCACCTTGGCTCCATCCCCAGACCTGCTTGCTCCGTGATCTTTGTCAGTTTCTGAAGGATGGTACCCCTTCACTTGTTTATTGTCGGGCATTTTCTGCTCAATGTGCACAAATAAAGGATGCCACATTTATTTACACTGATGGATCAAATACATCATTTTGTGTAGGGAGTGCCTATATTGTTGGCGACACCCCAAATCGATTTCGGCTTCCCGATCAGTGTTCCGTTTATACTGCGGAGCTTTACACTGTTCTCCAGGCTGTCCAATAAATCCGTCACCATCAGCGGATACAGTATGTTATGTGTACAGATTCTCTCAGCTCTCTCCTCAGTCTCCAAGCTCTCTACCCTGTCCACCCACTGGTCCACCGGATTCAGGACTGCCTCCACTTGCTCCCTTTGGGGGCGTCTCGGTGGTGTTCCTCTGGATCCCAGGACACGTTGGTATCTGTGGAAATGAGGCGGCCGATATAGCAGCCAAGGCTGCAGTCTCTCTTCTTCGGCCAGCTATTCACACGATTCCCTTCACCGATCTAAGGAGTGTTTTATGTCATCGTTTTGTTCTTTTATGGCATGCACATTGGTCAACACTTCCCCATAATTGCGGGACATGAAAGCTCTTCCCTGTGCTTAAACCTCTTCCTCCCGAATGCGTCGTCGGGAGGAGGTAATATTAACTAGACTCCGGATAGGGCACTGTGTTTTTAGCCATCGACATCTTTTAAGCGGTGATCCTCCCCCACTCTGTCCCCACTGCTCTCAGCTGTGGACAGTAAGACACCTTTTACTCAAGTGCCCCTATTTTACTCTGTTACGCGCCCGTCTACAGCTGTCACCTGAAATATCGTCAATTTTAGCAGATAACGCGCTCAGCTGATCGTGTTCTTGAGTTTATTAGTGCCAGTGAGATGACGTCGGTCATTTGAAGCCCTTTTTGGGGACAACCAAACCCTTTCTCTAGTGGTTTTTCATGCTGTACTCCTGCTTTTAGTTTCTCCAATTTTTTGAGTTTCGCTCCCTTAGCTGCTGGTTCCATTTTCGTATTTTACTTTTACCTAAGTCACAGATTGGGCTCTAATGACCATAGCAGTTTTGCGCCCTAAAACAAAACAAAAAAAAACGCAAAACCAACTGAGGAAAATACAGGCGGCGGAAATGAGATCTTAAAGGAGTATTAAAGATAGTGTGAGGGTGGATACAATCCGAAATGAAGATATTAGGAAAGACTAAATATAGGATCAATATGTAATAAAACATTTAAAAAGATACAAAACCAGACTTTACACAGGTAATGTAGGAGTACACGCTGAGCGGCAGAAGAGTTGGAGGACAGCCCAGGAGATTGTGGAGACAACTGTAAAACCAGAGCGGGTAAGAATCCCTGACTCATAAAATGAAAATGAAGAAGAAGAAAATGAAGAAGAAGAAGAAGAAGAAGAAGAAGATGAAAGGAAGAAACTGCAGCAAACTACCCATAAGAGAATAATGAGCAAAATGGATCATACAGACTCGAGGCCGGAAATCCTGTACAGTACATTACAGCACTCAACATGCTGAGACAAGACAACCGTTAGAGAACCTGTCCAATGTGGCTCCCACAGGCCTCTAAGCAAGTGTGGACATGATTCAGCTGCATCAGACACAAATTTTCAAATGTCCATTTACTAGTTCTCTTAACTGTTCCACACCCTCTTCTTTTGTGTGGGCCAACCTCAGATGGCTCTCTGAGACCAAGAATCAATTTAAAATTTCTGTCCTGGTAGCAGCAGATATAGGCATAATAAACCCTATCACTATCTCTATGATCTGTAATTTTATAATGGTCTGTTATTCACTTCTCCTTCCATGATCCTTCAGACTACTCCACCAGGTCATATTTGAGGGATGTTCTTTCCAGCAAACTATTCTGTACTTCTATTCCAGTCACTGGGATTATCCTTGCACCAGCCTTCATGGATCTAGCAGCTGTAGTCTACATTCCCACCATGTTGACTTGTGTTTTGTGGGCTCCTTAGTCCTGCACTGTGGCAGTGGCTGTAAGTGGCAGCTGGCAGCTCTAGTGAATTCAGACAGTTATGCTCAATTGAAATAGAAATATTTTGTGATTCTTCATTTGTATTGTTATGCAGTTTTCGTCAATTGCACTTTAATAAAATTTCACATGTATCTACTTGTCACTGCACCTGATTCGTAATCTGTCATTATATAATTTACCAACTTACTAACACTGAGATGAGCATGTGCAGTGAGATAACATACCACTGACACATTTGAAGGTGTTTCATTTATGCTTAAATTCAGTTCATGTAAAGTTATTCAGCTTTTTAATTTTTTTTTGCAGGAACATGAAGAGGTACACCCAGAGGAGGTACTGGCAGGTGAGATTTTTGCTTTATTCAGTAGCTTAATTACATGCTAAAGTTATCGCTTTAATATTTTCTTATGTGGTATTTTTTTCCATATTTTTCTTGCTAAAGTATTTCAGTGAAACAGTTGTTCAAAATTTTATACTTGAATTTGACACTGGATGTTAATTACATGGTACATAATTCATACTGAAAATTGGCAGTGCCTTTGTAACTACAAAAGATTGGTCACAAATGTGCAGTTGTGTTTAACATGTATGCGGTGGTAGATTGTGAGGGAAATGTGATGAAAGAGAAAGGAGACAAATTTCTAAGTACCAAATTGACATTTTAAAATAAGTCGTAACATTACAAATTGGCACACTACAATAATTAGCAATGTTAAGATCACAGTCCCCTTATTCCGTAGTCGTGGCTCATATTAAAATTGCCACCTTGAGATAAATATATTTATGTATAAAACAATCACTCAGCATAGTTGAGCTTCTTAAAGAGAAAAATTGCCAATCTTATTGGGGACTGGATCAAGTTAACCACATTCATGTCCAGTGATTTGAAACCTCATCATCATGTCTCGAAATGAAGAATATTGTCCCTGTAATCCTCCTTCTCTCCTGAATCAGTATTTTGCAACCTCACTGACGTGACGTGTGAAATAGCCTGGGTGCCCCAGTTATCCCTCACCTGCCAAGAGGGTTATTGACTACGCATTGACAATATGCTACTGAGTACAAAATGCCTGACTTGGTTGTAGCTTCACAAACTGTGTACTGCATACTCGATACCCATCTCCAATTCTGTCACCCCGTCCACTCCCATATCAACTTCCCTAATTTAAACGTATGGGAGTTCCCCTTAACTCATCCTTAAGTTCCACAATCCTCCCTCCCTCATTACTCATTACCCGTGTGCTGCCTTCCTCAAGCATAGCTCCGTCCATATCCCCGTATCTGTCCCTGTGCCTTCTATATTACATCCTGTGCCACCCCACCCCATCCCCTCACTGACATTCTCACTCAATGTGTCCACCACAACTCTGCACAGAGTTGTCCTGCAGGTTTAAGAAAATCTATCTGATTGAGAAAGGGACGGAGTGTGGCAAATGTTATTCAAGGCTTAGCCTTTCACTGCTTATTTCCATAGTAACTCTTTCATGACAAACAGAACATCTTAGGCTGGTGCATAAGACTGTAATGTTTTCTGCAAGTTCAAAAAACACACACTATACATAATGGAGACTTAAGTCATCATAAATAATATAATCTGCTCCACTAATCACTGCAGTCTGCCAATGTTGGGGTAACTTTCTGAATCCACAACAGTAGAAATCACGTGGTTTTGTAGCATTGCTGCCTTGTTTAGACAAAAGCATTCCATTCTATTCCTTCCCTTAAATTAGCACAAAGACACATTTTCTAGTCATCAGTAATGGTGCTGGATAGGAATGATCAGTGGTGTTCACACACTAATCGATGACAAGCAAGTGGATGATGCACATAAGGCCAACCAGTAATTTTTCTGATTTGGCTTGTGGTTCTCATATTCTTCATTGTTGAACCTTCTCCATTGCATTCAAATGCTCCACAATGAGGGAATGAGCATGAGGGACACAATTGTGGGGGTGGGGGATGTTTTAAAACCAATTTCCATCAATTGACTTAAGAGTGTGCTTTTATTTTGCACAATAATGCCATTGGCTTCATAGCCATTCTTGAATGCCTGTTGAAATGTTAATATGTATGTCATGCTGTGTTGTTCTGTTATTGAAAAAAAAACATGTTTCTAACTTTATAGACCCATTTATAGTTTTCAACTGTGCACAATATCAGCCACATCACATATCTTTCACACATACTCATATCCTGCAATAGAACACACCTTAAAAGACCAAAAGTATATTTTTTCAGTAACTCACAGACTGGTCAAACAATCTTAATTTTTCAACATGATCTTCAGAATGGGTATAAAGTTGAAATCATGACTGTGTAAACAAATGAACAAGTAATATTCAAATCATGGAAATTTCTTTAAAAAGAAAGGTAAATGAGATACTGGTAGTCAGTGAGACAGTGTCAGTAAAAGAGGAGGAGAGATTTGTGAAGATAGAATCAGTGGGAGGAAAAGAGATAGGAGCCTGTGTAGACAAAAAGGAAGACTTAGGGACACCATAAATCAGCTTCTTGGTATACATGAACACATAAGTGTGGGAGAGAGAAAATTTTGGTCTGAGGTCTTACACTCTAGTGTATAAGGAAAAACAACTAACTTGGATGCCCCAGAATTATTTTTGAGCTGTTAAGGAGTTGTGAAGTCAGTGAACTTATCAAAGAAAGACAAAAACAGACAGTGTAATTGAGAGAGGTGACATTGTCAGTGGGATATACTGTAAATCAGTGGGAGAAAAATGAGACAGTGGGGGAGAGCCATATACATAGACAGTGACAGTGACAGTGACAGTGAGGGGGAGGTGGTGAGCATGAAGGCTTCACTAGAGGGAGAGACCGGATGAATGAATTTAGTGGGAATATGTTCACATTGCAAAAACGTTTGGTGAGGAAGGCAAAATGTAGACTGGGGCAGCTGGTTCCTCACTCTACTGTCAGTATTTTAAAGAGGAAAATATTCATCTTACATGTGCTCCAATAGGGGCATTTTACCAGTTGTTTGCCCTATGGTACTATGTGTTGCATGAGATACTGCTGGTGGAACTAGAGTTTGTTTTTTTGTTGTTGGTGATGTAGTAGGTTGAATCAGAGAATGTGGTAGTTTAAAAAAGCGTATTGTTGAGACACTATTGAGTGCACTACCTACGGTTGCATGTTGCATGGAAAGTTAACCTGTATTGTGGAACATGTGGACACTGAAGTGCATAATCTTCTCATTGAGTAGAGGACAGGGATGTAATAAACATTACTTATCAATAATACAGTGTCTGCTAATGCTTCATTTTCTGTACAAAAGGTAATGTTCATCACTCTGATTTTAGATGCTTTTGCTTCATCTGTATTTCTTCCCACAGGAACAAAGCATCAGGTAAATTAGTATCTTGTGTAAAATTTTCTTATTTCATTTCAGGCATAAAAATACATAAGTGTTTTTCTATGAGAGTGTGGAAAGAGAAAAATTCAGGATGGAATGTAACAGTATTATGGGAAGGGAGGTTGCTACTCACCATATAGCAGAGATGCTGAGTTGCAGATAGGCACAACAAAAAGACTGCCATTAAGACCTTCATCAACAATAGTCTCTCTGTTGCGTCTATCTGCGACTCAGCATCTCCGCTACGTGGTGAGTAGCAACATTCCTTTTCATAGTATGGAAAGACAGGCTTCCTAATAACAGAACTGACACTGAAAACTAAATTTGCTACCTCCAATAGGTAGTTTTTCTTTTTTTCAAAGCACATTTTCTGAATCCATGCTACTGGTACCAACACACATTTTCAGTCAGAATTAGATTTTGCTATTATCTACAGATTTGAATAACATTTAAAAATGTATTTGCAATTTCCACTGTAATTAATTATGATAATTTCACAGAAAGAAAACAGTAGCATGCCCATGTGATGAGCCCTTGCTAAGTTCACACTCTTGTCAAACAGTGTAAGTTAATTGGATAGATAAAAACATCTAATCATCCATCACATTCTTTCGTGTGTGTGTGTGTGTGTGTGTGTGTGTGTGTGTGTGTGTGTTTTCTGCTGCTGCTTGGCAAGTAGATTTTTTAATCTATCAAATAATTAAATTGTAAAGAAGAAATAGCTCATTTAAAATTAAACACGAAATAGAATTAGACGCAACTGAGGTGAATGACTCATAAAACTGAAGAAGTGAATTGAAACAAAGAATATTATGAAACAGAGTCGCTACTCACTATATAGTAGAGTTGAAATGAAGGATGTCAAGTTGGGCAGCATGCTTAGCAGCAGGGTATCAACTTGTTTCTTGCCACAGTTTGTATGTGGCCATTTATGTGGACAGACAGTTTGTTTGTTGTCATGCCCACATATAATGCAGCACAATGGCTGCATCTTAGCTTATATAGCACATGACTGGTTTCACAGGTAGCGCTGCCTTCAATGGGGTAAGTGACCTTTGTGACCAGGCTGGCGTAGGTGGTGGTGGTGGTGGTGGTGGTGGTGGTGGTGGTGGTGGTGGTGGTGGGATGTATGGGACAGGTCTTGCATCTAGGTCTATTACAGGGATATGAGTGATTAAGTATGGGTTAAAAGTTCTTCCTAAACACCCAGAATCCTAAAACCCCTCCCCTCATTCAGATTCATTGAAGACATCTTTGTGATCTGGAGCGAGAGTGAGGACACCCTATACGCATTCCTCCAGAACCTCAACAGCTTCTCCTCCTTTGCTTCACCAGGACCTTCTCAAGCCAACAAGCCACGTTCGTAGGTGTTGATGTACACTTCAAAAGACGGCTACATCACTGTTTGTGCCTATATCAAACTAACTAACTACGAGTAATACCTTCATTTTGACTACTACCACCCAGTCCATACCAAGAAGTCCCTCCCATACAGCCTATCCACCCATGGTTGCCACATCTGCAGTGATGAGGGGCCCCCCTCGAAATATACCGGGGGACTCAATGAAGTGTTCAGACAATAATTATCCTCCAAACCTTGTACAAAAACAAATCTTCTGTGTCTTATCTTTGCAGTTTCCCATGACCCCCAAAGTCACACAATCTGGCCACAGAGGATTATTCCCCTCGTAACTCAGTACCACCCAGGACTGGAACAACTGAATTACATCCTCTGCCAGGGTTCCTACAAACTGTCATTGTGCTCTGAAATCAGAAATGTCCTGCCTACTATCCTTCACACCCGTCCCACAGTGGTATTCCTCTGTCCACCAAACCTACACAATATACTCGTCCATCCCAGCACAATCCCTGCTCACAAACCCTTACTTCACGGCTCATATCACTGTAATAGAAGTAAATGCAAGACCTGTCCCATACATCTTTCCACCACCACCACTCCAGTCTGGTCACAAACATCTTATATCCCACCAAAGGCAGGGATATGTGGGAAACCAGTCATGTGATATACAAGCTGAGCTGCAACCAATTTGCTGATTTCAGCATTGGAATGACAAGAAACAAGCTGTTTTTCTGCAAGAATGACCAGTGATAAACTGTGGCCAGGAACTCTCCCTGCAGTATATCCAACGTTCCTGTAACCCTCCTTGCTTTAACCTTCATTAGTCAAATTTCTCACCCATTCAGACCCTTCCTTGTCTCCATTCCAGTGCTACATAGCCCTCATATCACCAACACAAGAAGTCTTCTGAACTCCTTTTGTAGAAATAACTTCCAGGATTTTGCTTTTTTGTGGGTGGCAAAGTCAGTGAAGATATTACTTATCTTTATGACATTATTTGCTAGGTATATACTATTAGACATATATTTTCACTGATAACTTATTCTTGAAGAGAAGTGATGTCTGTGTCTTGTAACTAGTGTGTTCAGAAAAATTAGTGTTTTGATCACTCCTTTTATATTCAAAGCTACGTTTTTACATTTATAATAGCTACCACAGCTAAGGCTAAGTATCTATGGCTGGATGACATGACTGGCATTGCAGTAATAGAGCTTACAAAACAACTTTGCTAATTAATGCAAGTATCTATTAAACCTGACTCTGTCAAAATCCTGACTGTAGTTGGAGATTAGCCATCACAAATGTACAGATACCGTTTTTCGATGTACTATTTTTCTTCCTCCTCATGAGATGGTGTACTGGAGACAATTGCATTGTTTTCCTTATTTTGTCTTCGCTGTCTTAGTAGTTTCTTGGCATAATTTAAGTGTTTACAATTATTTATGGAGCTGTGTTTTGAATACTGGGAGAGAGGGGGATTTATGAAGAATAGTCAGCAAGAATAAGGTTTCTATGCTTTACTTTATGACATATGAGAGCTGATTACCTCTGAAATTAAGAGGCTAGGAGAAAATAGTGTAGTAGAAACAACTGAAACACATAGGAGAAATGTGCACACACATTTGGAGAGAATTTCTAATAAGTATCCGAAGATAATGTACGTACAGTATCACTGTCCCTTTGCTCTTAATATATTTCCCATTAAGACTTTCACTACAGTCTTTTCCCAGACCAATGTGTTTGTCTTCCTGCCTCACCTCTCTACAGGGAGTCCAGTAGGGAACTGCATTGCCCCATCTGCCACCCACTCTCATGGTCATTCATCCCACCTATTGTGTATGATCCATGCACAAGGTGAGAAATGTGCTCAGGTTGTCATGAACATCAGAACTTCATTGCAACACAGAAGGCACATTATAATGTTGGGCATGTTAAATGGCTTCCTAGTGCAAAAAAACATCACAATAGTCCTGTTATGCTGTAAGGTTGTCACTAATATGAACTAAGCTGAGCACTGCAAGCTGCACTGATGATGTCCTAGATTCCAATGTTGCTGTGCTCAGAGGAATAGTTGTGAATGTTAAAGCAAGGCAAGGTAAAGAATGCCCTGATCCAATGAAAGATGTTTGATAATATGAGAACATTTCTTGAAACTCTAGTTCAGCACTCTGTCTGTAACAACTGATAGGCACTGTTGTAGGTATCTAAAGAGTAGGTTGCACTAATGATGCCAATATTGTGGGCTGCATTCTTACTAATATAGACATGGCACTCAGAATTAGATAGACGATGTCAAGTCTGGGACTTGGGTTGGCTGGTGAGCCATTGTGCAGTGGTCTATGAAGGCTGTGAAGAGCACAGAAATACTGGAAAATTGTCCAGTGTCATGTGGTCCCTATACAGAAACTATGCAATGGCTGTCACGGGCAAGATGATCTGCTCTGAGTTTGTTTCAGGTTTATTAACATGCCAGCAACAGGCAGCACTCTGTTGAATGTCTCAAGACAGCATTGTGAAGTACCAGTCAAATGGTACACTTCCACCTCATTCCTATGATGTCTTCTACTCCATCCTGTTCCCATACTCATAAAATTTCTTCCTGCCTCACCTTTACGAAGAATGAACCTGAGAAACAACCCACATCATCTGCTACACAGTCTCCTGGCTATGTGTATCCATCTGTAAGTAAAGAAAGGAGGATTACATTGTATGTGTTTGATGTGCAATTTTACTGCATGAACAGCAAAAATGTGGTAGGTGATAACATTTTTGCTGTTACCTTATGTGGGGTATCCCTGAGAAAAGTTAATGATAATTTGAAATTCTTGGTGAAGTTTTCTGCAAGTCACCAAGTGCTCTCATAGTCAAATACTGGATGAATAGAATGTCAGAATACGCTTGCAGTGAGTGAGGCTGCATATACAGTCATACACACAGTTCCTAACCGTTAAACTTGCCACAGTGAGTTAACCCTGTAACATAAAATTGTATATTTTAATAAGCAGATTACTACAAGATTTTACATCATAAAATTTCGTCAATAATTATTTGAAATGTTAACAATAAAAGTTTATTTGCCCCTGGCAGTATTCAGATAGCCAGCTTGCAACTGGAATAAAGTTCCGGCTTTGTGGAACTCGGTTAGTAATTTTCACTGTCGTACATAATTGACTGGATTAGATGCTCAGTTATTCACTGATCACTAGGCACTCTAAAAGATACAAATAATTGATTCTGTTCTTTGTAATGTCATGTTGAAACAGTCTTCATTTATTAACTGTTTGTTTGACTTTTGCAGATTAAGTATTTTTTATATTAACACACAATTTCCTTTTTTGTCAATCAGGCCCTGTTGCCGACGAAGCCCCACGTCCTATAGCTCAGGTGAGTGAAAGTAGAGGAAGCACAACTGAGACTGTCAGAGAGAGGGTGAGTTTCACCAGCAGCAAAGAAGTTTAGCTTTTTGGCATGTAATGAAACCCTCCCCCCCCCCCCCCCCCCTCTGTTTCCTGGCCTCATTCCAGGGTGCTCACAGTTTTCATTAGCCCATGGGTTTTAGCCCTTCTGTGGGCTGCCCTGCACACCCCATTTTAATTAATCAACTCCTTTCTACATATCCTATATATCTTCACTTCATACTTATTATTTTTTTCACTCCAATCTTTCCTGACACCACAACCTTCGCAACTCCATTTGCACTGGTAACTCGGGTCTATTATTACAATGTAATTACCTACTGAACAGTCACAAAAATTTTTCAAAGAATACTCGCATACTGGCTAATGACAGTAATGGGTGCAACAGATCTAGGGCATGGCACTTCACTGAGCAAGAATGAGATAGCATGGAATGAACCACTCAAATCAGCAGGTACATTGAAGCCCGATGAAGGAACTATCATTGTCACACTCTGCAGAAATTGTTCATGTATTTGCAGCAGATTTCATGCAAGAGAAAAAATTCTGAAAGTGAATAAAAGTTTAAACCCACTATTTGACCTGGAATATGACTTTCTGTCAGTAACCATCATTCATTGGTACTATAGACATTGAGAAATATGTAACATTAACCAAGAGATCGGTTACACCACAGTTGATATTCAGTAAACATAATTACCACCTACAGTTGTCTAAAATATTTAGTTATTGCAGTTACATGCCAATTACCTTTTTAAACTGATAATGGAGTCACTCTTCTTGCTATTATCATAGCCAGATGAACTTGAAAAAAATCTTATTAGAATACTATCTGAACCATTAAATAGATTTTTCGTGCACTTCATAGAGAGGTCTTCTTTTCTTTGGGTATCATATGTTTAACTTGTGTCGCTTAGTAATTCAATAAACCTAACATCATATTTGATAGCTCATATATCACAGGTTGTGCTGGGAGAAGTAAAAGACATTTAATAAACATACATTTGTCAAAAATTCAGAGCAGGCTGAGAGCTAGAGCAGAGAGCTATCACAGTCAACTAGGAATGAGCAGCCAAATTCCCCAAGTGGAGTTAGCTAATGACTATGCACCAAGGTAAATGTCGACAGTTTACACTGGTAACTAACAGGTTTTAAACTTAATGTATTTAGAATTGGTAATAAGGATGCAACATTTAAGCGAGTAGTTAGTTATAATGAGCAGGAACCTCAGACTCTATAAATGTACCTTATCCTCCTGAGCTCAATAAATTCACCGAATTGAACAGACTACTGGTTCCTGCCCAAATTGCGGCACTCTGACATCGAGCATGTCAGATGAGCAACTTCGCTTCACTCGAGTGACTGGTAGGGGCAGCAGACTGCCAGTCAACTCAGACGCCGTGCGACAACAGAGGTGCCACCATAGCAAAAGGCAAACATGCCTCTGCTCTGGACACAGGGAACAAGAACACATCATTTCCTGCCAAAGCTACCCTGCCAACACACACCAATGGGAACAGAATTCTGCACAAATAAAGCTTCACACAAGAAGGGGCAGGAAGTAGAAAATGTGAACAAAACGCACAAGTGACTAGCAATGTAATTGACATTGTTTAAAATTTCTGTTATTCAGAATTGAAAATATCAGCACCTGCTGATAAGATAACTCAAGTGTACACATGTACCAAGATCACTTTGCCTCTGACATAGATCACGTTACAATTGATTCCCTTCATGAGACTTACAACAGGGAATACTCTTACACTTGCATGACATATTACCTGGAACACAAATTGTAATTAATAACACTGACTGATGATCATGCACTCAGTCACTCATAGGTGCATTAATGTAACAGATGCAATTTTAGATAACACAAATATAAAAGAACAACACTTTACTCCACTCAGTTGTGAAGGAGCCATACATTGCAGGATTCCAGCCAGGGTATTATTGCATCCTACACACTCAGGTGATCATTGAGGAGCCATAAAATTTAAGCTTGTAGAGTAAGCCAGTTACTTGCCAATCTGGTTGCTTGCAATGTCCGTATGTCTTCATGCAGCTCACCGCTATCTGGCCTTATGACTGATTCAACCTTCAGCAGCATCTTGGGACCTGCACCGGACAGTGGGAGTCTGCCAAAAGCAACAACTTGCCAGCCACATGTCCACACGCCAATCGTTCTTCAGGACCCACCAAACCAACACATATGTGCAAGTGTTGCTACGACTCAGACATGATTTAATCCTTCTGTCTTCCACAGTTTGTTCAAGAAAGTCGGTGTCAGTTTTCACAAAGCGTAATATGAATGGCCACCTTGAAAACATTTTGTGCTCTACCATTTGATACTCCTTCACATACATAATCCAACACAGTTCTGTCTCTTAAAGCACTGGATGATCAGTTCTTATGGAGATAGTCCTCGCCTTCTGAATGTACAGAGAAACTTTTGCTCTCAGCAACTTGTCGATCTTGCCAGGTGACCGAAATTCTAGATCGATAAGTTTTATATGTGTCAAATCCAACACACTGTTTAATTTTGCTGAAGGTAACTGACATCTTGTCTTGATCCCAGACAGAAGGTGAAATGAAGAGGTTTATACAGAAGTCAACTTAAACAGAGACGTGCTGCTTTGTTTCTGATATGATTCCACCTGTTCCTTGAATGTATACTCTACTGTGCCATCCGTGAAGTCAGAGGCACTACTATCTATCAACCATGTTGTCACTGTTGTAAGCAGCACTTGTTTGTCTCGGATGATTATAAGTGAGCAGTAATGCAATGTACTTGATGGATGTATACCATTTTTTGTGTTTCATGTCACTAGGACAATCCTTCCTTGTTCCATCTTGTGTGTTTTATTTCTGTGTGTAGCAATGTGTGGTGCCCTTTTTGACAAGCATGACGGCATACATAAGTGCAACTAGAAGCCCTACAATCACCCTTTGAACAATTGTTGAACAATTTGTTCGGCATCACTATAGGTTTGTGTTCACTACACGTGGCTTGCCTGAATTTGCTGCACTTCTGCAAAGCTTGAGTCAAGTGACGCATGACATACGCAACACTAGCAGCGACTAGATTCATCTCAAACACCCTAAGTGCTTGACATTGCAGGTGGTCCGCTGTTTGTTCCCATATGTGCTGTGTCATGGTAGTACTGTAGCCTTGATAATTTCAGATTTGCATTTATTTTTGAGAAAAGCACATCTCCATTCTAATGTCAGAAAGCTATTGAAACTCAGGCGGGTTTTAAATTTTGTTGTTACAGACTGGTCAACTTTTTTCTATAAAGAGCAGTGATGTAATTACATCTTGAAAGGATACATTTAGTTGTAATGCCATCAGCACATGAATATTGCTTGAAGTAGTGCATTAAGTTCACTTGCACCTTCCCCAGTTGCTGACAGAAATGGTAACATCTTCTTCAGATGTGCTGATGCAATCAGTCTAGGGTTATTGTATGTGTTGCAAACTGTATCAAATGGTTATTTAGCAGTGTCCTGTAATTCATAATTATTTACCACAAGACTCAAAAATGTCACTAAAATGCCTGCACTACTTTACATTATCATTCCCTCTAGGCAGACAATAGCCACCCCCCCACCCCCTTCCCAAGGGGGTTACAGTTCCTTCGTGTTAGTTCATGCGTGGTGCACATGTGGCTCTGAGCTAATGCAGCCTATTCTTCCTTACTGTCCGCATTTGTCACCCTGCCCTCCCTCCCTATCCTTGCTCACTCCCAGTTACCTTCTCCTACCCCTTTCTTGGTGCTCTGATTCATCTTGACATGGCTATCCACCTGGTTTCCTTTATTGTTTACAATTTGCTTTCCTCTGCCTGTTCATTCATGTTTCTTGGTTTTTACGTCCCCAATTGAGTTTTACCTCCACTTCAAAATTTCCTGTTTTTGTTTAATGTGAGCCGTTTGGGGAACAACTCGCTCCCTGGCATCTGCGGTGTGGATTCCTCTTGCCTTCCCCCTGTTGCCCCCTTCAACCCAGCTAGGTCACCAGCACACATAGCCAGTCTGTGTGATGGGTCTGTTATGTACCCATCTGGCTGAGATCCCTGACAACACAGGAATCACTCTCCTGATTCCTGAATTGTTCACTCCCCATGTATGCCAAGGAGTGGTTGCTTGTCTTCTTGGAGCATCAGAACTCCCACCTATAGCCACCGTGCTAGATGGCCCTTGGTTTGGGTGGGTGGCACCCTTCGGGAGAGCCCATGGTCAGAATGGCTGGTATTTGGGGGATGCTTGATGCATGAAGCGTATGGAGCTGCAAAGATCTGGCCGATCTCAAATGGCTGCTTCTTTGAATGGTGAACAATCATTGAATGGTGCTTCATGTTACCCAGCAACCTCTGCTTCCCTGGCTACACCATGGGAGGATGGCCAGGCTAGCCATCTTTGTATGATACACTTCCCCCATTACCTCATCTGTACGAGGACAGACAGGGACACATTCATTGCCACAATGCCATTGTTTTTGTGGAAAATATTGAGGAAAACTTTCTTGATCAGAGCATCTTCTGCCACCCAATCGGCAGCTCTTTGCACCTGTGATCATATTGGCAATGTCCCAGTTTGTTTTATCCCTCACTAATCTCTGAATATGGTGTAGAGAGTGATTTTTCATTGGGATCTCACCCTGCAAAAGGATTAGGAACTCTGGGCTAATCTGGAGAGGTGTGAATTTGGTTTGGCATGTGGAGAAGGGCCACAAAGACAACCGCATCCATACTGGTGCCTTCATTCTAGCTTTTTTGGGGGATACCCTCCCAGAGAAAGTCAAGGTTATGTGCCGAAGTTGTGATGTGAAGCCATACACCCCACCACCTATGCGGTGCTTCTGGTGGCTGCAATTTGGGCATATGTTTTCCTGGTGAATGGTAGACCCTCTGTACACTCACTGTGGACAACCATTCCATGAGGGAAGCCCCTGTGTTCTGACACCTGTGTGTGACAAATGTACTGAAAGCCACTCCCCTCACTCGCCAAATTTGCCCGGCGTATAAGAGAGGAAGGAGATCCATGAATACAAGTCATCGAATCGCCTGTCTTATACTGAGGGTTACCAAAAGTATGAGATACTCCATCCAGTGTCACTATCTTCAACTTATCTCTCTTTTACTTCATTTCCTCCTCCTACCTCTCCCTTGCCCAGCCCCATCCACCTATCCCCTCTCCCTCCCCCTACCCTAGCAGTTGCCACAACCTCCTGTCTGGGTCTGCTCCCTCTCTCCAGCTGAAGAAGTGCGCCCCTTCTCTGGCACCTGCCAGTGATTGGGCTCCCTTACAAGGCCCCTTTGCCCAGCTCAGTTCAGGCTGGAAGACTCCTACCATCACTCACAGTGCGTTTGTTCATCCAAAGGTCACCCGCTCTCTTTCAGTCACCTGTACTCCCTCTGTGCTCTACCCTCCTCCAGCTCTGAAATAGGAATAGGAGGAGGAGAAAACGGACAGGAAGAAACATAAATCCTAAGACAAGGTGCCCCCCCCCCCCCCAACCGCTGTCCCCAGTAATGCTACCTCCTGCCTTGCAACCTGTGCCTGAGATCTTATCTTATTTACGGATGTCACCTCACCCTTGTAGGTGAAGGCCACTGACCAAGTGACATGGTATCCTCATTTTTTTTTTTTTTTTTTTTTTGTGTAATCTGGATTCTGGCCACACAGTCATCCACTGAAATTGCCAAAGTTACTATCCTCACCTACCAGAAATGCAACCTTCTGTCGGAACTGTACTGGCCCCAGGGAAGCATCTGGTGGGATCTGCACTTTGGTTCACTCCAATGTCGTAGTCACCGGATCCCACTAAGTACCTACCTGGAAGCTATAGTGTTTAGAGTGCATATGTCTCTGGCAATCACCATTTGCAGTGTCGACCTCCCTCCAGGTACAATAATTCCTTACTTTGCACTGTGTACCTTAATCCAGCAATTCACACCCCGTTTCTCATCCTTGGGACTTCAATAGCCACCACCCAGTGTGGGAGAGTGACACTTCAATGGGTAGGGGTCTCCTAATTGACCAGCTTATTACGGACCTGAATTTGTGTCTCCTCAATGAGGGATCCCCTACCCAATTCAATGCTCTTAATGGCACCTTTACCACTATCAATCTCACGATCACCTCTCCTGCTCTCATTGCTTCCCTACATTTGTCAGCCCATGATGATGTTTGTGACAGTGACCACTTTCCAGTGGTTCTATTGTTCCCCTGCCGCCGCCAGGCAGACAGGCCCCCAAGTTACAAATTCCGCAGGGCCAATTGCCCTTTGTATACATCTGCTGTGCACCTCTACACCTCCCTGTCGAATTGCATTGATGTGGTCTGCAAGCCATCTCTGCCACTGTTCTTCACACTGCTGCCGCCCCCCCCCCCCCCCCAATCAACATGTCCCCTCATCGTTGATGGGTACTTTGGTGGGCCAAGGATGTCACAGTCACTGTTTATAACTGCTGACGTGCACTGCAGCATTTTAAGCAATACATTTCAAAGACGAACCTCTTCGCTTTTAAGTGTGTTCATGCGAAGGCTCATTACCTTATTAAGTAGTGTAAAAAGGAATGCTGGGAGAAATATGTGCCCCTCCGGGGACATATGCCTCTTCATTGCAGGTTCAGTCCAAGCTCCGTACTGTTCTTGGCTGCCAGCGACAGTCAGTATTCCATTGCCTTAACCTTAACGGTGATTTGTGCACTGATCCATCGGTCCTCGCAGAACACCTTGCTACACGACACTTTGGGACGGTATTGGCATCATCTTCCTGTCCTCCTACATTTCTCCAGCAGAAATGCAGTGTTCACTATGCCCCCCCCCCCCAAACCAATCTGTTCATAACACACAACACTAAGTGAGTGCTATAGTCAAGCAGGCTCTTACCTCTTCATGGGACATGGCAGCTGGCCCATATTCTGTCCGCAACCAGATGGTCTATTATCTTCAACTGCATTAGGTTCACAGCTGCTTTTCTGTCACAATGATGAAACAGTATAGTTCTCCCTGTCCTTAAGGCCAGAAAGAACCCAATGGCCTCGACAGCTACCACCCAATTAACCAGACAAATGTACTACGTAAACTTCTCAAGAGGATAGTTAGCTACACATTATGTTGTGTACTAGAATCTCCGGGCCTTTTGTCCCTATATCTCTGTGGCTTCCAAGTGAAATGATCTCCAACTGATCATTTACTTGGGTTGGAAAAAGTTACGCAACAGGCTTTTACTCACCACCAGTGCCTAGTTGTGGTCTTCTTTTTACCTACATGTGGCACACAACATGGCTTGGTGCCATCACATTTTAGTTACCAACCATGACTGAGGCTTCCATGTGCCCCTTCAGATTTTTATCCATGAGTTTTCCTCTGAGCGGCTCTTCTGGTTCCAAGTTGGAACTTCCCTCAGCACCCCTGGAATTCTGCAGAATGGTATCCCACATGGTTCTGTGGTAAGTGTCACACTCTTCCTCCTAGCAGTCCACGGGCTTGTGACCCCTATTGGGCCTCTGGTTACTCTGGCATTGTACGTCGATGATTTTTGCATATGATGCAGCTCCCACTAAGTAGCATCTGGCGAGTGTCTGCTCTAAGATGCCATCCCATGGGCCTCTGCATGGGCCATCTCCTATTGGTTCCAGGATTCTCCCAAAAAAATGTGGGTAATGCATTTTTATCGCTGATTCACAGTACACCCCAACTCAGAATTTTATTTAGGTGAACAGCTTCTCGATGTTGTAGCACAGTCCTGTTTCTTGGGCCTTACTTTTGATAACCAGCTGACATGGCTGCCCTTCATTTGCCACCTAAATACTGTATGTATATGGAAGCTTAATGCTCTCCACCTCCTGGCCCTTGCATCTTGGGGTGCAGACTGTGTCACTTTTCTCCATCTTTACTGTGGCCTGGTCTTCTCCAGACTGTTGTGGTGGTCAGGTTTATGGCTCAGCAGCTCCTTCCACTTTGAAACTGCTTGACCCTCTTCACCATTGTGGGGTTCATCTGGCTATTGCTGGCTTTCTCAGTAGTCCCATTGATAGTCTCCTCACAGAAGTGGGGATTCCCCCTCTACACACATGACTGAGCAAACTACTACTTTCTTAATCAGTCATCATTCGCCAATTCCCTGACCATCCGATGCATCCTGTACTCTTCGCCATTGAGGACTGTCTCCCTCCTGACACCCGTTCTTGTGTGGGATTGCCGGTTGGCATGCGTATCACTTCCTTATGTCGGGATCCCCGTCTCCACTCGCTGTAATGTACTTCACATCTTTCCTCCCATACCCCTCCCACCCATGGATGGTAACTAGACCATGAATTATGACTGATCTATTCCAGGGTCCAAAGATTCGTGTCAACTCTTTAATTCTCCACCGTCTTGTATGTGCCATCCTTGGAGTGTTCTAGGGTGCCACAATTTTTCACACTGATAGTTCTAAGGCAGTAGATAAGGTGGGATACACTTTCATGTCTCCTACTGCCTTAGAACACCATTTTTTGTCAGGATCAATTAGTGTGTTCACAGCAGAGTTTCTGGAAATTCACAGGGCCCTCCTTTTTTATCTCAGGCCTCCCTCCACAGTGTTTTAATGTGTTCAGATCCAACGAGCAGCCTGCTGGCCATCGACCTCATCCTTCGGTCTCTGCTATACGTGCCCTTCTCTTGGCCCACGAGTGTGCCACCTGTTCAGATGTCTTTCTCTGGGTTCCAAGTCATTTGAGCAACCCAGGGAATGGACTGGCTGACCGTTTGGCTAGAGAAGCAGATACTTACTGCCATTTCCTTCCATTATTCCAACTGTGGATATGCAGATCTTTCGGTGTTTGCGCTTTGGGCACATGTCGTCACGGTGTGAGGCTGAGCCCCTTTGTGGCGATTGTGGACGTCCTCTTCATGAGGAACATACATGCACTCCACCACCTCGGTGCATCAGTTGTCCTGGCATCCACTCACCTAGATCTATAGACTGCCCCGCGTATCAGATGGAGAAGAAGATTCAAGAATTAAAAACTTTGGATCATCTCTCTTTTTCTGAGGCCAGGAAGAAGTATAACCACCTCCATCCCGTGACGTTGGCAATATCGTTGGCCTCAGTTGTGTTGCCTCCTTGCACAGTATCCTCACCCCTATCCTGTCCCCCCTCCACCTCCTCACCCCATCTGGGGTTTATGCCTCCGCCTCCCAAATCCCTCCCTTCCAAATCCTCCTCCCTCGTGGCCCCTGCCCCCTCTGCCCCAGGGGCCACCCTTCCTCCTCCTCCTCCTCCCCCTCCACCACCTGAGAAGCGATCCTCTTCTCAGGCGTCCATCGGGCAAATGTTCCAGACCCCGGCTTCCAAGGTCCGTCATTCCAAAATGGAGCCCGCGCGTGAGGACCTTCTTCGGGTCCAGCATACCATCCCCGTGCCTCATCAGACTTCCAAGAAGGCCTCCAAGAAGAAGTCTTTATCCCCCTCTCCACCCCGGCGCGTTGACTGACCGTATCGCTTTTACCCACTATACCTCGGAGTGGTATGACCTCACCCCTGTGGACGGTATTCCAGCTCATGGTGGGGTCATGTTGCTCGTTCGGGACGATGTCTATTACCATCCCATCCCATTGACCACCCCACTCCAAGCAATAGCTGTCCGTATTACTCTTTCTGCCTTTACTTTTTCTGTTTGTACCGTCTACACTTCATCGTCATCCGCAGTTAGTCGGGCTGACATGATGCACCTGATTGTTCAGCTTCCTCCGCAGTTTTTATTGTTTGGCGACTTCAATGCCCATCGTCCCCTTTGGGGCTCTCCTGCATCCTGTCAGAGAAGCTCCCTCTTGGCGGATGTCTTCAACCATCTCAATCTTGTCTGCCTCAATACTGGCGCCCCGACTTTCCTCTCGGACTCTACTCGTACCTACCCCCACTTGGACCTCTAGATCTGTTCTACCACTCTTGCCCGTCGATTCGAGTGGTATGTCCTTTCTGACACCTATTTGAGCGACCACTTCCCCTGTGTCGTTCGTCTCCTGCACCACACCCCATCCCCACGTCCTTCGAGCAGGAACATACCGAAAGCTGACTGGGGACTTTACTCCTCCCTGGCGACCTTTCCGGACCACGATTTTCTCAGTTGTGACAGTCAGGTTGAATATTTCACGGCTGTTATCATCAATGCTGCCGAACGTTCCAATCCTCGTACTACCTCTTCTCACGTCACGTGCTGGACGACGTGTTTTACGCACCTTTCGCCGCCATCCTTCGTTGGGAATTGTATTGGATATTGGATACTAACGACTCCGAGCGCAATGCCGTAGAGTCATCAAAGACAGCAAAAAAGCTTGTTGGGCCTCTTTCATCAGCTCCTTTAACAGTTTTACTCCCTCTTCTATCGTCTGGGGTGGCCTGCGCCGGCTGTCGGGCATTAAGGCCCACTCCTCGGTACCTGGCCTGACCTCAGGTAATGAGGTCCTTGTTGATCCTGTGGCTGTCTCCAACGCCTTCGGCCGCTTTTTCGCGGAGGTTTCAAGCTCCGCCCATTACCACCCTGCCTTCCTTCCCAGGAAAGAGGCAGAAGAGGCTCGGCGACCTTCCTTTCACTTGCTGAATCTGGAAACTTGTAGTGCCGCCTTTACTATGCGGGAACTCGAACGTGCACTTGCACTGTCCCATTGCTCAGCTCCGGGGCCAGATGCCATTCACGTTCAGATGCTGGCACACCTTTCTCCGCCAGGCAAAAGCTTCCTTCTTCGTACCTACAATCACGTCTGGACCGAAGGTCAAGTCCCCATGCGTTGGCGTGACACCATCGTTGTTCCTATACCCAAACCTGGGAAGGATAGACACCTTCCTTCTAGTTACCGCCCCATTTCTCTTACAAGCTGTGTCTGTAACGTGATGGAGCGCATGGTTAACGCTCGGTTAGTTTGGATTCTTGAATCTCGACTGCTACTTACCAATGTTCAATGCGGCTTTCGTCACCGCCGCTCCGCTGTTGACCTTGTTGACATTCGTCATGAACAACTTGTTGCGAAAGCGCCAAACGGTAGCTGTGTTCTTCGATTTGGAGAAGGCTTATGATACCTGTTGGAGAGGAGGTATCCTCTGCACTATGCACAGGTGGGGTCTACGCGGTCGCCTGCCCCTTTTTATTGATTCCTTTTTAACAGATCGAAAGTTAAGTGTACGTGTGGGTTCCGTATTGTCCGACGTCTTCCTCCAGGAGAACGGAGTGCCTCAGGGCTCCATCTTGAGTGTAGCCCTTTTTGCCATCGCGATCAATCCAATTATGGATTGCATTGCACCTAATGCCTCAGGCTCTCTCTTTGTCGATGACTTCGCTATCTACTGCAGTGCCCAGAGAACATGCCTCCTGGAGCGCTGCCTTCAGCGTTGTCTAGACAGCCTATACTCATGGAGTGTGGCAAATGGCTTCCGTTTCCCTGAAGAGAAGACGGTTTGTATCAACTTTTGGCGATATAAAGCGTTCCTTCTGCCGTCCTTACATCTCGGTCCCGTTGTTCTCCCTTTCGTGGAAACAACTAAGTTTCTAGGGCTCACATTGGACAGGAAACTTCGTTGGTCTCCACACGTCTCTTATTTGGCTGCCCATTGTACACGTTCCTTAATGTCCTCCGAGTGCTTAGTGATTCATCTTGGGGAGCGGATCGCACTGTCCTGCTTCACCTGTATTGGCCCATAGTCCGATCAAAGCTGGATTATGGGAGCCTCGTCTACTTGTCTGGTCGGCCATCCCTCTTACGCCGTCTCAACTCCATCCACCATCGGGGGTTACGTCTTGCGACCGGAGCCTTCTACACTAGTCCCGTCGAGAGTCTTTATGCTGAAGCTGCCGAATTACCATTGACCTACCGGCGCGACGTACTGCTTTGTCAGTATCCCTGCCAGCTGTTGTCAATGCCCGACCAGCCCTCTTATCAGTCCTCCTTTGCCGATTCTCTCGACCGTCAGTATGGGTTGTATCTGACTGCCCTGCTGCCCCCTGGAGACCGCTTCAATCACCTGCTTCGACAATTCGGTTTTGCCCTCCTTACCACCTTCAGAGAGGGTGAGAGCCTGACACCACCTTGGCTCCAGGCTCTGGTTCATATTTATCTCGACCTCAGCTCAGTCCTGAAGGAGGGTACTCCGGCTGATGTGTATTGCTCACAGTTTGTCGAACTTCGTGCACGACTTGCTGGTCACACCTTTATTTACACCGATGGCTCCAAAACTGACGATGGTGTCGGCTGTGCCTTTGTCGTTGGGGCCGCCACCTTTAAATACTGGCTCCTCAACCAATGTTCCAGCTTTACGGCCGAGCTTTTTGCTCTCCATCAGGCCGTTGAGTATGCCCGCCGCCACCACCATTCATCGTATACACTCTGCTCTGATTTCCTCAGTGCTCTTAAGAGCCTTGGAGCTCCCTATCCGGTCCATCCTTTGGTGCAACGGATCCAGCAGTCCCTCCATTCTTTCGCTGATGAGGGTCTCCTGTCAGTTTTCTGTGGGTTCCCGGGCATTTAGGAGTGCCTGGGAATGAGGCTGCAGTCCTCCTGCCTCGGCCAGCCTCCCATTGCGTCCCGTTATCTGACGTTCATGGGGTTGTTTGTAAGAGGCTTGTGTCGTTGTGGTGAGATGCTTGGTCATTCCTCCAAGGAAACAAGCTCCGGGCAGTAAAACTGCTCCCAACTGCTTGGACATCCTCCTCCCGACCATCTCGGCGAGAAGAGGTCCTTCTGACTAGGTTGTGGATTGGGCATTGCCAGCTTAGCCACCGCTACCTGATCTCCGGTGACCCAGCCCCGCAGTGCCCTTGTGGTCAAGCATTAACAGTGTGCCATGTTTTATTGTCGTGTCCCCGATTTTGTCAATCTTGTGTTGTCCTGTCCCTGCCATCTACTTTACCGGATAATTTAGCTGATGACGCTCGAGCAGCTGCTCGTGTTCTGCTTTTTATAACTTTGACTGGCTTGTCCAAAGACATCTAACTTTTATACGTCTTTTATCTTCATCTTTGTCAGGACTTTCTGGTGTCCCCCCCCCCTCCCCTTGAGCTTTACTAGATTCCATGTGCTCTAACAACTGTGACTGGGCGCTAATGACCTAAGTAGTTGAGCACCCTTAAACCCCACCAAAAAAAAAAAAAACCGTGGATTACGTTTAGTATCTACAGCTTTTTACACCGGCCCAGTGGAAAGCCTTTATGCTGAGACTGCTGAACCTCCGCTGTCCAAGTGGCGAGCAGTCCTTCTGAGTCTTTATGCTAGCCATTTGTCTTCCATGCCTGCTAATCCAGTCCATGACATTTTCTTCGACGCCTCCTTTGATGTAGGGTATGCAGGCCACCCTTCCTCCATACTACCACCGGGAGTCCGCTTCCGTCAACTGCTCCATTCTCTTTCCTTCCGCTTTCCTAAAACTTTCTTGAGAACTGGGGGTACAGCACCACCTTGGCTCCATCCCCAGACCTGCTTGCTCCGTGATCTTTGTCAGTTTCTGAAGGATGGTACCCCTTCACTTGTTTATTGTCGGGCATTTTCTGCTCAATGTGCACAAATAAAGGATGCCACATTTATTTACACTGATGGATCAAATACATCATTTTGTGTAGGGAGTGCCTATATTGTTGGCGACACCCCAAATCGATTTCGGCTTCCCGATCAGTGTTCCGTTTATACTGCGGAGCTTTACACTGTTCTCCAGGCTGTCCAATAAATCCGTCACCATCAGCGGATACAGTATGTTATGTGTACAGATTCTCTCAGCTCTCTCCTCAGTCTCCAAGCTCTCTACCCTGTCCACCCACTGGTCCACCGGATTCAGGACTGCCTCCACTTGCTCCCTTTGGGGGCGTCTCGGTGGTGTTCCTCTGGATCCCAGGACACGTTGGTATCTGTGGAAATGAGGCGGCCGATATAGCAGCCAAGGCTGCAGTCTCTCTTCTTCGGCCAGCTATTCACACGATTCCCTTCACCGATCTATGGAGTGTTTTATGTCATCGTTTTGTTCTTTTATGGCATGCACATTGGTCAACACTTCCCCATAATTGCGGGACATGAAAGCTCTTCCCTGTGCTTAAACCTCTTCCTCCCGAATGCGTCGTCGGGAGGAGGTAATATTAACTAGACTCCGGATAGGGCACTGTGTTTTTAGCCATCGACATCTTTTAAGCGGTGATCCTCCCCCACTCTGTCCCCACTGCTCTCAGCTGTGGACAGTAAGACACCTTTTACTCAAGTGCCCCTATTTTACTCTGTTACGCGCCCGTCTACAGCTGTCACCTGAAATATCGTCAATTTTAGCAGATAACGCACTCAGCTGATCTTGTTCTTGAGTTTATTAGTGCCAGTGAGATGACGTCGGTCATTTGAAGCCCTTTTTGGGGACAACCAAACCCTTTCTCTAGTGGTTTATCATGCTGTACTCCTGCTTTTAGTTTCTCCAATTTTTTGAGTTTCGCTCCCTTAGCTGCTGGTTCCATTTTCGTATTTTACTTTTACCTAAGTCACAGATTGGGCGCTAATGACCATAGCAGTTTTGCGCCCTAAAACAAAACAAAAAAAAAAACGCAAAACCAACTGAGGAAAATACAGGCGGCGGAAATGAGATCTTAAAGGAGTATTAAAGATAGTGTGAGGGTGGATACAATCCGAAATGAAGATATTAGGAAAGACTAAATATAGGATCAATATGTAATAAAACATTTAAAAAGATACAAAACCAGACTTTACACAGGTAATGTAGGAGTACACGCTGAGCGGCAGAAGAGTTGGAGGACAGCCCAGGAGATTGTGGAGACAACTGTAAAACCAGAGCGGGTAAGAATCCCTGACTCATAAAATGAAAATGAAGAAGAAGAAAATGAAGAAGAAGAAGAAGAAGAAGAAGAAGAAGAAGAAAGGAAGAAGAAGAAGAAGAAGAAGAAGAAGAAAGGAAGAAACTGCAGCAAACTACCCATAAGAGAATAATGAGCAAAATGGATCATACAGACTCGAGGCCGGAAATCCTGTACAGTACATTACAGCACTCAACATGCTGAGACAAGACAACCGTTAGAGAACCTGTCCAATGTGGCTCCCACAGGCCTCTAAGCAAGTGTGGACATGATTCAGCTGCATCAGACACAAATTTTCAAATGTCCATTTACTAGTTCTCTTAACTGTTCCACACCCTCTTCTTTTGTGTGGGCCAACCTCAGATGGCTCTCTGAGACCAAGAATCAATTTCAAATTTCTGTCCTGGTAGCAGCAGATATAGGCATAATAAACCCTATCACTATCTCTATGATCTGTAATTTTATAATGGTCTGTTATTCACTTCTCCTTCCATGATCCTTCAGACTACTCCACCAGGTCATATTTGAGGGATGTTCTTTCCAGCAAACTATTCTGTACTTCTATTCCAGTCACTGGGATTATCCTTGCACCAGCCTTCATGGATCTAGCAGCTGTAGTCTACATTCCCACCATGTTGACTTGTGTTTTGTGGGCTCCTTAGTCCTGCACTGTGGCAGTGGCTGTAAGTGGCAGCTGGCAGCTCTAGTGAATTCAGACAGTTATGCTCAATTGAAATAGAAATATTTTGTGATTCTTCATTTGTATTGTTATGCAGTTTTCGTCAATTGCACTTTAATAAAATTTCACATGTATCTACTTGTCACTGCACCTGATTCGTAATCTGTCATTATATAATTTACCAACTTACTAACACTGAGATGAGCATGTGCAGTGAGATGACATACCACTGACACATTTGAAGATGTTTCATTTATGCTTAAATTCAGTTCATGTAAAGTTATTCAGCTTTTTAATTTTTTTTTGCAGGAACATGAAGAGGTACACCCAGAGGAGGTACTGGCAGGTGAGATTTTTGCTTTATTCAGTAGCTTAATTACATGCTAAAGTTATCGCTTTAATATTTTCTTATGTGGTATTTTTTTCCATATTTTTCTTGCTAAAGTATTTCAGTGAAACAGTTGTTCAAAATTTTATACTTGAATTTGACACTGGATGTTAATTACATGGTACATAATTCATACTGAAAATTGGCAGTGCCTTTGTAACTACAAAAGATTGGTCACAAATGTGCAGTTGTGTTTAACATGTATGCGGTGGTAGATTGTGAGGGAAATGTGATGAAAGAGAAAGGAGACAAATTTCTAAGTACCAAATTGACATTTTAAAATAAGTCGTTGTAAAGGTGAGCTAACATTACAAATTGGCACACTACAATAATTAGCAATGTTAAGATCACAGTCCCCTTATTCCGTAGTCGTGGCTCATATTAAAATTGCCACCTTGAGATAAATATATTTATGTATAAAACAATCACTCAGCATAGTTGAGCTTCTTAAAGAGAAAAATTGCCAATCTTATTGGGGACTGGATCAAGTTAACCACATTCATGTCCAGTGATTTGAAACCTCATCATCATGTCTCGAAATGAAGAATATTGTCCCTGTAATCCTCCTTCTCTCCTGAATCAGTATTTTGCAACCTCACTGACGTGACGTGTGAAATAGCCTGGGTGCCCCAGTTATCCCTCACCTGCCAAGAGGGTTATTGACTACGCATTGACAATATGCTACTGAGTACAAAATGCCTGACTTGGTTGTAGCTTCACAAACTGTGTACTGCATACTCGATACCCATCTCCAATTCTGTCACCCCGTCCACTCCCATATCAACTTCCCTAATTTAAACGTATGGGAGTTCCCCTTAACTCATCCTTAAGTTCCACAATCCTCCCTCCCTCATTACTCATTACCCGTGTGCTGCCTTCCTCAAGCATAGCTCCGTCCATATCCCCGTATCTGTCCCTGTGCCTTCTATATTACATCCTGTGCCACCCCACCCCATCCCCTCACTGACATTCTCACTCAATGTGTCCACCACAACTCTGCACAGAGTTGTCCTGCAGGTTTAAGAAAATCTATCTGATTGAGAAAGGGACGGAGTGTGGCAAATGTTATTCAAGGCTTAGCCTTTCACTGCTTATTTCCATAGTAACTCTTTCATGACAAACAGAACATCTTAGGCTGGTGCATAAGACTGTAATGTTTTCTGCAAGTTCAAAAAACACACACTATACATAATGGAGACTTAAGTCATCATAAATAATATAATCTGCTCCACTAATCACTGCAGTCTGCCAATGTTGGGGTAACTTTCTGAATCCACAACAGTAGAAATCACGTGGTTTTGTAGCATTGCTGCCTTGTTTAGACAAAAGCATTCCATTCTATTCCTTCCCTTAAATTAGCACAAAGACACATTTTCTAGTCATCAGTAATGGTGCTGGATAGGAATGATCAGTGGTGTTCACACACTAATCGATGACAAGCAAGTGGATGATGCACATAAGGCCAACCAGTAATTTTTCTGATTTGGCTTGTGGTTCTCATATTCTTCATTGTTGAACCTTCTCCATTGCATTCAAATGCTCCACAATGAGGGAATGAGCATGAGGGACACAATTGTGGGGGTGGGGGATGTTTTAAAACCAATTTCCATCAATTGACTTAAGAGTGTGCTTTTATTTTGCACAATAATGCCATTGGCTTCATAGCCATTCTTGAATGCCTGTTGAAATGTTAATATGTATGTCATGCTGTGTTGTTCTGTTATTGAAAAAAAAACATGTTTCTAACTTTATAGACCCATTTATAGTTTTCAACTGTGCACAATATCAGCCACATCACATATCTTTCACACATACTCATATCCTGCAATAGAACACACCTTAAAAGACCAAAAGTATATTTTTTCAGTAACTCACAGACTGGTCAAACAATCTTAATTTTTCAACATGATCTTCAGAATGGGTATAAAGTTGAAATCATGACTGTGTAAACAAATGAACAAGTAATATTCAAATCATGGAAATTTCTTTAAAAAGAAAGGTAAATGAGATACTGGTAGTCAGTGAGACAGTGTCAGTAAAAGAGGAGGAGAGATTTGTGAAGATAGAATCAGTGGGAGGAAAAGAGATAGGAGCCTGTGTAGACAAAAAGGAAGACTTAGGGACACCATAAATCAGCTTCTTGGTATACATGAACACATAAGTGTGGGAGAGAGAAAATTTTGGTCTGAGGTCTTACACTCTAGTGTATAAGGAAAAACAACTAACTTGGATGCCCCAGAATTATTTTTGAGCTGTTAAGGAGTTGTGAAGTCAGTGAACTTATCAAAGAAAGACAAAAACAGACAGTGTAATTGAGAGAGGTGACATTGTCAGTGGGATATACTGTAAATCAGTGGGAGAAAAATGAGACAGTGGGGGAGAGCCATATACATAGACAGTGACAGTGACAGTGACAGTGAGGGGGAGGTGGTGAGCATGAAGGCTTCACTAGAGGGAGAGACCGGATGAATGAATTTAGTGGGAATATGTTCACATTGCAAAAACGTTTGGTGAGGAAGGCAAAATGTAGACTGGGGCAGCTGGTTCCTCACTCTACTGTCAGTATTTTAAAGAGGAAAATATTCATCTTACATGTGCTCCAATAGGGGCATTTTACCAGTTGTTTGCCCTATGGTACTATGTGTTGCATGAGATACTGCTGGTGGAACTAGAGTTTGTTTTTTTGTTGTTGGTGATGTAGTAGGTTGAATCAGAGAATGTGGTAGTTTAAAAAAGCGTATTGTTGAGACACTATTGAGTGCACTACCTACGGTTGCATGTTGCATGGAAAGTTAACCTGTATTGTGGAACATGTGGACACTGAAGTGCATAATCTTCTCATTGAGTAGAGGACAGGGATGTAATAAACATTACTTATCAATAATACAGTGTCTGCTAATGCTTCATTTTCTGTACAAAAGGTAATGTTCATCACTCTGATTTTAGATGCTTTTGCTTCATCTGTATTTCTTCCCACAGGAACAAAGCATCAGGTAAATTAGTATCTTGTGTAAAATTTTCTTATTTCATTTCAGGCATAAAAATACATAAGTGTTTTTCTATGAGAGTGTGGAAAGAGAAAAATTCAGGATGGAATGTAACAGTATTATGGGAAGGGAGGTTGCTACTCACCATATAGCAGAGATGCTGAGTTGCAGATAGGCACAACAAAAAGACTGCCATTAAGACCTTCATCAACAATAGTCTCTCTGTTGCGTCTATCTGCGACTCAGCATCTCCGCTACGTGGTGAGTAGCAACATTCCTTTTCATAGTATGGAAAGACAGGCTTCCTAATAACAGAACTGACACTGAAAACTAAATTTGCTACCTCCAATAGGTAGTTTTTCTTTTTTTCAAAGCACATTTTCTGAATCCATGCTACTGGTACCAACACACATTTTCAGTCAGAATTAGATTTTGCTATTATCTACAGATTTGAATAACATTTAAAAATGTATTTGCAATTTCCACTGTAATTAATTATGATAATTTCACAGAAAGAAAACAGTAGCATGCCCATGTGATGAGCCCTTGCTAAGTTCACACTCTTGTCAAACAGTGTAAGTTAATTGGATAGATAAAAACATCTAATCACCCATCACATTCTTTCGTGTGCGTGTGTGTGTGTGTGTGTGTGTGTGTGTGTGTGTGTGTGTGTGTGTGTTTTCTGCTGCTGCTTGGCAAGTAGATTTTTTAATCTATCAAATAATTAAATTGTAAAGAAGAAATAGCTCATTTAAAATTAAACACGAAATAGAATTAGACGCAACTGAGGTGAATGACTCATAAAACTGAAAAAGTGAATTGAAACAAAGAATATTATGAAAAAGAGTCGCTACTCACTATATAGTAGAGTTGAAATGAAGGATGTCAAGTTGGGCAGCATGCTTAGCAGCAGGGTATCAACTTGTTTCTTGCCACAGTTTGTATGTGGCCATTTATGTGGACAGACAGTTTGTTTGTTGTCATGCCCACATATAATGCAGCACAATGGCTGCATCTTAGCTTATATAGCACATGACTGGTTTCACAGGTAGCGCTACCTTCAATGGGCTAAGTGACCTTTGTGACCAGGCTGGCGTAGGTGGTGGTGGTGGTGGTGGTGGTGGTGGTGGTGGTGGGATGTATGGAACAGGTCTTGCATCTAGGTCTATTACAGGGATATGAGTGATTAAGTATGGGTTAAAAGTTCTTCCTAAACACCCAGAATCCTAAAACCCCTCCCCTCATTCAGATTCATTGAAGACATCTTTGTGATCTGGAGCGAGAGTGAGGACACCCTATATGCATTCCTCCAGAACCTCAACAGCTTCTCCTCCTTTGCTTCACCAGGACCTTCTCAAGCCAACAAGCCACGTTCGTAGGTGTTGATGTACACTTCAAAAGACGGCTACATCACTGTTTGTGCCTATATCAAACTAACTAACTACAAGTAATACCTTCATTTTGACTACTACCACCCAGTCCATACCAAGAAGTCCCTCCCATACAGCCTATCCACCCATGGTTGCCACATCTGCAGTGATGAGGGGCCCCCCTCGAAATATACCGGGGGACTCAATGAAGTGTTCAGACAATAATTATCCTCCAAACCTTGTACAAAAACAAATCTTCTGTGTCTTATCTTTGCAGTTTCCCACGACCCCCAAAGTCACACAATCTGGCCACAGAGGATTATTCCCCTCGTAACTCAGTACCACCCAGGACTGGAACAACTGAATTACATCCTCTGCCAGGGTTCCTACAAACTGTCATTGTGCTCTGAAATCAGAAATGTCCTGCCTACTATCCTTCACACCCGTCCCACAGTGGTATTCCTCTGTCCACCAAACCTACACAATATACTCGTCCATCCCAGCACAATCCCTGCTCACAAACCCTTACTTCACGGCTCATATCACTGTAATAGAAGTAAATGCAAGACCTGTCCCATACATCTTTCCACCACCACCACTCCAGTCTGGTCACAAACATCTTATATCCCACCAAAGGCAGGGATATGTGGGAAACCAGTCATGTGATATACAAGCTGAGCTGCAACCAATTTGCTGATTTCAGCATGGGAATGACAAGAAACAAGCTGTTTTTCTGCAAGAATGACCAGTGATAAACTGTGGCCAGGAACTCTCCCTGCAGTATATCCAACGTTCCTGTAACCCTCCTTGCTTTAACCTTCATTAGTCAAATTTCTCACCCATTCAGACCCTTCCTTGTCTCCATTCCAGTGCTACATAGCCCTCATATCACCAACACAAGAAGTCTTCTGAACTCCTTTTGTAGAAATAACTTCCAGGATTTTGCTTTTTTGTGGGTGGCAAAGTCAGTGAAGATATTACTTATCTTTATGACATTATTTGCTAGGTATATACTATTAGACATATATTTTCACTGATAACTTATTCTTGAAGAGAAGTGATGTCTGTGTCTTGTAACTAGTGTGTTCAGAAAAATTAGTGTTTTGATCACTCCTTTTATATTCAAAGCTACGTTTTTACATTTATAATAGCTACCACAGCTAAGGCTAAGTATCTATGGCTGGATGACATGACTGGCATTGCAGTAATAGAGCTTACAAAACAACTTTGCTAATTAATGCAAGTATCTATTAAACCTGACTCTGTCAAAATCCTGACTGTAGTTGGAGATTAGCCATCACAAATGTACAGATACCGTTTTTCGATGTACTATTTTTCTTCCTCCTCATGAGATGGTGTACTGGAGACAATTGCATTGTTTCCTTATTTTGTCTTCGCTGTCTTAGTAGTTTCTTGGCATAATTTAAGTGTTTACAATTATTTATGGAGCTGTGTTTTGAATACTGGGAGAGAGGGGGATTTATGAAGAATAGTCAGCAAGAATAAGGTTTCTATGCTTTACTTTATGACATATGAGAGCTGATTACCTCTGAAATTAAGAGGCTAGGAGAAAATAGTGTAGTAGAAACAACTGAAACACATAGGAGAAATGTGCACACACATTTGGAGAGAATTTCTAATAAGTATCCGAAGATAATGTACGTACAGTATCACTGTCCCTTTGCTCTTAATATATTTCCCATTAAGACTTTCACTACAGTCTTTTCCCAGACCAATGTGTTTGTCTTCCTGCCTCACATCTCTACAGGGAGTCCAGTAGGGAACTGCATTGCCCCATCTGCCACCCACTCTCATGGTCATTCATCCCACCTATTGTGGATGATCCATGCACAAGGTGAGAAATGTGCTCAGGTTGTCATGAACATCAGAACTTCATTGCAACACAGAAGGCACATTATAATGTTGGGCATGTTAAATGGCTTCCTAGTGCAAAAAAACATCACAATAGTCCTGTTATGCTGTAAGGTTGTCACTAATATGAACTAAGCTGAGCACTGCAAGCTGCACTGATGATGTCCTAGATTCCAATGTTGCTGTGCTCAGAGGAATAGTTGTGAATGTTAAAGCAAGGCAAGGTAAAGAATGCCCTGATCCAATGAAAGATGTTTGATAATATGAGAACATTTCTTGAAACTCTAGTTCAGCACTCTGTCTGTAACAACTGATAGGCACTGTTGTAGGTATCTAAAGAGTAGGTTGCACTAATGATGCCAATATTGTGGGCTGCATTCTTACTAATATAGACATGGCACTCAGAATTAGATAGACGATGTCAAGTCTGGGACTTGGGTTGGCTGGTGAGCCATTGTGCAGTGGTCTATGAAGGCTGTGAAGAGCACAGAAATACTGGAAAATTGTCCAGTGTCATGTGGTCCCTATACAGAAACTATGCAATGGCTGTCACGGGCAAGATGATCTGCTCTGAGTTTGTTTCAGGTTTATTAACATGCCAGCAACAGGCAGCACTCTGTTGAATGTCTCAAGACAGCATTGTGAAGTACCAGTCAAATGGTACACTTCCACCTCATTCCTATGATGTCTTCTACTCCATCCTGTTCCCATACTCATAAAATTTCTTCCTGCCTCACCTTTACGAAGAATGAACCTGAGAAACAACCCACATCATCTGCTACACAGTCTCCTGGCTATGTGTATCCATCTGTAAGTAAAGAAAGGAGGATTACATTGTGTGTGTTTGATGTGCAATTTTACTGCATGAACAGCAAAAATGTGGTAGGTGATAACATTTTTGCTGTTACCTTATGTGGGGTATCCCTGAGAAAAGTTAATGATAATTTGAAATTCTTGGTGAAGTTTTCTGCAAGTCACCAAGTGCTCTCATAGTCAAATACTGGATGAATAGAATGTCAGCATACGCTTGCAGTGAGTGAGGCTGCATATACAGTCATACACACAGTTCCTAACCGTTAAACTTGCCACAGTGAGTTAACCCTGTAACATAAAATTGTATATTTTAATAAGCAGATTACTACAAGATTTTACGTCATAAAATTTCGTCAATAATTATTTGAAATGTTAACAATAAAAGTTTATTTGCCCCTGGCAGTATTCAGATAGCCAGCTTGCAACTGGAATAAAGTTCCGGCTTTGTGGAACTCGGTTAGTAATTTTCACTGTCGTACATAATTGACTGGATTAGATGCTCAGTTATTCACTGATCACTAGGCACTCTAAAAGATACAAATAATTGATTCTGTTCTTTGTAATGTCATGTTGAAACAGTCTTCATTTATTAACTGTTTGTTTGACTTTTGCAGAGTAAGTATTTTTTATATTAACACACAATTTCCTTTTTTGTCAATCAGGCCCTGTTGCCGACGAAGCCCCACGTCCTATAGCTCAGGTGAGTGAAAGTAGAGGAAGCACAACTGAGACTGTCAGAGAGAGGGTGAGTTTCACCAGCAGCAAAGAAGTTTAGCTTTTTGGCATGTAATGAAACCCTCCCCCCCCCCCCCCCCCCTCTGTTTCCTGGCCTCATTCCAGGGTGCTCACAGTTTTCATTAGCCCATGGGTTTTAGCCCTTCTGTGGGCTGCCCTGCACACCCCATTTTAATTAATCAACTCCTTTCTACATATCCTATATATCTTCACTTCATACTTATTATTTTTTTCACTCCAATCTTTCCTGACACCACAACCTTCGCAACTCCATTTGCACTGGTAACTCGGGTCTATTATTACAATGTAATTACCTACTGAACAGTCACAAAAATTTTTCAAAGAATACTCGCATACTGGCTAATGACAGTAATGGGTGCAACAGATCTAGGGCATGGCACTTCACTGAGCAAGAATGAGATAGCATGGAATGAACCACTCAAATCAGCAGGTACATTGAAGCCTGATGAAGGAACTATCATTGTCACACTCTGCAGAAATTGTTCATGTATTTGCAGCAGATTTCATGCAAGAGAAAAAATTCTGAAAGTGAATAAAAGTTTAAACCCACTATTTGACCTGGAATATGACTTTCTGGCAGTAACCATCATTCATTGGTACTATAGACATTGAGAAATATGTAACATTAACCAAGAGATCAGTTACACCACAGTTGATATTCAGTAAACATGATAATTACCACCTACAGTTGTCTAAAATATTTAGTTATTGCAGTTACATGCCAATTACCTTTTTAAACTGATAATGGAGTCACTCTTCTTGCTATTATCATAGCCAGATGAACTTGAAAAAAATCTTATTAGAATACTATCTGAACCATTAAATAGATTTTTCGTGCACTTCATAGAGAGGTCTTCTTTTCTTTGGGTATCATATGTTTAACTTGTGTCGCTTAGTAATTCAATAAACCTAACATCATATTTGATAGCTCATATATCACAGGTTGTGCTGGGAGAAGTAAAAGACATTTAATAAACATACATTTGTCAAAAATTCAGAGCAGGCTGAGAGCTAGAGCAGAGAGCTATCACAGTCAACTAGGAATGAGCAGCCAAATTCCCCAAGTGGAGTTAGCTAATGACTATGCACCAAGGTAAATGTCGACAGTTTACACTGGTAACTAACAGGTTTTAAACTTAATGTATTTAGAATTGGTAATAAGGATGCAACATTTAAGCGAGTAGTTAGTTATAATGAGCAGGAACCTCAGACTCTATAAATGTACCTTATCCTCCTGAGCTCAATAAATTCACCGAATTGAACAGACTACTGGTTCCTGCCCAAATTGCGGCACTCTGACATCGAGCATGTCAGATGAGCAACTTCGCTTCACTCGAGTGACTGGTAGGGGCAGCAGACTGCCAGTCAACTCAGACGCCGTGCGACAACAGAGGTGCCACCATAGCAAAAGGCAAACATGCCTCTGCTCTGGACACAGGGAACAAGAACACATCATTTCCTGCCAAAGCTACCCTGCCAACACACACCAATGGGAACAGAATTCTGCACAAATAAAGCTTCACACAAGAAGGGGCAGGAAGTAGAAAATGTGAACAAAACGCACAAGTGACTAGCAATGTAATTGACATTGTTTAAAATTTCTGTTATTCAGAATTGAAAATATCAGCACCTGCTGATAAGATAACTCAAGTGTACACATGTACCAAGATCACTTTGCCTCTGACATAGATCACGTTACAATTGATTCCCTTCATGAGACTTACAACAGGGAATACTCTTACACTTGCATGACATATTACCTGGAACACAAATTGTAATTAATAACACTGACTGATGATCATGCACTCAGTCACTCATAGGTGCATTAATGTAACAGATGCAATTTTAGATAACACAAATATAAAAGAACAACACTTTACTCCACTCAGTTGTGAAGGAGCCATACATTGCAGGATTCCAGCCAGGGTATTATTGCATCCTACACACTCAGGTGATCATTGAGGAGCCATAAAATTTAAGCTTGTAGAGTAAGCCAGTTACTTGCCAATCTGGTTGCTTGCAATGTCCGTATGTCTTCATGCAGCTCACCGCTATCTGGCCTTATGACTGATTCAACCTTCAGCAGCATCTTGGGACCTGCACCGGACAGTGGGAGTCTGCCAAAAGCAACAACTTGCCAGCCACATGTCCACACGCCAATCGTTCTTCAGGACCCACCAAACCAACACATATGTGCAAGTGTTGCTACGACTCAGACATGATTTAATCCTTCTGTCTTCCACAGTTTGTTCAAGAAAGTCGGTGTCAGTTTTCACAAAGCGTAATATGAATGGCCACCTTGAAAACATTTTGTGCTCTACCATTTGATACTCCTTCACATACATAATCCAACACAGTTCTGTCTCTTAAAGCACTGGATGATCAGTTCTTATGGAGATAGTCCTCGCCTTCTGAATGTACAGAGAAACTTTTGCTCTCAGCAACTTGTCGATCTTGCCAGGTGACCGAAATTCTAGATCGATAAGTTTTATATGTGTCAAATCCAACACACTGTTTAATTTTGCTGGAGGTAACTGACATCTTGTCTTGATCCCAGACAGAAGGTGAAATGAAGAGGTTTATACAGAAGTCAACTTAAACAGAGACGTGCTGCTTTGTTTCTGATATGATTCCACCTGTTCCTTGAATGTATACTCTACTGTGCCATCCATGAAGTCAGAGGCACTACTATCTATCAACCATGTTGTCACTGTTGTAAGCAGCACTTGTTTGTCTCGGATGATTATAAGTGAGCAGTAATGCAATGTACTTGATGGATGTATACCATTTTTTGTGTTTCATGTCACTAGGACAATCCTTCCTTGTTCCATCTTGTGTGTTTTATTTCTGTGTGTAGCAATGTGTGGTGCCCTTTTTGACAAGCATGACGGCATACATAAGTGCAACTAGAAGCCCTACAATCACCCTTTGAACAATTGTTGAACAATTTGTTCGGCATCACTATAGGTTTGTGTTCACTACACGTGGCTTGCCTGAATTTGCTGCACTTCTGCAAAGCTTGAGTCAAGTGACGCATGACATACGCAACACTAGCAGCGACTAGATTCATCTCAAACACCCTAAGTGCTTGACATTGCAGGTGGTCCGCTGTTTGTTCCCATATGTGCTGTGTCATGGTAGTACTGTAGCCTTGATAATTTCAGATTTGCATTTATTTTTGAGAAAAGCACATCTCCATTCTAATGTCAGAAAGCTATTGAAACTCAGGCGGGTTTTAAATTTTGTTGTTACAGACTGGTCAACTTTTTTCTATAAAGAGCAGTGATGTAATTACATCTTGAAAGGATACATTTAGTTGTAATGCCATCAGCACATGAATATTGCTTGAAGTAGTGCATTAAGTTCACTTGCACCTTCCCCAGTTGCTGACAGAAATGGTAACAGCTTCTTCAGATGTGCTGATGCAATCAGTCTAGGGTTATTGTATGTGTTGCAAACTGTATCAGATGGTTATTTAGCAGTGTCCTGTAATTCATAATTATTTACCACAAGACTCAAAAATGTCACTAAAATGCCTGCACTACTTTACATTATCATTCCCTCTAGGCAGACAATAGCCACCCCCCCACCCCCTTCCCAAGGGGGTTACAGTTCCTTCGTGTTAGTTCATGCGTGGTGCACATGTGGCTCTGAGCTAATGCAGCCTATTCTTCCTTACTGTCCGCATTTGTCACCCTGCCCTCCCGAGCTAATGTGGCCCTCCTTCTTTCCGGGCTGCATACCTTCCCTTCCCTTTCCGCATCCCTCCCCGTCCCCCATCTTCGCCCCCCCACCCCTCACCACTCTTTCCTTCCCTTTCTCCCCCTCTGGGAGTACGGTATGTGTTTACGTCCGGAGACGGACACTCGAAACTGTTCCAAATTCCTTGCTTTTACACTTGCAAGTCCTCGTCCTTCCTCTGTCCTTCTCCTTTCCTTCCCTCTTCTCCTTGCCCTTTTCTCCGCTGCGGCGTTTGAGACCCCCTTTTCTTTCCTTTCCCTTTCTCTTTTTTCCTCCCTGTGCGTGTCTGAAGGCCGACCCACGCACTTCCATGCGTAGCCGGTGACGGGGTAACGCGTAATTCCCCGCCCCGGGTAGACAGGTAGGACACGTACGTACCCCCTGGTAACGGCCAGGCCCAGGGAGGGGTGATTACCCGAGCTGATACCTTCCGAAAGTGCCGATTGGTCCCTCCGTCCGTTTGTTGGGAGGTGTGACCTGAGGTGTGAACAATCACCTAAGGCGGGTGTGCCCTCGGTGAGGCCCCCCACAAGGGAGGAGCGCGCCATCGGAGACGCCGGTAATCATGGGGGATTCTTCCGCAATGGTTTCCTCACCTTCCACTATGTCTGCTCACAAACGTAAGTTCACTGAGTCTCAGCCACAGACGGTTCTTCCATCGTTGCCACAGTTCCTTGTTGTTTCTCGGTCTGACGAAGGTCACGACTTTTCCACGGTCAACCCTTTCATTATTCAGAAAGGTGTCGACGCAATTGCGGGTCCTGTAAAGTCTTGTTCCAGATTACGGAATGGTACCCTGTTGTTGGAAACACACAGTGCCCTCCAGGCTCAAAAATTGCTGCGTACTTCTCTGCTCCACACCTTCCCTGTCCGGGTGGAACCGCACCGTACTTTAAATTCCTTGCGTGGAGTCGTTTATACACGTTCCCTCGATGGATTGTCTGACGAAGAAATTCAGCACTACCTGTCTGACCAGGGCGTCACCGCTGTTCATCGGGTTACGAAAAGGGTTGACTCGAACATCATTCCAACCCGCACTGTCTTCTTGACATTTGACAAAGTTCAACTCCCATCAAAAATCAAAGCAGGCTATGAGATAATTTCCGTTCGCCCTTATGTCCCAAACCCTACACGTTGCTATCGATGTCAGCGGTTCAATCACACCAGCCAGTCCTGTTCCAATCCGGCCAAATGTGTCACGTGTGGCAAGGATGCCCATGAGGGTGCTTGTCCACCTCCATCCCCTCACTGCATCAACTGTATGGGTGACCACGCTGCTTCCTCTCGAGATTGCCCCGTTTTTAAGGATGAAAAGCTCATCCAGGAAATAAGGGTGAAGGAAAAGGTGTCGACTTTTGCTGCTCGAAAGTTACTCGCCAGTCGACAGCCCACCGTGCCTCAGAAAGGAAAATACAGCACTGTCCTTGCTTCTCCTCGGCCAACAAAGGAGGCGGCCATGCAGACTTGCGACCTCACATTTAGTACCACGGTCGTCAGATCGGCCAGTGCAAAGATCGCCTGTTCAACCTCACCACTTTCGCCTGCCCACTCTATGGCTCACCCTTCGTCGGGTTCTGCTAAATCTCGAGCCCAAAAGTCAGACGCCAAGTCCTCGAAAAAAGAGCATTCTCGTGAAGAGTTTTTACGTACTGCAACTTCACAACCATCGGTTCCTCCTTCATCTAAACATCATACCTCCAAGAAGGCTACGAAGAAACACAGTTCCTCTCCTGCGTCCCAACTACAGCACCACCTGGCGGAAATCGCCCTCGGCCATCTTCTATGTCGCCAAGGCGCACTGCTGGTGGCCGGTCAACTGGCCGATCGTTGGTGGCAGGAGCTGCTCCTGACCAACCTATGGATCAGGATCTTCTGCCTTCGACTGAATGCCATTCCATGCTGTCGGTCGCAAGCTCTGAGCAGTCGTTGAGTTGACAGAACCCTTGGTCACGTTTCTCCATTTTCTGTTCACCCTATGTCCATTATCCACTGGAATATCCGCGGCATTCGCGCCAATCGGGATGAATTGTCGATCCTCTTACGATCCTACTCGCCGGTCATCTTCTGTCTTCAGGAAACAAAGCTGCGTCCCCATGACCGCTTTGTTCTCCCTCATTTTCAGTCCGTCCGATATGACCTCCCCTCTGTTGAAGGCACTCCAGCCCATGGAGGACTCGTGATTCTGCTCCATGATACTCTCCATTATCATCCAATCCCCTTAAACAGTTCCTTCCAAGCTGTCGCCATCCGCCTTTCCCTTTCTGGATACACGTTCTCTCTATGTACGGTATACATTCCATCGTCTACACCACTGGCACGAGCTGATCTCCTTCATCTTCTTGATCAGCTTCCACCCCCCTATTTGCTGGTTGGGGACTTCAATGCCCACCACCCGCTTTGGGGATCTCCACATCCTTGTCCACGTGGCTCACTATTGCTAGACGTCTTCCACCAAGCGGATCTAGTCTGCCTCAACACTGGGGTCCCCACATTTTTGTCTGCCTCCACGGCAAATTTATCTCATTTGGACCTTGCGGTCGGTACTGTTCCGCTAGCTCGGCGCTTCGAATGGTTCGCCCTAGATGATACACACTCGAGTGACCACTTTCCATGTGTTCTTCGACTGCAGCCTCAACTGCCATATATGCGCTCGCGACGCTGGAAGTTTGCCCAAGCCGATTGGACACTTTTTTCGTCTCTAGCGACATTCGATGACCGTCGCTTTCCCAGCGTCGACGATGAGGTCACACATTTTACCGACGTTATTCTCACAGCTGCGGAACATTCAATACCACGCACCTCCGAATTGCCCCGGCGCCCCCCAGTTCCTTGGTGGAACGAGGCATGCCGTGACGCAATACGTGAGCGGCGACGTGCTCTTCGCATTTTCCGTCACCATCCAACTTTGGCCAACTGTATCCGATATAAGCAGCTCCGTGCGCGATGCCGTCGCGTCATCCGCGATAGCAAGAAGGCAAGCTGGCAATTCTTTATTAGCTCATTTAACACCTTCACTCCCTCCTCGGAAGTTTGGAGTCGGCTTCGACGGTTCTCAGGCGCGTCTAGTTTGTCCCCGGTCTCTGGGCTCACTGTCGCGCATGATACCTTAGTGGACCCCGTCGCAATTTCTAACTCATTGGGTCAGCACTTTGCTGAGATTTCGAGCTCTTCAAATTACCCGCCAGCGTTTCTCTCGAAGAAACGTGCAGCGGAAGTGCAACCTTTCGCTTTCTCCTCTCAAAATCGCGAAAGCTACATAACTGTTTTCTCCATGCAGGAACTCCAACATGGGCTCTCTTCTTCTCGCTCCTCCGCCCCAGGACCGGATGGTATCCATGTCCAAATGTTGCTGCATTTATCAACCCATAGCCTGCGTTACCTCCTTCGCCTTTATAATCGAATTTGGACCGACAGTACCTTTCCCAGGCGATGGCGGGAAGCTATTGTCGTTCCCGTTCCGAAACCTGGAAAGGACAAACATCTCCCCTCTAGCTATCGCCCCATTTCTCTCACGAGTAGTGTCTGTAAGGTTTTGGAGCGCATGGTGAATTACCGTTTAGCTTGGTGGCTGGAATCCCGCAGTCTTTTAACACCAGCCCAATGCGGATTCCGAAAGCATCGTTCTGCCGTTGACCATCTTGTTGCTCTCTCCACTTATATCATGAACAATTTTGCTCCGGAAACGCCAAACGGTAGCAATATTTTTTGATCTGGAGAGAGCATACGATACCTGTTGGAGGACAGGCATCCTCCGCACACTGTTCTCTTGGGGCTTTCGAGGCCGGCTGCCCCTTTTTCTTCGCGAATTAATGGCAGAGCGCACATTTAGGGTGCGGGTGAACACTACTCTCTCCCGTACTTTCTCCCAAGAAAACGGGGTACCCCAGGGCTCCGTGCTGAGTGTTGTACTGTTTGCCATCGCCATTAATCCAATTATGGATTGTCTCCTTCCTGATGTCTCGGGCTCCCTCTTTGTGGACGATTTTGCGATCTACTACAGCTCTCAACGGACCAGCCTTCTTGAAAGACGTCTTCAAGGATGTCTCGATCGCCTCCACTCGTGGAGCATCGAAACAGGCTTCCGTTTCTCACCCAGTAAGACCGTTTGTGTTAATTTTTGGCGACGTCAGGAGTTTCTTCCGCCCTCCTTACATCTAGGTCCTGTCAACCTTCCGTTTTCCGACGTCGCTAAATTCTTGGGTCTTATGTTTGACAGAAAACTGTGCTGGTCCGCCCACGTTTCCTATCTTTTGGCTCGCTGTCTGTGTTCCCTTAACACCCTCCGTGTCCTGAATGGTACCTCCTGGGGAGCGGACCGAGTGGTCCTTCTCCGCCTCTATCGCGCCTTAGTGCGCTCGAAATTGGATTATGGAAGCATAGTCTACTCCTCTGCTCGGCCGTCTATTCTTCGGCGTCTCGACTCTATCCACCACCGTGGATTACGTTTAGTGTCTGGAGCTTTTTACACCAGCCCTGTGGAAAGCCTTTATGCTGAGACTGCTGAACCTCCGCTATCCAATCGGCGGGCAGTCCTTCTGAGTCGTTATGCTAGCCATCTGTCTTCCATGCCTGCTAATCCAGCCCATGACCTTTTTTTCGACGCCTCCTTTGATGTCTGGTATGCAGGCCGCTCCTCCTCCCTACTACCCCCGGGAGTCCGCTTCCGTCAAATGCTCCATTCTCTTTCCTTCCGCTTTCCTAAAACCTTCTTGACAACTTGGGGTACAGCACCGCCTTGGCTCTGTCCCCGGATCGACTTGCTCAGAGACCTATGTCAATTTCCCAAGGATGGTACCCCTACACTTGTTTACCGTCGGGCATTTGCTGCTCTATGTGCACAAATGACGGAAGCCACATTTATTTACACCGATGGCTCAAAAACATCGTTAGGTGTAGGGAGTGCCTATATTGTTGGCGACACCCCAAATCACTTTCGGCTTCTCGACCAGTGTTCGGTTTATACTGCGGAGCTTTACGCTATTCTCCAGGCTGTCCACTACATCCGCCGCCATCAGCGGATACAGTACGTAATCTGCTCAGATTCTCTCAGCTCTCTCCTAAGTCTCCAAGCTCTTTACCCTGTGCACCCTCTGGTCCACCGGATTCAGGACTGTCTGCGCTTGCTCCACCTGGGGGGCGTCTCAGTGGCGTTCCTCTGGCTCCCGGGACACGCTGGTATCTGTGGAAATGAGGCGGCCGATATTGCGGCCAAGGCTGCAGTCTCTCTTCCTCGGCCAGCTATTCAGTCTCTTCCGTTTACCGATCTACGGAGCAGTTTATGTCGCCAAGTTGCTCATTTATGGCATGCGCATTGGTCAACACTTCCCCATAATAAATTGCGGGAAGTGAAAGCCCTTCCTTGCGCATGGACCTCTTCCTCCCGAACGCGTCGTCGGGAGGAGGTAATTTTAGCTAGACTCCGGATAGGGCACTGTCTTTTTAGTCATCGACATCTTTTAACCGGAGATCCTCCCCCACTCTGTCCCCACTGCTCTCAGCCGTGGACGGTCAGACACCTTTTAATTGAATGCCCCTATTTTAATCCGTTACGCTCCCGTCTACAGCTATCGCCTGATCTATCGTCGATTTTAGCAGATGACACGCGCTCAGCTGACCGCGTTTTACAGTTTATTAGTGACAGTGAAATGACGTCAGTCATTTGAAGCTTTTTTTTGGGGGGACAACCAACCCCTTTCTATAGTGGATTTTTAAGCATTCCTTCTGCCTTTAGTTTCTCAAAATTTATGACTTTGTTCCTATTGCAGCTGGTTTTAAATTTCGTTTTTCTCCTGTTTTCTACGTCACGGGCTGGGCGCTAATGACCATAGAAGTTTTGCGCCCAATAACCACAAATAAAAAAAAAAAAAAAAAAAAAAAAAAAACCCTGCCCTCCCTCCCTATCCCTGCTCACTCCCAGTTACCCTCTCCTACCCCTTTCTTGGTGCTCTGATTCATCTTGACATGGCCAAATACCTGGTTCCCTTTATTGTTTACAATTCATTGCCACAATGCCATTGTTTTTGTGGAAAATATTGAGGAAAACTTTCTTGATCAGAGCATCTTCTGCCACCCAATCGGCAGCTCTTTGCACCTGTGATCATATTGGCAATGTCCCAGTTTGTTTTATCCCTCACTAATCTCTGAATATGGTGTAGAGAGTGATTTTTCATTGGGATCTCACCCTGCAAAAGGATTAGGAACTCTGGGCTAATCTGGAGAGGTGTGAATTTGGTTTGGCATGTGGAGAAGGGCCACAAAGACAACCGCATCCATACTGGTGCCTTCATTCTAGCTTTTTTGGGGGATACCCTCCCAGAGAAAGTCAAGGTTATGTGCCGAAGTTGTGATGTGAAGCCATACACCCCACCACCTATGCGGTGCTTCTGGTGGCTGCAATTTGGGCATATGTTTTCCTGGTGAATGGTAGACCCTCTGTACACTCACTGTGGACAACCATTCCATGAGGGAAGCCCCTGTGTTCTGACACCTGTGTGTGACAAATGTACTGAAAGCCACTCCCCTCACTCGCCAAATTTGCCCGGCGTATAAGAGAGGAAGGAGATCCATGAATACAAGTCATCGAATCGCCTGTCTTATACTGAGGGTTACCAAAAGTATGAGATACTCCATCCAGTGTCACTATCTTCAACTTATCTCTCTTTTACTTCATTTCCTCCTCCTACCTCTCCCTTGCCCAGCCCCATCCACCTATCCCCTCTCCCTCCCCCTACCCTAGCAGTTGCCACAACCTCCTGTCTGGGTCTGCTCCCTCTCTCCAGCTGAAGAAGTGCGCCCCTTCTCTGGCACCTGCCAGTGATTGGGCTCCCTTACAAGGCCCCTTTGCCCAGCTCAGTTCAGGCTGGAAGACTCCTACCATCACTCACAGTGCGTTTGTTCATCCAAAGGTCACCCGCTCTCTTTCAGTCACCTGTACTCCCTCTGTGCTCTACCCTCCTCCAGCTCTGAAATAGGAATAGGAGGAGGAGACAACGGACAGGAAGAAACATAAATCCTAAGACAAGGTGCCCCCCCCCCCAACCACTGTCCCCAGTAATGCCACCTCCTGCCTTGCAACCTGTGCCTGAGATCTTATCTTATTTACGGATGTCACCTCACCCTTGTAGGTGAAGGCCACTGACCAAGTGACATGGTATCCTCATTTTTTTTTTTTTTTTTTTTTTTGTGTCATCTGGATTCTGGCCACACAGTCATCCACTGAAATTGCCAAAGTTACTATCCTCACCTACCAGAAATGCAACCTTCTGTCGGAACTGTACTGGCCACAGGGAAGCTTCTGGTGGGATCTGCTCTTTGGTTCACTCCAATGTCGTAGTCACCGGATCCCACTAAGTACCTACCTGGAAGCTATAGTGTTTAGAGTGCATATGTCTCTGGCAATCACCATTTGCAGTGTCGACCTCCCTCCAGGTACAATAATTCCTTACTTTGCACTGTGTACCTTAATCCAGCAATTCACACCCCGTTTCTCATCCTTGGGACTTCAATAGCCACCACCCAGTGTGGGAGAGTGACACTTCAATGGGTAGGGGTCTCCTAATTGACCAGCTTATTACTGACCTGAATTTGTGTCTCCTCAATGAGGGATCCCCTACCCAATTCAATGCTCTTAATGGCACCTTTACCACTATCAATCTCATGATCACCTCTCCTGCTCTCATAGCTTCCCTACATTTGTCAGCCCATGATGATGTTTGTGACAGTGACCACTTTCCAGTGGTTCTATTGTTCCCCTGCTGCCGCCAGGCAGACAGGCCCCCAAGTTACGAATTCCGCAGGGCCAATTGCCCTTTGTATACATCTGCTGTGCACCTCTACACCTCCCTGTCGAATTGCATTGATGCGGTCTGCAAGGCATCTCTGCCACTGTTCTTCACACTGCTGCCGCCCCCCCCCCCCCCCCCCCCAATCAACATGTCCCCTCATCGTTGATGGGTACTTTGGTGGGCCAAGGATGTCACAGTCACTGTCTATAACTGCTGACATGCACTGCAGCATTTTAAGCAACACATTTCAAAGACGAACCTCTTCGCTTTTAAGTGTGTTCATGCGAAGGCTCATTACCTTATTAAGTAGTGTAAAAAGGAATGCTGGGAGAAATATGTGCCCCTCCGGGGACATATGCCTCTTCATTGCAGGTTCAGTCCAAGCTCCGTACTGTTCTTGGCTGCCAGCGACAGTCAGTATTCCATTGCCTTAACCTTAACGGTGATTTGTGCACTGATCCATCGGTCCTCGCAGAACACCTTGCTACACGACACTTTGGGACGGTATTGGCATCATCTTCCTGTCCTCCTACATTTCTCCAGCAGAAATGCAGTGTTCACTATGCCCCCCCCCCCCCCAAACCAATCTGTTCATAACACACAACACTAAGTGAGTGCTATAGTCAAGCAGGCTCTTACCTCTTCATGGGACATGGCAGCTGGCCCATATTCTGTCCGCAACCAGATGGTCTATTATCTTCAACTGCATTAGGTTCACAGCTGCTTTTCTGTCACAATGATGAAACAGTATAGTTCTCCCTGTCCTTAAGGCCAGAAAGAACCCAATGGCCTTGACAGCTACCACCCAATTAACCAGACAAATGTACTACGTAAACTTCTCGAGAGGATAGTTAGCTACACATTATGTTGTGTACTAGAATCTCCGGGCCTTTTGTCCCTATATCTCTGTGGCTTCCAAGTAAAATGATCTCCAACTGATCATTTACTTGGGTTGGAAAAAGTTACGCAACAGGCTTTTACTCACAACCAGTGCCTAGTTGTGGTCTTCTTTTTACCTACATGTGGCACACAACATGGCTTGGTGCCATCACATTTTAGTTACCAACCATGACTGAGGCTTCCATGTGCCCCTTCAGATTTTTATCCATGAGTTTTCCTCTGAGCGGCTCTTCCGGTTCCAAGTTGGAACTTCCCTCAGCACCCCTGGAATTCTGCAGAATGGTATCCCACATGGTTCTGTGGTAAGTGTCACACTCTTCCTCCTAGCAGTCCACGGGCTTGTGACCCCTATTAGGCCTCTGGTTACTCTGGCATTGTACGTCGATGATTTTTGCATATGATGCAGCTCCCAGTAAGTAGCATCTGGTGAGTGTCTGCTCTAAGATGCCATCCCATGGGCCTCTGCATGGGCCATCTCCTATTGGTTCCAGGATTCTCCAAAAAAATGTGGGTAATGCATTTTTATCGCTGATTCACAGTACACCCCAACTCAGAATTTTATTTAGGTGAACAGCTTCTCGATGTTGTAGCACAGTCCTGTTTCTTGGGCCTTACTTTTGATAACCAGCTGACATGGCTGCCCTTCATTTGCCACCTAAATACTGTATGTATATGGAAGCTTAATGCTCTCCACCTCCTGGCCCTTGCATCTTGGGGTGCAGACTGTCACTTTTCTCCATCTTTACTGTGGCCTGGTCTTCTCCAGACTGTTGTGGTGGTCAGGTTTACGGCTCAGCAGCTCCTTCCACTTTGAAACTGCTTGACCCTCTTCACCATTGTGGGGTTCATCTGGCTATTGCTGGCTTTCTCAGTAGTCCCATTGATAGTCTCCTCACAGAAGTGGGGATTCCCCCTCTACACACATGACTGAGCAAACTACTACTTTCTTAATCAGTCATCATTCGCCAATTCCCTGACCATCCGATGTATCCTGTACTCTTCGCCATTGAGGACTGTCTCCCTCCTGACACCCGTTCTTGTGTGGGATTGCCGGTTGGCATGCGTATCACTTCCTTATGTCGGGATCCCCGTCTCCACTCGCTGTAATGTACTTCACATCTTTCCTCCCATACCCCTCCCACCCATGGATGGTAACTAGACCATGAATTATGACTGATCTATTCCAGGGTCCTAAGATTCGTGTCAACTCTTTAATTCTCCGCTGTCTTGTATGTGCCATCCTTGGAGTGTTCTAGGGTGCCACAATTTTTCACACTGATAGTTCTAAGGCAGTAGATAAGGTGGGATACACTTTCATGTCTCCTACTGCCTTAGAACACCATTTTTTGTCAGGATCAATTAGTGTGTTCACAGCAGAGTTTCTGGAAATTCACAGAGCCCTCCTTTTTTATCTCAGGCCTCCCTCCACAGTGTTTTAATGTGTTCAGATCCAACGAGCAGCCTGCTGGCCATCGACCTCATCCTTCGGTCTCTGCTATACGTGCCCTTCTCTTGGCCCACGAGTGTGCCACCTGTTCAGATGTCTTTCTCTGGGTTCCAAGTCATTTGAGCAACCCAGGGAATGGACTGGCTGACCGTTTGGCTAGAGAAGCAGATACTTACTGCCATTTCCTTCCATTATTCCAACTGTGGATATGCAGATCTATGCAAAATCTCACTTTACCCAAAATCTGAATGACATCTGGTGTGCTACTGCACATAGTAATAACTCCCCACAATCAAGTAGTCTTCCCCCTGTGGGTGTGCGGTAAGAATAGGCCCGAGGTATTCCTGCCTGTCGTAAGAGGCGACTAAAAGGAGTTTCAACCATTTCGGCCTTCCATGTGATGGTCCCCCTTGGGGTTTGACCTCCATTTTCCAAATTCTACAGAAGTACGAGCCTTTTGGGGTAGGACACCTTACGTGGTGTATCACTGGTCCTCAGTGCACTAAGACCTTGGCACTCAGCATTGTAACTGCATTGTAACCACACCCACTATTCCTCAAATTTGGCCTAAACACCTGATGGGTTGCACAAGTTATGCCCATAGTGCGTCCCCATTTGCACCTACGATGATGATGGACTTTACATGGCACCCGAAATCCAGCACGGTAGCCAGCCCATTGTGGTGGGGTCGTCATGTACCCTCTAGGTTATAGCCCCCTGACAACACAGGGATCGTACTGCCGATACCTGAACTGCACCCTCCCCACGTCGGCCAAGGAGTAGATGCCCGTCTCCTTGGGGCATCAGGACTCCCAGCAATGGTCATCCTGCCAGGTGGCCCTTGTTGAGGCTGGGTGGCGCCCGTGGGGTGAGCCCCTGGTTGGAGTGGGTGGTATTGGGGTGGATGTTTTGTGGATGAAATGTCAAAATGTATCAGGTCGATCTGCGGCAGAGTCTTTTGAAAAGAAAGGTACTGTCTCTGGTTCTGGTACTCCTGCCCTTTCCCCCTTGGCCACTCCCTGGGAGGAAGGACAGGCTCGCCGGCTTGGGGCGATATACTTCCCCCGCTATTTAGTCTGTTCTCGGACCAATGGGGGGGACGTTCGCCACCTCCAAGCCCATATTCTTTGTCCAGCACATCTAGGACACCTTTGGGGAAATCAAGGCTCTCAGTAAAATGCGTTCGGGGTCCGTTTATATAAAGACCACCTCCGCCACACAGTCGGCGGCACTCCAGCATGTGACTGACTAGGGGACATCCCAGTATCCATTGTCCCGCATCTGGCACTGAATAGGATGCAGGGGGTTATTTTTCATGAGGACCTCCTGCTGCAATCTGATGAGGAGCTCAGGGCCAACCTGGAGTGCTGAGGCGTGCATTTCGTGCGGCGAGTCCAGCGCAGCCCCAAAGACTGTTGCATCGACACCGGGGCCTTTATCCTCGCATTCGAGGGGGACATTCTCCCGGAGAAGGTAAAGGTGATGTGCTACCGGTGCGACGTGGCACCTTACGTCCCACCTCCTATGCGCTGCTTTCGGTGTTTGCGCTTTGGGCACATGTCGTCACGGTGTGAGGCTGAGCCCCTTTGTGGCGATTGTGGACGTCCTCTTCGTGAGGAACATACATGCACTCCACCACCTCGGTGCATCAATTGTCCTGGCATCCACTCACCTAGATCTATAGACTGCCCCGCGTATCAGATGGAGAAGAAGATTCAAGAATTAAAAGCTTTGGATCATCTCTCTTTTTCTGAGGCCAGGAAGAAGTATGACCACCTCCATCCCGTGACGTTGGCAATATAGTTGGCCTCAGTCGTGTTGCCTCCTTGCACAGTATCCTCACCCCTATCCTGTCCCCCCTCCACCTCCTCACCCCATCTGGGGTTTATGCCTCCGCCTCCCAAATCCCTCCCTTCCAAATCCTCCTCCCTCGTGGCCCCTGCCCCCTCTGCCCCAGGGGCCACCATTCCTCCTCCTCCTCCTCCCCCTCCACCACCTGAGAAGCCATCCTCTTCTCAGGTGTCCATCGGGCAAATGTTCCAGACCTCGGCTTCCAAGGTCCGGCATTCCAAAATGGAGCCCGCGCGTGAGGACCTTCTTCGGGTCCAGCATACCATCCCCGTGCCTCATCAGACTTCCAAGAAGGCCTCCAAGAAGAAGTCTTTATCCCCCTCTCCACCCTGGCGCGTTTCGTCTGACGCTCCAACCATGAGTCACTGCTCCCGGCCGTCCTCAGTTTGGCCGGGACGCTCTGCTGCCAGGCGCTCAGCTGGCCTCTCGTCGGCGAATGATACTGCCCCTCCTACGCAACCCAGAACAGCGGCCGCAGCTGGCGATGACTCGATGGAACAGGATCCGCCTCCCTCCGGTTGTAGCGTTTTTCCCTCATAAACTGGCCCTCTGCAGCCGTCGAGGTGACCAGCTCTTCCCCTGTTTCATTCCCGCTTTTTTCTGACTAGCGATGGCTTTGTTACATTGGAACATAAGAGGTATTCGATCTAATCAGGAGGAATTACAACTGCTCCTCTGCCTGCACTGTCCGCTCGTCCTTGGTCTCCTGGAAACCAAGTTTCGCCCAACTGACCGTATTGCTTTTACCCACTATACCTCGGAGTGGTATGACCTCACCCCTGTGGACGGTATTCCAGCTCATGGTGGGGTCATGTTGCTTGTTCGAGACGATGTCTATTACCATCCCATCCCATTGACCACCCCACTCCAAGCAATAGCTGTCCGTATTACTCTTTCTGCCTTTACTTTTTCTGTTTGTACCGTCTACACTTCATCGTCATCCGCAGTTAGTCGGGCTGACATGATGCACCTGATTGTTCAGCTTCCTCCGCAGTTTTTATTGTTTGGCGACTTCAATGCCCATCGTCCCCTTTGGGGCTCTCCTGCATCCTGTCAGAGAAGCTCCCTCTTGGCGGATGTCTTCAACCATCTCAATCTTGTCTGCCTCAATACTGGCGCCCCGACTTTCCTCTCGGACTCTACTCATACCTACTCCCACTTGGACCTCTAGATCTGTTCTACCACTCTTGCCCGTCGATTCGAGTGGTATGTCCTTTCTGACACCTATTTGAGTGACCACTTCCCCTGTGTCGTTCGTCTCCTGCACCACACCCCATCCCCACGTCCTTCGAGCAGGAACATACCGAAAGCTGACTGGGTACTTTACTCCTCCCTGGCGACCTTTCTGGACCACGATTTTCTTAGTTGTGACAGTCAGGTTGAATACTTCACGGCTGTTATCATCAATGCTGCCGAACGTTCCAATCCTCGTACTACCTCTTCTTCACGTCACGTGCTGGACGACGTGTTTTACGCACCTTTCGCCACCATCCTACGTTGGCGAATTGTATTGGATACTAACGACTCCGAGCGCAATGCCGTAGAGTCATCAAAGACAGCAAAAAAGCTTGTTGGGCCTCTTTCATCAGCTCCTTTAACAGTTTTACTCCCTCTTCTATCGTCTGGGGTGGCCTGCGCCGGCTGTCGGGCATTAAGGCCCACTCCTCGGTACCTGGCCTGACCTCAGGTAATGAGGTCCTTGTTGATCCTGTGGCTGTCTCCAACGCCTTCGCCGCTTTTTCGCGGAGGTTTCAAGCTCCGCCCATTACCACCCTGCCTTCCTTCCCAGGAAAGAGGCAGAAGAGGCTCGGCGACCTTCCTTTCACTCGCTGAATCTGGAAACTTATAGTGCCCCCTTTACTATGCGGGAACTCGAACGTGCACTTGCACTGTCCCGTTGCTCAGCTCCGGGGCCAGATGCCATTCACGTTCAGATGCTGGCACACCTTTCTCCGGCAGGCAAAAGCTTCCTTCTTCGTACCTACAATCGCGTCTGGACCGAAGGTCAAGTCCCCATGCGTTGGCGTGACACCATCGTTGTTCCTATACCCAAACCTGGGAAGGGTAGACACCTTCCTTATAGTTACCGCCCCATTTCTCTTACAAGCTGTGTCTGTAACGTGATGGAGCGCATGGTTAACGCTCGGTTAGTTTGGATTCTTGAATCTCGACTGCTACTTACCAATGTTCAATGCGGCTTTCGTCACCACCGCTCCGCTGTTGACCTTGTCGACATTCATCATGAACAACTTGTTGCGAAAGCGCCAAACGGTAGCTGTGTTCTTCGATTTGGAGAAGGCTTATGATACCTGTTGGAGAGGAGGTATCCTCTGCACTATGCACAGGTGGGGTCTACGCGGTCGCCTGCCCCTTTTTATTGATTCCTTTTTAACAGATCGAAAGTTAAGTGTACGTGTGGGTTCCATATTGTCCGACGTCTTCCTCCAGGAGAACGGAGTGCCTCAGGGCTCCATCTTGAGTGTAGCCCTTTTTGCCATCGCGATCAATCCAATTATGGATTGCATTGCACCTAATGTCTCAGGCTCTCTCTTTGTCGATGACTTCGCTATCTACTGCAGTGCCCAGAGAACATGCCTCCTGGAGCGCTGCCTTCAGCGTTGTCTAGACAGCCTATACTCATGAAGTGTGGCAAATGGCTTTCGTTTCTCTGAAGAGAAGACGGTTTGTATCAACTTTTGGCGATATAGAGCGTTCCTTCTGCCGTCCTTACATCTCGGTCCCGTTGTTCTCCCTTTCGTGGAAACAACTAAGTTTCTAGGGCTCACATTGGACAGGAAACTTCGTTGGTCTCCACACGTCTCTTATTTGGCTGCCCATTGTACACGTTCCTTAATGTCCTCAGAGTGCTTAGTGATTCATCTTGGGGAGCGGATCGCACTGTCCTGCTTCACTTGTATTGGCCCATAGTCCGATCAAAGCTGGATTATGGGAGCCTTGTCTACTTGTCTGCTCGGCCATCCCTCTTACGCCGTCTCAACTCCATCCACCATCGGGGGTTACGTCTTGCGACCGGAGCCTTCTACACTAGTCCCGTCGAGAGTCTTTATGCTGAAGCTGCCGAATTACCATTGACCTACCGGCGCGACGTACTGCTTTGTCGGTATCCCTGCCAGCTGTTGTCAATGCCCGACCAGCCCTCTTATCAGTCCTCATTTGCCGATTCTCTCGACCGTCAGTATGGGTTGTATCTGACTGCCCTGCTGCCCCCTGGAGTCCGCTTCCATCACCTGCTTCGACAATTGGGTTTTGCCCTCCCTACCACCTTCAGAGAGGGTGAGAGCCCGACACCACCTTGGCTCCAGGCTCTGGTTCATATTTATCTCGACCTCAGCTCAGTCCTGAAGGAGGGTACTCCGGCTGATGTATATTGCTCACAGTTTGTCGAACTTCGTGCACGACTTGCTGGTCACACCTTTATTTACACCGATGGCTCCAAAACTGACGATGGTGTCGGCTGTGCCTTTGTCGTTGGGGCTGCCAACTTTAAATACTGGCTCCTCGACCAATGTTCCAGCTTTACGGCCGAGCTTTTTGCTCTCCATCAGGCCGTTCAGTATGCCCGCCGCCACCACCATTCATCGTATACACTCTGCTCTGATTTCCTCAGTGCTCTTAAGAGCCTTGGAGCTCCCTATCCGGTCCATCCTTTGGTGCAACGGATCCAGCAGTCCCTCCATTCTTTCGCTGATGAGGGTCTCCTGTCAGTTTTCTGTGGGTTCCCGGACATGTAGGAGTGCCTGGGAATGAGGCTGCAGTCCTCCTGCCTCGGTCAGCCTCCCATTGCGTCCCGTTATCTGACGTTCATGGGGTTGTTTGTAAGAGGCTTGTGTCGTTGTGGTGGGATGCTTGGTCATTCCTCCAAGGAAACAAGCTCTGGGGGGTAAAACCGCTCCCAACTGCTTGGACATCCTCCTCCCGACCATCTCGGCGAGAAGAGGTCCTTCTGACTAGGTTGTGGATTGGGCGTTGCCGGCTTAGCCACCGCTACCTGATCTCCGGTGACCCAGCCCCGCAGTGCCCTTGTGGTCAAGCATTAACAGTGCGCCATGTTTTATTGTCGTGTCCCCGATTTTGTCAATCTTGTGTTGTCCTGTCCCTGCTATCTACTTTACCGGATATTTTAGCTGATGACGCTCGAGCAGCTGCTCGTGTTCTGCTTTTTATAACTTTGACTGGCTTGTCCAAAGACATCTAACTTTTATACGTCTTTTATCTTCATCTTTGTCAGGACTTTCTGGTGTCCCCCCCCCCCCCCCCACCCCTTGAGTTTTACTAGATTCCATGTGCTCTAACAACTGTGACTGGGCGCTAATGACCTAAGTAGTTGAGCGCCCTTAAACCCCACCAAAAAAAAAAAAAAAAAAAAAAAACCGTGGATTACGTTTAGTATCTACAGCTTTTTACACCAGCCCTGTGGAAAGCCTTTATGCTGAGACTGCCGAACCTCCGCTGTCCGATTGGCGAGCAGTCCTTCTGAGTCTTTATGCTAGCCATTTGTCTTCCATGCCTGCTAATCCAGTCCATGACATTTTCTTCGACGCCTCCTTTGATGTAGGGTATGCAGGCCACCCTTCCTCCATACTACCACCGGGAGTCCCCTTCCGTCAACTGCTCCATTCTCTTTCCTTCCGCTTTCCTAAAACTTTCTTGAGAACTGGGGGTACAGCACCACCTTGGCTCCATCGCCAGACCTGCTTGCTCCGTGATCTTTGTCAGTTTCTGAAGGATGGTACCCCTTCACTTGTTTATTGTCGGGCATTTTCTGCTCAATGTACACAAATGAAGGATGCCACATTTATTTACACTGATGGATCAAATACATCATTTTGTGTAGGGAGTGCCTATATTGTTGGCGACACCCCAAATCGATTTCGGCTTCCCAGTCAGTGTTCCGTTTATACTGCGGAGCTTTACACTGTTCTCCAGGCTGTCCAATAAATCCGTCACCATCAGCGGATACAGTATGTTATGTGTACAGATTCTCTCAGCTCTCTCCTCAGTCTCCAAGCTCTCTACCCTGTCCACCCACTGGTCCACCGGATTCAGGACTGCCTCCACTTGCTCCCTTTGGGGGCGTCTCGGTGGTGTTCCTCTGGATCCCAGGACACATTGGTATCTGTGGAAATGAGGTGGCCGATATAGCAGCCAAGGCTGCAGTCTCTCTTCTTCGGCCAGCTATTCACACGATTCCCTTCACCGATCTATGGAGTGTTTTATGTCATCGTGTTGTTCTTTTATGGCATGCACATTGGTCAACACTTCCCCATAATTGTGGGACATGAAAGCTCTTCCCTGTGCTTAAACCTCTTCCTCCCGAATGCGTCGTCGGGAGGAGGTAATATTAACTAGACTCCGGATAGGGCACTGTGTTTTTAGCCATCGACATCTTTTAAGCGGTGATCCTCCCCCACTCTGTCCCCACTGCTCTCAGCTGTGGACAGTGAGACACCTTTTACTCAAGTGCCCCTATTTTACTCTGTTACGCACCCGTCTACAGCTGTCGTCTGAAATATCGTCAATTTTAGCAGATAACGCGCTCAGCTGATCGCGTTCTTGAGTTTATTAGTGCCAGTGAGATGACGTCGGTCATTTGAAGCCCTTTTTGGGGACAACCAAACCCTTTCTCTAGTGGTTTTTCATGCTGTACTCCTGCTTTTAGTTTCTCCGATTTTTTGAGTTTCGCTCCCTTAGCTGCTGGTTCCATTTTCGTATTTTACTTTTACCTAAGTCACAGATTGGGCGCTAATGACCATAGCAGTTTTGCGCCCTAAAACAAAACAAAAAAAAAACGCAAAACCAACTGAGGAAAATACAGGCGGCGGAAATGAGATCTTAAAGGAGTATTAAAGATGGTGTGAGGGTGGATACAATCCGAAATGAAGATATTAGGAAAGACTAAATATAGGATCAATATGTAATAAAACATTTAAAAAGATACAAAACCAGACTTAACACAGGTAATGTAGGAGTACACACTGAGCGGCAGAAGAGTTGGAGGACAGCCCAGGAGATTGTGGAGACAACTGTAAAACCAGAGCGGGCAAGAATCCCTGACTCATAAAATGAAAATGAAGAAGAAGAAGAAGAAGAAAGGAAGAAACTGCAGCAAACTACCCCTAAGAGAATAATGAGCAAAAAGGATCATACAGACTCGAGGCCGGAAATCCTGTACAGTACATTACAGCACTCAACATGCTGAGACATGACAACCGTTAGAGAACCTGTCCAATGTGGCTCCCACAGGCCTCTAAGCAAGTGTGGACATGATTCAGCTGCATCAGACACAAATTTTCAAATGTCCATTTACTAGTTCTCTTAACTGTTCCACACCCTCTTCTGTTGTGTGGGCCAACCTCAGATGGCTCTCTGAGACCAAGAATCAATTTCAAATTTCTGTCCTGGTAGCAGCAGATATAGGCATAATAAACCCTATCACTATCTCTATGATCTGTAATTTTATAATGGTCTGTTATTCACTTCCCCTTCCATGATCCTTCAGACTACTCCACCAGGTCATATTTGAGGGGTGTTCTTTCCAGCAAACTATTCTGTACTTCTATTTCAGTCACTGGCATTATCCTTGCACCAGCCTTCATGGATCTAGCAGCTGTAGTCTACATTCCCACCATGTTGACTTGTTTTGTGGGCTCCTTAGTCCTGCACTGTGGCAGTGGCTGTAAGTGGCAGCTGGCAGCTCTAGTGAATTCAGACAGTTATGCTCAATTGAAATAGAATTATTTTGTGATTCTTCATTTGTATTATTATGCAGTTTTCGTCAATTGCACTTTAATAAAATTTCACATGTATCTACTTGTCACTGCACCTGATTCGTAATCTGTCATTATATAATTTACCAACTTACTAACACTGAGATGAGCATGTGCAGTGAGATAACATACCACTGACACATTTGAAGGTGTTTCATTTATGCTTAAATTCAGTTCATGTAAAGTTATTCAGCTTTTTATTTTTTTTTGCAGGAACAGGAAGAGGTACACCCAGAGGAGGTACTGGCAGGTGAGATTTTTGCTTTATTCAGTAGCTTAATTACATGCTAAAGTTATTGCTTTAATATTTTCTTATGTTGTATTTTTTTCCGTATTTTTCTTGCTAAAGTATTTCAGTGAAACAGTTGTTCAAAATTTTATACTTGAATTTGGCACTGGATGTTAATTACATGGTAAATAATTCATACTGAAAATTGGCAGTGCCTTTGTAACTACAAAAGATTGGTCACAAATATGCAGTTGTGTTTAAAATGTATGCGGTGGTAGGGAAACGTGATGAAAGAGAAAGAAGACAAATTTCTAAGTACCGAATTGACATTTTAAAATAAGTCATTGTAAAGGTGAGCTAACATTACAAATTGGCACACTACAATAATTAGCAATGTTAAGATCACAGTCCCCTTATTCCGTAGTCGTGGCTCATTGAAATTATCACCTTGAGATAAATATATTTATGTATAAAACAATCACTCAGCATAGTTGAGCTTCTTAAAGAGGAAAATTGCCAATCTTATTGGGGACTGGATCAAGTTAACCACATTCATGTCCAGTGATTTGAAACCTCATCATCATGTCTCGAAATGAAGAATATTGTCCCTGTAATCGTTCTTCTCTCCTGAATCAGTATTTTGCAACCTCACTGACGTGACGTGTGAAAGAGCCTGGGTGCCACCGTTATCCCTCCCCTGCCAAGAGGGTAATTGACTATGCAATGACAACATGCTATTGACAAGGGGACCTCCCCATCGCACCCCCTTCAGATTTAGTTTTAAGTTGGCACAGTGGATAGGCCTTGAAAAACTGAACACAGAAAAATTGAGAAAACAGGAAGAAGTTGTGTGGAACTGTGACAAAATAAGCAAAATATACAAACTGAGTAGTTCATGGGAAAATAGGCAACATTAAGGATGATGGGAACGCAGGAGCGCCGTGGTCTCGTGGTAATGTGAGCAGCTGCGGAATGAAAGGTCCTTGGTTGAAATCTTCCATCGAGTGAAAAGTTTAATTTTTTATTTTCAGTTTATTTGACAAACTCTTATGTTTTCATCACATTTTTGGGAGTGATTATCACATCCACAAGAAAACCTAAATCGGGCAAGGTAGAAGAATCTTTTTACCCATTCGCCAAGTGTACAAGTTAGGTGGGTCGACAACATATTCCTGTCATGTGACGCACATGCCGTCACCAGTGTCACATAGAATATATCAGATGTGTTTTCCTGTGGAGGAATCGGCTGACCTATGACCTTGCGATCAAATGTTTTCTGATCCCATTGGTGAGGCGCGTCCTTTCGTCTACTAATCGCACGGTTTTGCGGTGCGGTCGCAAAACAGACACTAAACTTACTACAGTGAACAGAGACATCAATGAACGAACGGACAGATAACAACTATGCAAGAATAAAGAAAGTAAAATTTTCATTCGAGGGAAGACTTGAACCAAGGACCTCCCGTTCAGCAGCTGCTCACGCTACCACGGGACCATGGCGCTCCTAAGCTTACGTAGTCCATTATGTTGCTTATGTGGCTCATGGACTACTCAGTTCATATATTTTGCTTATTTTTTCACAGTTCCACACAACTTCTTCCTGTTTTCTCAATTGATCTGTGTTCAGTTTATCAAGGCCTATCCACTGTGCCAACTTATAACTAAATCTGAGGGGGGTGCGATGGGGAGGTTCCCTTGTGAGTACAAGATGCCTGACTTGGTCGTAGCTTCACAACCTGTGAACTACATTCTCGAGACCCATCTCCAATTCTGTCACCCCTTCCACTCCCATATCAGCTTCCCTGATTTAAACATATAGGAGTTCCCCTTAGCTCATCCTTGAGTTCCACAATCCTCCTTCCCTCAGTACCTGTATGTGTCCCTGTGCCTCTTATACACTCCTGGAAATGGCTAAAAGGACACATTGACACCGGTGTGTCAGACCCACCATACTTGCTCCGGACACTGCGAGAGGGCTGTACAAGCAATGATCACACGCACTGCACAGCGGACACACCAGGAACCGCGGTGTTGGCCGTCCAATGGCGCTAGCTGCGCAGCATTTGTGCACCTTTGCCGTCAGTGTCAGCCAGTTTGCCGTGGCATAAGGAGCTCCATCGCAGTCTTTAACACTGGTAGCATGCCGCGACAGTGTGGACGTGAACCATATGTGCAGTTGACGGACTTTGAGCGAGGGCGTATAGTGGGCATGCGGGAGGCCGGGTGGACGTACCGCCGAATTGCTCAACTCGTGGGGCGTGAGGTCTCCACAGTACATCGATGTTGTCACCAGTGGTCGGCGGAAGGTGCATGTGCCCGTCGACCTGGGACCGGACCGCAGCGACACACGGATGCACGCCAAGACCGTAGGATCCTACACAGTGCCGTAGGGGACCGCACCGCCACTTCCCAGCAAATTAGGGACACTGTTGCTCCTGGGGTATCGGCGAGGACCATTCGCAACCGTCTCCATGAAGCTGGGCTACGGTCCCGCACACCGTTAGGCCGTCTTCCGCTAACGCCCCAACATCATGCAGCCCGCCTCTAGTGGTGTCGCGACAGGCGTGAATGGAGGGACGAATGGAGACGTGTCGTCTTCAGCGATGAGAGTCGCTTCTGCCTTGGTGCCAATGATGGTCGTATGCGTGTTTGGTGCCGTGCAGGTGAGCGCCACAATCAGGACTGCATACGACCGAGGCACACAGGGCCAACACCCGGCATCATGGTGTGGGGAGCGATCTCCTACACTGGCCGTACACCACTGGTGATCGTCGAGGGGACACTGAATAGTGCACGGTACATCCAAACCATCATCGAACCCATCGTTCTGCCATTCCTAGACTGGTAAGGGAACTTGCTGTTCCAACAGGACAATGCACATCCGCATGTATCCCGTGCCACCCAACGTGCTCTAGAAGGTGTAAGTCAACTACCCTGGCCAGCAAGATCTCTGGATCTGTCCCCCATTGAGCATGTTTGGGACTGGATGAAGCGTCGTCTCACGCGGTCTGCACGTCCAGCACGAACGCTGGTCCAACTGAGGTGCCAGGTGGAAATGGCATGGCAAGCCGTTCCACAGGACTACATCCAGCATCTCTACGATCATCTCCATCGGAGAATAGCAGCCTGCATTGCTGCGAAAGGTGGATATACACTGTACTAGTGCCGACATTGTGCATGCTCTGTTGCCTGTGTCTATGTGCCTGTGGTTCTGTCAGTGTGATCATGTGATGTATCTGACCCCAGGAATGTGTCAATAAAGTTTCCCCTTCCTGGGACAATGAATTCACGGTGTTCTTATTTCAATTTCCAGGAGTGTATTACACCCTGTTCCAACTCATCCCCTCACTGACATTCGCAATCAATCAGTTCACCACAACTCCTCATACAGTTGGCCTGCAGGTTTAAGAAAATTTATCTGACTGACAGAGGGACAGACTGTGACAAATGTTATTCCAGACTTAGCCTTTGATTGTTTATTTCTACATTAACAGTTTCATGACCAACAAAACATCTTGGGCTGGTGCATAAGACTCAAATATTTTCTATAAGTTCCAAAAACACACACTACACGTAATGGAGACTTTAATCTTTGAAAATAATATAATCTGCTTCACTGATCACTGAAGTCTGCCAATGTTGGGGTAACTTTCTGAATCCATAACTGTAAAAATCATGTGGTTTTGTAGCAAAGAGCTTGTAGAGCCATGTTCAAAATGTATTTTCACCCCAAAAGGAAGTTTGTGAAGATCATTGAACAGAGAGCAGAAAAGGTGAAATCTGTGCGTGCAATGTCAGGTGAAAAGGTGGTTGCAGATTGACTTCCCAACCCAGTTGTTGTATAGTGTTACTGGCCAGTGTCGCAGGATTCCGGTTGCTGTTATTGTGGAATAGCATCACTTCACACAGTCTTCCTAGTTGTTGTTCTGGGATTTCGTCTGGAAGAGGTCTGTTGATGACAATAAATGCCTACAGGAGAGTTACCTCATGCAAGCAACTCTTTGTACACCACATGGCCACTGTTCCACCAGATGCATAACACTATCTTATGTGGATGCATGCAAGTCTTTTTATGTGGCATTACTGCTTTGTTTGGACTAAACCATTTCTTTCTTTTCTTTCCCTTGCATTAGCACAAAGACAAATTTTCTAGTCATCAGTAATGGTGCAGGATAGGAATGATAGGTGGTGTTCACACACAAATCGATGACAAGCAAGTGGATAATGCACATATGGCCAACCAGTAATTTTTCTCATTTGGCTTGTGTATCTCATATGCTTCATTGTTGAACCTTCTCCATTGCATTCAAATGTTCCACAATGATGGAATGAGCATGAGGGACTCAATAGAGGGGAAATTTTAGAAAATGATTTCACTGAAGAAAATGTTGGTGTTCCTTTATGTGACCCTATAATATTCTTTCCCCTATTGTAACCAAGTCTGTGGCATTCACTAAGAGAAGCAGAATGTTTCACAAGTGTTGATCACATTGAGTGTGGGATAGCATTTCACATTTCCTGATTACAATCTCTGAATTCCAAAGACAAGTCATGTTTCAGATTTATCAGCCCCCTTGTCATAGTAAATACAATGCAGGGTGAATGTTGTTTGTTCGGTATGATTTGAACTGGGAGTTGCAGCAACAGTAAATGAATAATGCTTCTGATTTTATCTCTGTTGCAATATGTCACCACCGACTTGAGAACTAGAAAAAGTTCATTCTGAGTGTCACATGACAGATAATGCATGTGCAAATGCTTTCCAGACTATTGTTGGTCTCTCACCTTGCCTATGTATTCAATTGTTATAAACAGAAGAGTTCGAATATTCACAGGAAATTTTCATTAGTTGAACCTGCAATTTTCTGAGCTGAACCTCTGAATGCCAAGCCTCTTTGACCAAGAAATAATATCACATTAAGTAACATGGGAGCTCAAATGCAAGTTGGCTATTACATGGATGAACAGAAAAGTTACCTTTTTTTTCTTCCAACCATCAGCATACTTCTTTCATGTCATTTTATTTCTTCGTTTTTATGATTCTCCTGTGAAATATTTTTACAAATGTAAATATTTCGTTTGTTGTCTGTCATTGGATGAAAAATATATTGTATATACTGGTTTTTAATGTAAATCACCTTAAGATGTAATCAGAAATGTGTTACTTCTGGATGTTGTTGGCAAGGCTACCAAATTGTAATGTTGTTTTAGATCTGCCAATGTGTACATTTGTTGGGGAAATGTGATAGAATTGACAAGAATATTTGAAGAAAGCATTTTTTTAACTCCATAACAATGTGGGTTTAGTACACAATATCTAAAGAAGAAATAGAATAATATAACAGTTAATACAATCAACTTTGCCAAAATAACACTCTTCTACAAACACCCTTGTATTTCTGAAAAAAATACATTGTGATCCTATTTGTACTTAGAAAGCTGAATTCAAAACTGTTTTTAGTTTTTTTTTGTCAGGAATTGTTTATGAATAATCACCATTTTCTTTTTCTCTTCTGTTTCTGATATATTGCAACAAACATGAGGTGAAATTCAATAGAGGAATTCACATATTTATGATGTTATAATTTCATCACATTAATGGAGCATGAATTCTAACATATAACACAGAAATCTTTTTGGATACACCTTGTAGCATTTATTTGATATGAGAAATAAGAGGAAATCGACAAGAAAATGAACCACTCTATTCTAATGCACATCACTTTCTTCTCTTGTATTGTGAATCTTTCTTATCTTGAATGATATTCCAGCAATAATCTGCTAATATAGAAGGTACCCACTTCCCTTCATAACACCTTTCTATGGTAGAAATGTCCTTATGGTATTTTTCGCCATGTTCATTCAATACATCACTACAACTCTCTATGAAGTAGTCCAGATGAGGGTCCATCATATGTATCTTCAAAGACACACTGCACATTGTTCATTAGCCCAAGTTTGATGTGAAGTGGTGTAAGTGGTATATCCCCAGGAGCTATCTGACATTAATGTTGTACATTCTTTTCGCCCACTTTCCATTTCCGACTAGGCCATTTCTTTTTCATGTAGTGACAATTTCCGTCTCGACTATCCCATTCACAAAGAAAACAGGCATACTCCACGTACCCTTGTTACATTCTCTGTACCACCGCAATTACTTTGAAATCTGCAAATATTTTCCATTTGTATTCACGGTATAGTAATGAATTTAACACCCATTCTACAAATTGGTAATTCTCTTTGGTCAAGCTGGCATAAGCTACTGAAATGAAGGGTATTTTATTTCCGTTATGCAGCAAAACACCATTGAGACTTAGTTTTGATGCAGCAACCGGCTGTCACTGTTAGAGATAATGGGCTATTGCAGGTGGTCTCAGTGACATACATATGGCAGGGGATAACTCGATGACATCTGATTCTTCCCACCTGCTGTTGAACAAGAAATTGTTATGTTCCATCACTAACAGATGTGGCAACATACCTGTAACAAGAAATTGTTATGTTCCATCACTAACGGATGTGGCAACATACCTGTATCTCTCTATAATGTCCCTATGTTTACCGTGAATTGTGGATATGTATATATATATATATATATATACGAGGGCCGTTCAGAAAGTAACCTCCGGTTGATTTAAAAAAATACACGAAGTTAAATAAAAATATTTTAATATATACATCTTACAACTACATCTTTGCACTATTTTTCTACATAGTCTCCATAGCGATTGAGGCACTTATCGTATCTCTTCACAAGCTTTGAAATTCCTTCTGCATAAAAATCATCTGCTTGTGCCTGGAGCCAGCCTGTGACCGCATCTTTGAGCTCTTCGTCGTCATCAAACCGCTGTGATCCGAGCCATTTCTTCAAATGCATGAAGAGGTGATAATCACACTTGGCGCCAGGTCTGGGTTGTAAGGTGGATGGTTGATAACGTCCCACTTGAAGGACTCGGGAAGGGCCGTTGTTCTGCGGGCAGAGTGAGGACAGGCGTTATCGTGCAAAAAAACGATACCGGAAGTCAGCATACCACGGCGTTTGTTCTGTATAGCCCGTCGTAACTTTTTTATTGTTTCACAGTACATGTCTTGATTAATGGTCGTACCACGTTCCATGAATTCAACCAACAACACCCCTTTGGCATCCCAAAACACCGTTGCCATCAGTTTTCTGGCAGAAAAATCTTGCGAGGCTTTTCTTGGTTTGGTAGGCGAATTTGAATGTGCCCACATCTTTGGTTGTTCTTTTGTCTCAGGGTTCATGTACTTAATCCAGGTTTCGTCACCGGTCACGATTCTGTTTATCAATGGTTCTCCTTCGTCCTCATAACGTGACAGAAAGTCTAATGCAGAGGCCATTCTTTGAGTTTTGGGGTGGTCGGTAAGAATTTTGGGCACCCATCGTGCACAGAACTTACGGTAACCCAACCTTGCTGTCACTATCTCGTACAAGAGAGTCTTAGAAATCTGTGGAAAGCCGGTAGACAACTCCGACACTGAGAAACGTCGATTTTTCACGAACTTTTGCATCAACTGTCTGAACGAGTTTGTCAGTCACCAATGATGGTCTACCACTCCTCTCTTCATCATGAACGTTTTCTCGTCCACTTTTAAATAAACGTACTCATTCACGGACAACTCCTTCACTCATAACTCTTGTTCCGTACATGGCACAAAGCTCACAATGAATAGCTGCTGCAGAATATCCTTTGGCTGTAAAAAACCTTATGACAGCACGCACTTCACATTTGGCAGGGTTTTCTATTGCAGCAACGATTTCAAACTGCCACAAAAACTAAACTAGTGCAGGTACGACGTTCACTCGACCACGGCTTGATGCCGACTGACCTGTTGAGTGCGTGAACGCACAGATGGCGTCGCTACTCCCCCCACAACCCGACATGTGACCGATCGGAGGTTACTTTCTGAACCACCCTCGTATATACATACATACTACACAAAACGTACCCCTGACAATGATATTTTGTTTATATATTAGAATTTCCCATGGTAAACTGGGTTAGAAGCACACAGTTTGATATCAGGAATAGAACTCTTGTCGAACAGTGTAATTTAATTGGATAGATAAAAACATCTAATCACCAATCACATTCTTTCTTGCCCACACGTGTGTGTGTGTGTGTGTGTGTGTGTGTGTGTGTGTGTGTGTGTGTGTTTCTGTTTTTTTGCTGCTGCTTGGCAAGTAGATTTTTTAATCTATCAAATGAAATTATAAAGAAGAAATAGTACATTTAAAATTAAATACAATATACAATTAGATGCAGCCGGGGTGAAGGACTCATAAAACTGAAGAAGTGAATTGAAACAAAGAATATTATGAAACAGAAAGTTGCTACTCACTATAGAGTAGAGTTTAAATGAAGGATGTCGTGTTGGGCAGCGTGCTTACCAGCAGGGTATCAACTTGTTTCTTGCCACAGCTTGTAGGTGGCCATTTATGTGGACAGACAGCTTGTTTGTCGTCATGCCCACATATAATGCAGCACAATGGTTGCATCTTAGCTTATATAGCACATGACTGGTTTCACAGGTAGCACTGCCTACAATGGGATAGGTGATATTTGTGACCAGACTGGAGATGGTGGTGGTGGTGGTGGTGGTGGTGGTGGTGGTGGTAGGATGTATGGGACAGGTCCTGCATCTGGGTCTATTACAGGGATATGAGTATGGGTTAAAAGTTCTTCCTAAACACCCAGAATCCTAAAACCCCTCCCCTCATTCAGATTCATTGAAGACATCTTTGTGATCTGGATCGAGAGTGAGGACACCCTATACGCATTCCTCCAGAACCTCAACAGCTTCTCCTCCTTTGTCTCACCAGGACCTTCTCAAGCCAGCAAGCCTAGTTCCTAGGTGTTGATCTCCACTTCAAAGATGACTACATCTCTGCCTCTGTCCATATCCAACCTACTAACTACAATTAATACCTCCATTTTGACAACTGCTACCCAGTCCATACCAAGAAGTCCCTCCCATACAGTCTATCCACATATGCAGTGATGAGGGGCCCCCCTCGAAATATACCGGGGGACTCAATGAAGTGTTCAGACAATAATTATCCTCCAAACCTTGTACAAAAACAAATCTTCTGTGCTTTATCTTTGCAGTTTCCCACGACCCCCAAAGTCTCACCATCTGGCCACAGAGGAGCATTCCCCTTGTAACTCAGTACCACCCAGGACTGGAACAACTGAATTACATCCTCTACCAGTGTTCTGACTAACTATCATTGTGCTCTGAAATCAGAAATGTCCTGCCTACTAGAGTTGTGGCGATTCGTGAATGAGTCGTTCATTTGAACGACTCTAAATAAAGAATCGCAAGAATCGATTCGTGATACGGACGAATCGTCGTTCAAAAGAATCGTTAGAACGATTGCATGTTTCCGAGTCGTGACGATTCCAAGTTCCAACGATTCATCGATTCTTAGTACGCTATACTTCGAAGGCAACTTCCGAATCATGCCGAGTCGTGCCGAATGATTACGACCGCCAGATGGCAGTCAAGTGGAGGATGCGTGTGAACAAAGGAAGATCGGAACGAACAAACGAAGTTCGTGGGCCGTAATATTTATTACTCGTGAAAACCAAGCTGACACTTTGCGGTGGCTGACGGGAACGAGCGTAAAGCGACATTACTTCACTGCTAATTCTGTTAGTTCCACTAGTGCTGCCACTAAATGGCTGTCGCACTAGACCAATATTACAGAGCCTATATAGAGAGAATATAGGCTCTCTAACCAATACCATTCTTGGCGGATCGCCATGTAATACCGTCTTTAAACAAAAGCTTTTTAATTAATAATTTCAAGTTCCAGTTTTCGAATGTTATCGTGTTCAGATTCATATTAAATTTTAGTGAAGTAATGTCGCTGTATACGATTGAATCTTACTGTTTAGAAGTATGTCGTCTTCTCACGTAAGTAGTAGTGACAGCGGCAAGTTCTCTGACAAATTAAAAGCAAATTACCTATGCTTTGTATTTAGAAGAAATGAAAGTTAAGCTAAATTTGCTGTGTGGGAGGGCTGTCAGCTGCGTTATGAATTACAAGAGTGATGTGGACTTCGAAAGACAGCACAGAAAAACATAGGATATGAGCCAAACCACCTCTGCCTCACTGCTAGATTTTGTTGCTATAAAACAGACGTCTGTAGTTAGATACGTTCAAGCGACACAACCAAACTGACATACCACGTAATTTTGCACCACCTTTCGCACAAATCGACTCGTCTTTCCTGGCATACTGAAATAAACAATAGATGCAATTAAATCAAACGTGATCTTTCATCAATTAAGGTATTACATGTATAAATCGAGAATCACGCTTATAACGTCACACGCATGTTTACTCATAAATAAACTATATCTGGCATATCTTATCATGATACAGTTCGATTCTAACCCCATTGACAATTTCAGACATGTCCTGCCATCTGTGAGTAAGATGTAGAACTTTTTGCATTCCGTAGGAATCATGCCATCGCAGACTAGAATGAAACGTGGAAGAATCGTGAACGAATCGTAGGAATCGATTCGCAGTGTGAGATTGAATCGTAGGAATCGAATCGGGAAAAGGAATCGTGTTGCCCAACTCTACTGCCTACTATCCTCCACACCTGTCCCACAGTGGTATTCCTCCATCCACCAAACCTACACAATACACTCGTCCATCCCAGCACAATCCCTGCTCCCAACCCTTACTTAATGGCTCAGATCACTGTAATAGAACTAAATGCAAGACCTGTCCCATACATCCTTCATTCACCATCTACTCCAGGCTGGTCACAAACAACATATATCCCACCAAAGGCAGGGCTACATGTGAAACCAGTCATCTGATATAGAGGCTGAGCTTCAACCAATGTGCTGATTTCTGCATGGGAATGACAAGCAACAAGCTGTCTGTCTGCATGAATTACCAGTAATAAACTGTGGCCAGGAACTCCCCCTGCAGTATATCCTACGTTCCTGTAACCCTCCTGGCTTCAGCCTTGATTAGTCAGTTTTCTCACCCATTCAGACCCTTCCCTGTCTCCATTCCAGTGCTACATAGCCCTCATATCACCAACACAAGAGGTCTTCTTTACTCCTTTTGTAGAAAGAACTGCAAGGATTTTGCTTTTTTTGTGGGTGGCAATGTCAGTGAAGATATTATTTATCTTTATTACATTATTTGCTAGGTATATACTATTAGACATATATTTTCACCGATAACTTATTCTTGGAGAAAAGTGATGTCTGTGTCTTGTAACTAGTGTGTTCAGCATAGTTATTGGTTTGATCACTTCTTCTATTTTTAAAGCTACATTTTTACATTTATAATAGCTACCACAGCTAAGGCTAAGTATCTATGGCTGGATGACATGTCTGGCATTGCAGTAATAGAGCATACAAACTAACTTTCCTAATTAATGCATGTATCTGTTAGTCAGGACTGTCAAAATCCAGATCGTAGTTGGAGATTAGCCATCACAATTGTACAGACACTGTTTTTCGATGTACTATTTTTCTTCCTCCTTATGAGATAGTGTACTGGAGACAATTGCATTGTTTTCCTTATTTTGTTTTGGCTGTCTTAGTAGTTTCTTCGTATAATTTAAGTGTTTACATTTATTTATGGAGCTGTGTTTTGTTTAATGAGGAGGGTGTTTATGAGGAATCCAGTCAGCAATAATGTTTTTTATGATTTACCATATGACACATGAAAGCTGATTACCTCTGAAATGAAGAGGCTGGGAGTAAATTGTGTAGTAGAAACAACTGAAAAACATAGGAGAAATGTGCACACACATTTGGAGAGAATTTGTGATAAGTATCCGAAGATAATGTACGTACAGTACCACTGTCCCTTTGCTCAAAAAACATTTTCCATCAAGACTTTCACTACAGTCTGTTCCCAGACAAAATTGTTTCTCTTACTGCCTCACCTCTCTACATGGAGTCCAGTAGGGAGCTGCATTTCCCCATCTGTCATCAACTCGTGGTCATCTATCCCACCTGTTGCAGATGATCCATACACAAGGTGAGAAATGGCTTAGGTTGTCATGAACATTAGAACTTCATTGCAACACAGAAGGCACATTATAATGTTGGGCGTGTGAAATGGCTTCCTAGTGCTAAAAACATAACAATAGTCCTGTTATGCTGTAAGGTTGTCACAAATATGAGCTAAGCTGAGCACTGCAAGCTGCACTGGTGTTTTCCTAGATTCCATTGTTGTTGTGCTCAGAGGAATAGTTGGGAATGTTAGAGCAAGGCAATGTAAAGAATGCCCTGATCCACTGAAAGATGTTTGATAATATGAGAACTATTCTTGAAGCTCCAGTTCTGCACTCTGTTTGTAAAAACTGAGTGGCACTGCTGTAGGTATCTAAAGAGTAGGTTGCACTAGTGATGTCAATATTGTGGGCTACATTCTTATTAATATAGTCATGGCACTTAGAAGTAGACAGTGGATGTAATGTCTGGGACTTGGATTGGCTGGTGAGCCATTGTGCAGTGGTCTATGAAGGCTGTGAAGAGCACAGGAATACTGGAAAATTGTCCAGTGTCATGTGGTCCCTATACAGAAACTATGCAATGGGTGTCATGGGCAAGATGAGCTGCTCTGAGTTTGTTTCAGGTTTATTAACATGCTAGCAACAGGCAGCACTCTGTTGAATGTCACAAGACAGCATTGTAAGGTACCAGTCATATGGTACACCACACACTTCCACCTCATTCCTATTATGTCTTCTACTCCATCCTGTTCCCATACCCAACAAATTTCTTCCTGCCTCACCTTTACGAAGAATGCACCTGAGAAACAACCCACATCGTCTGCTACACAGTCTCCTTGCTATGTGTATCCATCTGTAAGTAAAGAAAGGAGGATTACATTGTATGTGTTTGATGTGCAATTTTACTGCATGAACAGCAAAAATGTGGAAAGTGATAACATTTTTGCTATTACCTTATGTGGGGTATCCCTGAGAAAAGTTAATGATAATTTGAAATTCTTGATGAAGTATTCTGCAAGTCGCAAAGTGCTCTCATTGTCAAATACTGGATGAATAGAATGACAGCATATGCTTGCAGTGAGTGAGGCTGCATATACAGTCATACACACAGTTCCTAACCGTTAAACTTGCCACAGTGAGTTAACCCTGTAACATAAAATTGTATGTTTTAATAAGCAGATTACTACAGGATTTTAAATTATAAAATTTGGTTAATAATTATTTGAAATGTTGACAATAAAAGTTTATTTGCCCCTGGCGGTATTCAGATAGCCAGCTTGCACCTCGAATAAAGTTCTGACTTTGTGGATCTCGGTTAGTAATGTTCACTGTTGTACATAATTGACTAGATTAGATGCTCAGTTATTCACTGATCACTAGGCTCTCTAAAAGATTGAAGTAATTGATTCTGTTCTTTATAATGTCATATTGAAACAGTCTTCATTTATCAACTGTTTGTTTGACTTTTGCAGATTAAGTATTTTTTATATTAACACACAATTTCCTCTTTTGTCAATCAGGCCCTGTTGTCGGGGAAGCCCCGCGTCCTATTGCTCAGGTGAGTGAAAGTAGAAGCAGCACCACTGAGACTGACAGAGAGATGGTGAGTTTCACCAGCAGCAAAGGAAGTTTGGCTTTGTGGCATGTAATGAAACCCCACCCACCCTGTTTCCTGGCCACCTTCCAGGGTGCCAACAAATTTCATCAGCCCATGGTTTTTAGCCCTTCTGTGGGGTGCCCTGCACACCCGATTTTAATTAATTAACACCTTTCTACATATCCTATTCATCTTCACTTCATACTTATTATTTTTTGCACTCCAATCTTTCCTGACTCCACAACTTTTGCAACTTTATTTGCACTGGTAACTGAAGTGTTGTCTCAAGTCTTATATTACAATGTAATTACCTACTGAACAATTACAAAAATATATCAAAGAATACTCGCATACTGGCTAATGGCATCGTAACTTCATATTTTCTCTCCTGATATAATGGCGTTGTCACAGTGCTACAGATCTAGGGCAAAGCACTTCACTGAATGAGAATGAGATAGCATGGAATAAAACTCTCAAATCAGCAAGTACAGTGAAGCCTGATGAAGCAACTATTGCTGTCCCACTCTGCAGAAACTCTTCACACATTTGCAGCAGATTTCATGCGCAGGAGAAAAAATTCCTGAAGTGAATAAAAGTTTAAACCCATTATTTGAACTAGAATGTGACTTTATGGCAGCAATCATCATTCATTGATACTATAGACATTGCAAAATATGTAACTTTACCCCAGAGCTAGGTTACAGCACATTTGATATTCATTAAACATGATAATTACCACCTACAATTGTCTAAAATATTTAGTTATTGCAATTATACATCAATCACCTTTGCAAAATGGTAATAGTCACTCTTCTTGCTATTATCATAGCCAGACAAACTTGAAAAAACCCTTTTTAGAATATTATTATGGTCATTAAATTAATTTCTCGTGCACTTCATAGAGAGGTCTTCTTGTCTTTGGGTATCACAAGTTTATCTTGGGTTGCTTAGTAATTCAATAAATCTAACTTCATGTTTGGTAGCTCATCTATCACTGGTTGTCCTGTGTGAAGTAAAAGTAACTGTGTAGCTATGTTCTGTAGCTACGTTAGCTGTTTGGGATTTGCTTCCAGTAATATTCAGGTATGTCTCTGATACATGAAACAGAATCAAATGATCAATCTTTGGATGATCAACCAGATCTTGTACTGACTTCTGTATACAGGTAGCTGTCCCTCCTGCAGTGACCATATGATCAACATGCATGCTGTCTGTCATATGAATCTCAATGTATAGTGTCTGCCACAAGGTGTACAACTCTGAGGACAAGGGCCCATTCCACATTAACTTATGCTGCCATAGACATTGCAAAAGTATCTTAAATGTGATCACAATGGGACTAATTAATCCAAATGGATCAAAAATGTATGATGTGGCACACAGTACAGCGCATTTTGTGAAGCTGAAGCTGTAGATATTAGGTGCTGGTTTGAAATTGTTCACAGTTTCAAAATGTTGAACAGCTGGATGCTAGAATAAACCTCAAGTTCTAACATCCTCATCATTATCAAGCAGTAAAAGTAGTTGTGTTTTTTGCACCACTGAGGGGATATTTTTGAATAGTTCGTCTGTGTTGCTGTACCATTTCCATAGTGAAGCTCCACCTCTTATCAATATCTTCCCGAGATCTTACTGGAGCTTGATTTCACCCCTTACTGTATTGCATCCTGAGATACAATGGTCGATATTGAAATGATTAGTGAGAATGTTTGCTGCCTCACTCTGCTCACTCTCTTTGTGAGCTCACTGTAACAGATTACTGGCTGCAAGAAAGGGCGCACAAGTCATTCTGTGTGTGATCGCCTTTCATTCGTATTCCCAAGGTGGTGCAGATCTATCACTCCTCCACAATATTCTTTGGAAAGTGCGATCTTCATCTACTACCAGAACTTGTCAATGCATATTCTCCATGTCTACTGTGAAGGCAATGCGATGTATGTGAAAGCATAATGTTATGGATTACAAATAATGTTGAATGGTTGGTCATATCATTGGAAGACTGTTTAGTGACAAATTTGTGTTTGATTTGGCAAGAAAATCAAATGCTGCTCACTTTTAGTAGTTGAGCTGAAGTGGCGTGTACTATGAAATGCCTTCTGTTATGACTAGTACTGCCGTGTCGTAAACCTTCATACTTCCTCATAAACTCTGTGTAGCTTTCCGCAAGCTTTGATTGTCTTGTTAGTTTCTGCTCAGTCTGAGAGAAGCATTTTGCTGCATTGTGGAAAGAATTGCATAACAAACTTTACTCTTCCTGAAATGGAAGATGAACTATGAACCTATCTGTTGAATCTTTAGTTGTGTGTTCCATGAAGTGCAAGTCACATTGCTGCTCACCTTCCATCATTAAGACATTGATACCACACAACTAGTGTTTGGACAGCTTTAAGGAAAAGAAGTGGAATGTGGACTCACATATTTTTTCATTTGTTGTTTTATGTAATACAATTTATTGCTTAACAACATTCATATTATTACAATTTAAAAGCGTATTAAAACAGTCATGAGCCGCGCAGTAAAAACTTTAGCAGGCTTAATTAATTAGAATCCATATTTTGGCAATTGTACCATTATGAAAAGGGCATGATATTGGAAGTACACAGTTCACAAAACAAGGAAAGGTCACATGAATTGGGCAGGTTCAACAAACAATTTTATCAATCAAATTAATTACAGGGACTGACATTAGATGCATTAACAATTTGCAAGCTTAAGTTACTGTTGCACAGTTGAACAACATTCATCCAAATACATACTCGAGCGACCTTTTCCCCTGCATAATCCATCTCCTGCATCACACTCCTTCTCCATGTTCCACTAGCTGGAACATCTCCAAAGCTGACTGGGGGCTTTTCACCTCCCTGGTGACCTTCCATGACCAAAATTATCCAGCTGTAATAGTCAGGTCGCATACTTCATGGACGTTATTCTCACTCCTGCTGAATATTCCACCCCTCATACTTCTTCTTCTCCATGTCGAGTCCCAGTCCCTTGGTGGACTACCGCATGCAGCGACGCTATTCGTGCTCAGTGACGTACTTTACGCACCTTCCAGCGCCGTCCTAAGTTAGCAAACTGTATCAGTTATAAACGACTCTGTGCACAATGTTGTCGTGTTATCAGCTTGCTGGGTGGCTTTCACCAGCTCATCCAACAGTTTTACCCCTTCTTCAGTAGTCTGGTTTGGCCTGCGCCAGCTGTCTGGCACCAAGGTCCACTCTCCGATTTTTGGCGTGACTGTGGCGAATGAAGTCCTTGTGGATGCTGAGGATATCTCAAATGCCTTCAGCCGCTTTTTCGCAGAGGTTATGAGCTCTGCCCATTTCCACCCTGCCTTCCGCCCCTTAAAAATAAGCAGAGGAGGCACGGCCACCTTCTTTCCAGTCTTTGAATCGTGAAAGTTACAATGCCACCTTCACCATGCGGGAACTCGAAAGTGCACTCGTCCGTACCCGATCCAATACTCCAGGGCCCAATGGTATCCTTATTCAGATGCTGAAGAACCTTTCTTGCTCAGGTAAAGGCTGTCTTCTTCGCTCCTATAATCGCATCTGGACTGAAGGTCATGTTCCCACACACTGGCGTGAAGCAATTGTTTTTCCCATTCCCAAACCAGGAAAGGACAATCACCTTCCTTCCAGTTATCATCCCATCTCCCTTACCAGCTGCGTCTGCAAGTTGATGGAGCACATGGTGAATTCTCAATTGGTTTAGCTCCTTGAATCTTGATACTTTCTTGCCACAGTCCATTGTGACTTTCGTAGGCACCGCTCTGCCGTTGACCACCTAGTTACCTTGTCGACCTTCATTATGAACAACTTTTTGGAGAAGGCTTATGACACCTGTTGGAGGGCGGGAATTCTCCACACCATGTACACTTTGGGCCTTCGCAGTTGCCTCTCTCTTTATTAATGCATTTTTAATGGATCATATGGTCAGGATACGTGTGGGTTCTGTTTTGTCACATGCCTTTCGCCAGTAGAATGGGATGCCCCAGGGCTCCATTTTGAGCGTGGCCCTTTTTGCCATAGCTATCAATTCAATAATGGATTGCCTTCCAGCTGAGGTTTCAGGCTCCCTTTTCGTGGATGACTTTACAATCTACTGCAACGCTCACAGAACATGTCTCCTGGAGCGCTGTCTTCAGCATTGTCTAAACCGTCTATATTCCTGGAGTGTCACAAATGGTTTCCATTTTTCTGGTGAGAAAATGGTCTGTATGAACTTCTGGAGTTACAAACAGTTTCTTCCACCAGCATTAGATCTCAGTCCCATTGCTCTCCCATTCGTGGAGAGAAACAAATTTTTAGGTCTTACATTTGAAAGGAAACTTTGCTGGTCTCCACATGGGCTTTATTTGGCTGCTCGTTGTATCCATTCCCTAAATGTGCTCCGTGTTCTCAGTGGTACATCATGGGGAGCAGGTCGAATGGTCCTGCTTCGCTTATATCAGTCCATTGTCGGATCAAAGCTAGATTATGCGAGCATTGTCTACTCTTCTGCCCGGCCGTCCATCTTACACCGTCTAAACTCTATCCACCATTGGGGGGTTACGTCTGGCGACTGGAGCATTCTACACCAGCCCTGTTGAGAGTCTGAATGCCGAAGCTGCAGCTTTACCACTAAACTACCAGCACGATATGTTGCGTTGTCGGTACACCTGCCGACTTACGTCAATGCCCAACCACCCATCATATTTCTGCTGCTTTGACGACTCTTTTGATTGCCAATATGGGCTGTATGTCTCTGCCCTGTTACCTCCAGGAGTTCACTTTCGTCACCTGCTTCAGCAACTTGATTTTACCCTCCCTACTACTTCTCGAGTGGGTGAAAGCCCGATGCCACCTTCGCTCCAGGCTCAGGTTCGTGTTCACCTTGAACTCGGGTCGCTCCCAAAGGAGAACATCACGGATTCGATATACCACTTGAGGTTTTTTGAACTTTGTTCGAGGTCCACTAATAACGGCTTTATTTACACAGATGGCTCCAAGACTAATGCTGGCGTCGGATGTGCCTTTGTCATTGGGGATGATACCTTTCAGTATCTGCTCCTTGACCAGTGTTCAAGCCTTACAGCTGAGCTTTCTGCTCTCTATCAGGCTGTTCAGTATATCTTCCGCCATTGTCATTCTGCCTATGCCATCTGCTCTGATTCTTTGAGCGCCATTCAGAGTCACTGGGACTCATATTCGGACCACCCTCTCATGCAATGAATTGAATGGTCCCCTCAGTCGCTAGCTGATACTGGCACCCATGTCCTTTTTGTTGTGGATTCCTGGTCACGTTGTGGTGCCTGGGAATGAAGCTGCTGATACTGCGGCCAAGCTCATATCCTTAGTTTCATTGCATTGACAGACATCTCCAAACAGATCTGCGTCTTTGCGAGTACTCTCTGCTACTGCTCCCTTGAATTTTTCTACGGTATTATTGCACTAACGTTTGTGACTGGGCGCTAATGACCTTCGTAGGTGAGTGCCCTAAACACACAAAAAAAATGGACATGGCAATCCACCTGGTTTTCTTTATTGTTTGCAATTGTGTTCTTTCTGCCTGTACATTCATCCTGTTTGGTTTTAGGTCCCCACTTGAGTTTTGACCTCAACTTCAAAATTTCCTCTTTTTAGTGTGAGCCATTTGGGGAATGACTCCCTCCCTGGCGTCTGCAGTGAGGATTCCGTCTCCCTTCCCCCGGGTAGCCACCTTCTGCCCTGCTAGGTCACCGGCACACATAGCCAGTCTGTGTGATGGGGGTGTTATGTACCCATCGGGCTGAGTCCCCTGACAACACAGGAAGCACTCTCCTGATTCCTGAGTTGTTCACTCCCCATGTATGCCAAGGAGTGGTTGCTTGTACTCTTGGAGCATCACAACTCCTGCCAATGGCCGCTGTGCTAGACAGACCTCGGTTTGGCTATGTAGCACCCTTGGGGAGAGCCGCTAGTCACACTGGCTGGTATTGGGGCAGATGCTTGACGCATGAAACATGTTGTTGTTGTTGTTGTTGTTGTGGTCTTCAGTCCTGAGACTGGTTTGATGCAGGTCTCCATGCTACTCTATCCTGTGCAAGCTTCTTCATCTCCCAGTACCTACTGCAACCTACATCCTTCTGAATCTGCTTAGTGTATTCATCTCTTGGTCTCCCTCTACGATTTTTACCCTCCACGCTGCCCTCAAAAGCTAAATTTGTGATCCCTTGCTGCCTCAAAACATGTCCTACCAACCGATCCCTTCTTCTAGTCAAGTTGTGCCACAAACGTCTCTTCTCCCCAATCCTATTCAATACCTCCTCATTAGTTACGTGATCTACCCACCTTATCTTCAGCATTCGTCTGTAGCACCGCATTTCGAAAGCTTCTATTCTCTTCTTGTCCAAACTAGTTATCGTAAATGTTTCACTTCCATACATGGCTACACTCCATACAAATACTTTCAGAAACGACTTCCTGACAAATCTATACTCGATGTTAACAAATTTCTCTTCTTCAGAAACGATTTCCTTGCCATTGCCAGTCTACATTTTATATCCTCTCTACTTCGACCATCATCAGTTATTTTACTCCCTAAATAGCAAAACTCCTTTACTACTTTAAGTGTCTCATTTCCTAATGCAATTCCCTCAGGATTACCCGATTTAATTCGACTACATTCCATTATCCTCGTTTTGCTTTTGTTGATGTTCATCTTATATCCTCCTTTCAAGACACTGTCCATTCCATTCAACTGCTCTTCCAAGTCCTTTGCTGTCTCTGACAGAATTACAATGTCATCGGCAAACCTCAAAGTTTTTACTTCTTCTCCATGAATTTTAATACCTACTCTGAATCTTTCTTTTGTTTCCTTTACTGCTTGCTCAATATACAGATTGAATAACATCGGGGAGAGGCTACAACCCTGTCTCACTCCCTTCCCAACCACTGCTTCCCTTTCATGCCCCTCGACTCTTATAACTGCCATCTGGTTTCTGTACAAATTGTAAACAGCCTTTCGCTCCCTGTATTTTACCCCTACCACCTTCATAATTTGAAAGAGAGTATTCCAGTTAACGTTGTCAAAAGCTTTCTCTAAGTCTACAAATGCTAGAAACGTAGGTTTGCCTTTTCTTAATCTTTCTTCTAAGATAAGTCGTAAGGTTAGTATTGCCTCACGTGTTCCAACATTTCTACGGAATCCAACTGATCCTCCCCGAGGTCCGCTTCTACCAGTTTTCCATTCATCTGTAAAGAATTTGCGTTAGTATTTTGCAGCTGTAACTTATTAAACTGATAGTTCGGTAATTTTCACATCTGTCAACACCTGCTTTCTTTGGGATTGGAATTATTATATTCTTCTTGAAGTCTGTGGGTATTTCGCCTGTCTCATACATCTTGCTCAGCAGATGGTAGTGTTTTGTCATGACTGGCTCTCCCAAGGCCATCAGTAGTTCTAATGGAATGTTGTCTACTCCCGGGGCCTTGTTTCGACTCAGGTCTTTCAGTGCTCTGTCAAACTCTTCACGCAGTATCTTATCTCCCATTTCGTCTTCATCTACATCCTCTTCCATTTCCATAATATTGTCCTCAAGTACATCGCCCTTGTATAAACCCTCTATATACTCCTTCCACCTTTCTGCCTTCCCTTCTTTGCTTAGAACTGGGTTGCCATCTGAGCTTTTGATATTCATACAAGTGGTTCTCTTCTGTCCAAAGGTCTCTTTAATTTTCCTGTAGGCTGTATCTATGTTACCCCTAGTGAGACAAGCCTCTACATCCTTACATTTGTACTCTAGCCATCCCTGCTTAGCCATTTTGCACTTCCTGTCGATCTCATTTTTGAGACGTTTTTATTTTTTTTTTTGCCTGCTTCATTTACTGCATTTTTATATTTTCTCCTTTCATCAATTAAATTCAGTATTTCTTCTGTTACCCAAGGATTTCTATTAGCCCTCGTATTTTTACCTACTTGATCCTCTGCTGCCTTCACTACTTCATCCCTCAGAGCTACCCATTCTTCTTCCACTGTATTTCTTTCCCCCATTCCTGTCAATGGTTCCCTTATGCTCTCCCTGAAACTCTGTACAACCTCTGGTTCTTCCAGTTTATCCAGGTCCCATCTCCTTAAATTCCCACCTTTTTGCAGTTTCTTCAGTTTCAATCTGCAGTTCATAACCAACAGATTGTGGTCAGAATCCACATCTGCCCCTGGAAATGTCTTACAATTTAAAACTTGGTTCCTAAGTCTCTGTCTTGCCATTATGTAATCTATCTGATACCTTTTAGTATCTCCAGGATTCTTCCAGGTATACAACCTTCTTTCATGATTCTTGAACCAAGTGTTAGCTATGATTAAGTTATGCTCTGTGCAAAATTCTACAAGGCGGCTTCCTCTTTCATTTCTTCCCCCCAATCCATATTCACCTACTATGTTTCCTTCTCTCCCTTTTCCTACTGACGAATTCCAGTCACCCATGACTATTAAATTTTCATCTCCCTTCACTACCTGAATAATTTCTTTTATCTCGTCATACATTTCATCAATTTCTTCATCATCTGCAAAGCTAGTTGGCATATAAACTTGTACTACAGTAGTAGGCATGGGCTTTGTGTCTATCTTGGCCACAATAATGCGTCACTATGCTGTTTGTAGTAGCTAACCCGCACTCCTATTTTTTTATTCATTATTAAACCTACTCCTGCATTACCCCTATTTGATTTTGAATTTATAACCCTGTAATCACCTGACCAAAAGTCTTGTTCCTCCTGCCTCCGAACTTCACTAATTCCCACTATATCTAACTTTAACCTATCCATTTCCCTTTTTAAATTTTCTAACCTACCTGCCCGATTAAGGAATCCGACATTCCATGCTCCGATCCGTAGAATGCCAGTTTTCTTTCTCCTGATAACGACGTCCTCCTGAGTAGTCCCCGCCCGGAGATCCGAATGGGGGACTATTTTACCTCCGGAATATTTTACCCGAGAGGACGCCATCATCATTTAATCATACAGTAAAGCTGCATGTCCTCGGGAAAAATTACGGCTGTAGTTTCCCCTTGCTTTCAGCCGTTCGCAGTACCAGCACAGCAAGGCCGTTTTGGTTAATGTTACAAGGCCAGCTCAGTCAATCATCCAGACTGTTGCCCCTGCAACTACTGAAAAGGCTGCTGCCCCTCTTCAGGAGCCACATGTTTGTCTGGCCTCTCAAGCACGCAAGCCTCCCCAGCAACGGCAAGGTCCATGGTTCATGGGGGGGCATGAAACATATGGAGCTGCAAAAATCTGGCCGATCTCAAACGGGTGCTTCTTCGAAAGGTGAACAATCATTGAATGCTGCCTCATGTTACCCAGCAACCTCTCCTTTCCTCGCTACACCATGGGAGGAGGGCCAGGCTAGCCATCTTTGGATGAAACACTTACCCCATTACCTCATCTGTATGAGTAGATATGGGAACACATTCACTGCCACAATGCTATTGTTTTTTGTGGAAAATATTCAGGACAAAATTATTGATCAAAGCATTTTCTGCATCCCAATCGGCAGCTCTTTGCACCTGTGATCATCTTGACAATGTGCCAGTGTATTACCCCTCACCAATCTCTGAATATGGTGCGGAGAGTGATTTTTCATTGGGATCTCGCCCTGCAAACTGATGATGAACTGTGGGCTAATCTGGAGAAGTGTGCGTTAATTTTGTTTGGCATGTGCATATGGGCCACAAACACAACTGCTGTGATAGTGGTGCCTTCATTCTAGCTTTTGAGGGGAATACCCTCACAGAGAAGGTCAAGGTTATGTGCTACAATGGTGACGTGAAGCCATATGCCTATCCACCTGTGTGGTGCTTTCGGTGGCTGTGTTTTGGGCATATGTCATCCCGTTGCATGGCAGACACTCTGTTTGCTGACTGTGGACACCCAGTCCATGAGGGAAGCCCCTGTGTTCTGACACCTGTGTGTGACAAATGTACTGAAAGCGGCTCCCCTCACTAGCCAGATTTGCCAGGCATACAAGAGAGAAAGAAAATCCAAGAATACAAGTCTCCAGATCACCTGTCTTATGCTGAGGTTCACCAAAAGAATGTGACACTCCATCTAGTGTCACAATCTTCAGCTTTCCTCTCTGTTACTTCATTTCCTCCACCCACCTCTGCCTTGCCCAGCCCCATCCCCCTATACCCTCTCCCTCCTCTTTCCCTGCTGTTGCCACAACTTCCTCTCTGGATCTGCTCCCTCTCACCAGCCGAAGTAGTACGCCCATTTTTGGCACCTGTCAATGATCGGGCTCTCTCCCAAGACCCCTCTGCCCAGCATCTCTCAGGCTGTAAGACTCCTACAATCAGTCAGTTAGTCTGTGCATCCCAAGGTTACCTGCTCTCTTTCAGTTCTGGATCTTGCAGAAACCTGTACTCCCTCTGTGCTCTACCCTCCTCTGCCTCTGAAATAGGAGGAGGAGGAGGAGGAGGAGGAGGAGGAGGAGGAGGAGGAGAAAATGAACAAGAAGAAAGATAAATCATAAGACAAGGTTCCAAAAGGTTTTGTGTGTGTGTGTGTGTGTGTGTGTGTGTGTGTGTAATCTGGATTCTGGCCACACAATCATCCACTGGAATTTTCATGGATACTATCATCACTTACCAGAAATGCAACCTTTTGCCGGAAATTTACTGGCCACAGGGAAGCATCTGGTGGGATCTGCACTTTGGTTCACTTCAACGTTGTAGTGACTGGATCCACTATGTACCAACTTGGAAGCAATAGTGGTTAGAGTGCAAACGTCTCTGGCAATCACCATTTGCAGTGTCCACCTCCCTCCAGTTAGGATAAATCCTTACTTTGCACTGTCTACCTTAATCCAACAATTCCCACAGCTGTTTCTCCTCCTTGGGGACTTATATGCCCACCATCCACTGTTGGAGAGTGACACTTCAATGGGTGGGGGTCTCCTATTTGACCAATTTATTAGGGACCTGAATTTGTGTCTCATCAATGAGGGGTCCCCTACCCTCTCGAATGCTCTTAATGGCACCTTTACCACCATCGATCTCACGATCTCCTCTCTTGCCTTCGTGGCTTCCCTCCATTTGCCAGCCCGTAATGACGTTCATGACAGTGACCACTTTCCAGTGATTCTATCGGTCCCCTGCCACCGCCTGGCAGACAGGACCCCAAGTCGAGTATTCCACAGGGCCAGTTGCCCTCTGTATATGTCTGCTGCGCACTTCTACACCTCCCTGTCGAATTGCATTTGTGCAGTCTTGCGAGGCACCTCTGCCACTATTCTTCACGCTGCTGTCACTGCTGTCCCCCCTACCAACACGTCCCCTCATCGTTGATCAGTACTTTGGAGTGCCAGGGATGTTACAGTCACTGTCCACACCCGCTGACAGGCACTGCATCATTTTAAACGACACCTTTCACAGACGAACTTCTTCAGTTTTAAGTGCATTCGTGCTAAGGCTCACTACCTTATTGAGCATCATAAAAAAGAATGCTGGGAGCACTGTGTGTGCTCTCTGCGGACGTATGCCTCTTAATTGCAGGTTCGGTCCGAGCTCCGTAGTGCTCTGGGCTGCAAGTAACAGTCAGTTGTCCAGGACATTAACCTTAAAGGTGGTCTGTGCACTGATCCATTGGACCTCGCAGAAGAACACTTTGTGATTTCATTGACATCATCTTTCTATCCTGCTACCTTTCTCAGACACTAATGCAGTGTTGACCAGACCCCCCACCCTTTGTATGATCACACTGAGTGATATAGTGAACACTTCACTGAATGGGAATTCTTGCAGGCTCTTACCTCTTCACAGGACATCGCAGCTGGCCCAGATTATGTCCACAACCAGATGGTCTAGGATCTTCAACTGCATTAGGTTCACAACTGCTTTTCCGTCACAATGACGAGATAGTATAGTTATCCCTGTCCTTAAGGCCAGGAAGAACCCAACAGCTCTCGACAGCTACCACCAATTAATCTCACAAATGTACTACGTAAACTGCATGAGAAGATGGTTAGCTTCACATTATGTTGGGTACTCAAATCTCTGGGCCTTTTGTCCTAGTAACACTGTGGCTTCCAAGTGAGATGATCTCCAACTGACCATTTACTTGGATTGGAAAAAGCCATCTAACATGCTTTTACTCACTGTCAGCACCTTGTCATGGTCTTCTTTTCTCCTACATAAGGCACACAACATGGCTTGGTCCCATCACACTTTAGTTACCAACCATGACTGGGGCTTCCATGTTCCCCTTCAGATTCTTATCCGTGAGTTTTTCTCTCAGCAGCTCTTTCGGGCTCAAGTTGGCACTGCCCTCAGCACCCCTGGAATTCAGGAGAATGGTATCCCACAGGGTTCTGTGGTAAGTGTCACACTCTTCCTCCTTACTGTCTATGGGCTTGTGACCTCTGTTGGACCTCTGGTTATTCTGGTGTTGTACGTCGATGATTTTTGCATCTGATCCAGCTCCCACTAAGTAGATCTGCTGAGCGCCGGCTCCAAAAATCATCCCATGGGCCTCTGTTGGGCTAACTCCTATGGCTTCCAGTTTTCTCCCTCCATAATGTGGGTTATGCACTTTTATCGTTGACTCACAGTACACCCCATTTCAGAATTTTATTTAGGTGACCAGCTTCTTGATGTTGAAGCACAGTCCTGTTTCTTGGGCGTTATTTTTGGTAACCAGCTGACATGGCTGCCCTACATTTGCCGCCAAAATACTGTATGTATATGGAAACTTAATGCTCTCCACGTCCTGGCCCTTGCATTTTGGGGTGCAGACTGTGTCACACTTCTCTCCATGTTTACTGTGACCTGGTCTTCTCCAGACTACATTGTGGTGGTCAGGTTTAAAGCTCAGCCACGCCTTCCACTTTGAATCTGCTTGACCCATTCATTGTGGGGTTCATCTGGCTATTGGTGCCTTTCTCACTAGTCCCGTTGATAGTCTCCTCATAGAGGTGGGGATTCCCCCTCTACACACATGACTGGGCAAACGACTACTTTCTTAATCAGTCATCATTCACCAATTCCCTGACCATCCGATGTACCCTGCACTCTTCGCCAATGACGACTGTCTCCCTCCTGACACGGTCTTGCGTGGGATTGCCGGTTGGCATGCGTATCACTTCCTTATGTTGGGATCCCCATCTCCACTCACTGTAATGCACCTCACATCATTCCTCACATACCCCTCTGACCCATGGATGGTAACAAGACCATGATCACTCCCCCATGGGAAGACCACCCCACTTTTTTGCTTTTTTTTCCCCAAGTTTTCACATTTGATCTAAACTTACATGCCTTTTACTGTGTGTGTTTACTCTTCATTATTTTATTATTTGACTCCCCTGACTAGGTCCATCCACTTTCATTGGACCCGGTTTCTTGTGTGTCTAACTTAGGAATCGTGGGACTGATGACCTCCCCGTTTGGTCCCATAACCCCTCTCAATCAATCAATCAGTCAAGTGAGATCCATCATCTAATGAAATTGGCTTCATCCCCATGCTGCTCCATTGAAGCTCACTGCATTTTCACCCACAGGTGGTTGCTCCTGCATGCTACTTCATCGAATCCATCACAGTTCAGCCCAGATGAACCAAAGTGTTAGTGTCCACAGACAGCAATTTAAATTGTCAATTTATATGAGGACCAGGAATTTAAAGGACTGTATAATTGTTCAGATCCAGTCAGATGGCAATGAATGGCAGTGTGTGTTTGGAAGCACTTACAATTGACAGTTAACACACACACGAATGAAAATACACATATTCACCCTTCAGTGTAAAAGGCGTGTGGGCTGACAGATGCTTGTGTAATCTACAAGCTAAGCTGTGACCACAGTGCCACGTTCTATTGCATGTGACAACCAACAAGCTGTATGTTCGCATGAAAGGAAACAGACAAATTGTGGCCAAGAGATAACTGGACCACCCTGCAGCACTGCACAGCCTTCTATTTCGCAAGTACATGCACAGTCTTTTTTCTGCTCTTCTAATTCTCACATTTTCCTCATCCTTCCCCCCCCCCCCCCCCCCCCCCTCCTCACCACTTCCTGGTCCAGCATTCTGACTACACATAATTCCCCCTGCCCTGTCCGTACCACATCACTGTATGCACCCACAACCATCACTTCAGTCACCCACATCTACCGTTCTATCACTTTCCCATCCTGTACCAGCTTCATCTCTCTCTTCACCACCCAGGCTGCTTCACCCATCATGTGCAGTTGCTCACAGTCCACCTCGGAGGTCAGAGACAATGGTCATTCACAGGTGAGCTGTTTGTCTGAAGTTCACATGTTTGGTAGTTTTTTTGTTGTGCCTGTGTACGACTTACCTCCACTCTGTGGAAAGTAGCAGTTTACTGATTTCATATTATTATTATTATCATTATTATGTCCTGGATTACTTCATTGTTTAAATATTTACATATGAATGTACTGACGTGTCTTGCTGTTTACAATAATTGTTCATCTGTTTGCATTATGATACGGTAGTAAATGGAGATTCTGTAAAAATATATTTTGGGAAAATGTTGTTTGACTACTGTATCCAATGAAATGTGTAACTTCATCATTCTTAAATTTTTCAGCCAGTGTCTTGTTACATGAACAGAAATGAAATGCCTCCTCTTCCTCTTCAATTTCTTCTCACAAATTTTTATCTACTTCTCATCCTCCATTTGGCTCTCAGTTTGCTCCATTGTTATTGTGGCCGTGTTTATGAATTTTGATACTGCTTCTTTCACTATGTTTAGTTGTTGTTTCAATGTACAAAATAAATTGTAGAGAAACGGCTGTTACAATACTACTAAGAGCTGTCTCCTTTGTATGGGACAAAAATGTGTGCGTAATGTTGTTGAAAATCAATGGTTCACATCTGGATAACGTGTGTTATGCTTAGGGTCACAAAAAGTGAGTCACTCCATCCAGTGTCACTATTTTAGTTTCCATTGATTACAACTTGATTACTGTAAATAATTTATTATTATGAATGAATGTGGCATAAAGAAATTTATTTTCCAGTTTCAAATGAAACCCACTGCTCAATTCTGAAAGTATGAGTGAGACGTGGAAGGTCACAGCTTTTATTGAATCTCTTGCTAGAACACAGTTACTGAATATGCAAAATTATTAGTTGTATGAAGCTAGTGAGTAACTGAATGGGGAAAAGTCAGTCTAGTAAAACCTTAGCGACACTTGCTTCATACATTTGCTGTAATATGAGGACGTTAGATTATTGCTCATGTACAAACTGAAAATGCAACAGTAGTTGAACATGTACATGCTGTAGTTAAAAGTATTTCTCCCATGATTCTGTTCAGAGGAAAGATGTATAAAGACGAAAATCATATCAATTTACCTGATGACACTTGTTTTCAAGTAACAGATAAGACTCAGTGATAGCCGTTATCCTCACAAAACCTACCTCATTGTTAATGGAGGTAAACGACATCTTTGATGCCTCTTATTCTCTCTGCTGCTCAAGGAAACTACAGATTCTAAATTGCTTCTAAAGGAATTAAAAATGTGAATGTTTGCTACTTGACAAGGGTATTTTCAAACAATTTGAATATTCTGGGACATTGCTGACTTAAGTACTGGACAATTGGAAGAGTTAAAACAGTCACAGGTGTGATTTTTGGAAGTGCCTGGCTGAAAGAAATGACACCAGCTGAGCTGACTCTTTCAAAGAAACAGGAATTTTTCCTTCAAAACCTCAAGCAATTCCCAAATCTAGATTTACACCTTCAGGATTTACAGTGCATCCAATTGCCACAAATTTCACCCATGATCCCTCTATCTTATTATCTGATTGAGGACAAAAGTGATTTTGAATTTTTTGTTAGCAAAGAAAGGAATACCAACAAAATGTTACGGTTCACAACAAAGACAAAATATTTCCCAAGCACAGGAACAAAACTTCGCAGCCTAATGAGGTTACCTGCTTGGATAACTGACCAGGACTTAATGGTATGCAAGAGAAAGCAGCAGCAAATTTAAAGATTCATTATGTTCTGAAGATAAAGAACATATATTTGTCTCGATTATGTGGGTTATCTGTAAAATGATAGTTGAATATTTCAATGCCATTTGGAAATTTTCATATGTTTTTCTTGTTTGATTATTTCTGTCTGTAAATGCTTACTGAATTTTGTATTAGATTCAATAAGGGCAACTTCATGAACAACTCTTTGTAATTTACACCAGAAAAACTATGAAGTTCATAAATTACATTTCTTCCCCTTTACAGAGGAATAAATTGATTGTCTAGCATCACAGAAGCATTTCCTTGAATACCGTAACTAAAGATTTGGAATCTACTGGCCTAGAAGTTACTTACTTCATAATGTCAACTGTTGTGAAGTGTAGGCTGACGTTCAAGAGATTAATTATGAAGACTCAATACACAAAGAAGTGGGGTGCAGACATGCTAAGGAATGAGATATGCTTGAAGTTCTTCAAGGCTCTGGATAAAGCAATAAGAAATAGCTCATTTGGCAGAACAGTTGAAGAGGAACATATGTCTCTAAAAAGTACAATCACAGAAGTTTAAAGGAAAACACAGATACAAAGATGGTAACGGTGAAGAAACCATTGGTGACAGAAGAATTACTTCAGTTGATCAATAAAATAAGGAAGCACAAAACTATTCAGGAAAATTTGGGAAGACAAAAATAAGTTGCTGAGGGATGAAATAAATAGCAACAGGGAAGCTAAGATGAAATATCTGCATGAAAAATGTGAAGAAATCGAAAAATAAATGATGGTCAGAAGGACTAATTCAGTGTGTAGGAAAGTCAAAACAATGTTTGCTGAAATTAAAAGTGAGGGTGGTAACATTAAGAATGCAATGGGAAGGCCACTGATAAATTCAGGGAAGAGGGTAGATAGGTGGAAAAACTATTTTGAAGGCCTTTATGAAGGGGTAGATTTGCCAGATGTGGTAGAAGAAGCAGGAGTCTAGTTAGAAAAGAAAGAGGATCCAGTAATAGAATCAGAATTTAAAAGAGTTTTGGAAGACTTAAGATGAAATAAGGCACAATGGGTAGATAACATTCCATCAGAATATCTAAAATCATTGGGGGAAGTGGCAACAAAACAATAATTCACGTTGGTGTGTAGAATGTATGCGTCCAGCAAAAAACGTCTGACTTTTGGAGAAACATCATCCATGCAATTCCAAAGACTCAAAGAGTTGAGAAGTGTGAGAATTATCACACACTCAGCTTAACAGGTCATGCATCCAACTTATTGACAAAAATAAGAATGGGTTAGAAAATTGAAGATTTATTAATTGTGATCAGTTTGACTATAGGAAAGGTAAATGCACAAGGGAGGCAATTCTGATGTTCATTATGGAAGCAAGACTAAAGAAAAATGAAGACACATTCATATGATTTGTTGACCTGGAAGATGTGTTCAACGATGTAAAATGGTGCAAAATATTTGAAATTTTGAGGAAATTAGGGGTAAGCTATAGCAAGAGAGTGGTAATAGGATATTTACAAGAGCTGAGAGGGAATAATAAGTGATTAAACCATGAACAAATGGCTTTGATTAAATACAGTGTAAGACAGGTATGTGGTCTTTCACCCCTACTGTTCAATCTGTACAGCATAGCAGCAATGATGAAAATTCAGGAATCTGATTAAAACTGAAGGTAAAAGTATATCAGTGATCAATCTAATGAGTACAGAATATGAATTGAGAGTAAATCTAAGGAAAGATGAAATTAATGAAAAGTAGCAGACATGAAAATAGTGAGAAACTTCAGAGTGAAATTGATGGTCACAAGGTTGATGAAGTTAAGTAATTCTACTACCTAGACAGCAAAACAACCAATAATGAAGCAAAAGGACATCAAAAGGAGACTAGCTCTGGCTGAAAGGTGTTCCCTGGCCAAGAGGAGTCTACTGGTATCAAACATAGCCCTTCATTTGAGGAAGAAAATTCTGAGAAAGTATGTTTGGAGCACAGCCTTGTATGATAGTGAAACATGGGCTGCAGAAGAACCAGAACAAAAGAATCGCATTTGAGATTGTGCTGCAGATGAATGTTGAAAATTATGTGGGCCTGTAAGCTAAGGAATGAGGAGATAGGAAGATAGAATACATCCCATAAATAATTGATACATAGGTTGCAACTGTTACTCTGAGATTAAGATTTTGGATCAGAAGAGGAATTCATGGTGGGCCACATCAGGCCAGTCAGAAAACTGATGACGAAAAAAAAGTCAACAGTTACAGAAAGGATAGATTGATGCTTATCATAAACATGACACATCGCCAAGAGCAAAATGGAGCACCATGCACAGCATGCAGATGAACATAACCTACCAAGTTTCAATGGCTGCTTCACAGCCCAGGCCACCTGGTTTGTCCCCACCTCCACCACCACCACCACCACCACCACAAGCATTTCTGAACTGTGAATCTGGGTGCTATCCTTAAAACACATTCACTGCTCCAGAAATCATCCTGACCTCAACCTGTGGTAATCATTTGTCCCTACATCCTTCACCCAAAATTTCACAGCATGCATGATCAGAATCTTTGTGGGTATGCATCTAGTATGTAATTCTGTTGAAATATTGAGTTCAGAGTCTGTTCTGAGGTTCTGTAATGCATGGACGTCAATGAGATAGTGTGGTAGTTTTGTTAAACACTTCTGGTATCCTTTTTGTAGATAGGTATGTCCTGTGCTTCTTTCCAATCACTGGGCACAGTTAGTTCAAGATATCTACAGTGTAATGTATTACAGTGAAAACAGGATTTGACTGAGGTATAAATTGAATATAGGATATTACAAGGATTTCTTCATGCCCTTAATCCTTGTTCAATGTCACTGATTTTAGCTGTTTCTCAATGAACATGACACTAATATCTACATCACTCATCTTTGCAGTGGCGTGAAAAGGAAACCGGAGCATTTCTTCTGTATTTTCCTTTGTAATGGAAAGATATATGTAGTGAGAATTATTAAAGCACTGTGGAAGGAAGAATAGGATATCTGGTCAGGGCATTTCAGTGCTGTCAACGCAAAATTAAGTAGGGGTAATCCTGGAATAGGTTAAAAAATGAACAATAATAATAATAAGAAGAAGAAAAAGAAGAAATGTTAGTTACCATAAAAAATTGTTGTATCTGGGAACACTGAAAATTTCCAATTTATCTAATGGTGAAATTGAATTTTTACACTACATTTTAAACTGACATTTTGAGGGACAGATGTGATAGTGGACCAGAATTTGTTATGAAATGTAGATTAAAAGTGCAAAATCATACTGAATCTATAAACAGATAGAACATTATCTCTGTAAGGTTAGTTTTTGTTCTACAGAAATATCAGTTCTAACTTTAGAATTTGCCCATCCAAATAGCTTGAAGAAAAGCAAACCCATATTTATATCATTCATAGATTTTGAGGAAGATGAATTAAGAAGTTATTCTTTCCAAGATCTATACATGAATGGAATATGAAAAAATCCCGAACAATTCTTAGAATGGAAACTACACCCTACCATGCACTACACGGCAGACTATGGATGCTTTTGTGGAATATAAGGTTGTGTGATGCTGGACTGGGAACAGGGAAACAGTTAAGTAGGTGCAGGATGCACCAGGAGGTTTATGGGAACATAGGAACCCACCCTGCAATATATCCTATCTCTACAGTTCTAAAAAGCTGATGTTGGTAGGAAGCACATCGGTGGATGCAGTCATTAAGACACAATTTTGGACAGTGCTCTCAACCACTGTGAGGCCCTGTTGTTTTTTCAGGACACTTTGTTGGTGACCATTCATGCAGACAGACAGCTTGTCTGTGGTCTTGCCCAAGTAGAATGCAGCACAGTGTTTGCAGCTTAGATTGTATATCACATGGCTTGTTTCACAGGTAGCCCTGCATTTTATGGGATAGTTGATGCTTCTGACAGGACTGGTGATGGTGGTGGAGGAGGAGGATGTATGGGACATCCTGGTCTGTTATAGGAATATGAGCCATCAGACAAGGGGTTGGGAACAGGGGTTGTGTAGCGATGGACGAAGTTATTGTGTAGTTTTAGTGGGTGGCAGAATACCACTGTGGTAAGTGTAGGAGGGATAGTGGGTAGGACATCTCTCATTTCAGGCCACGTTCATAAATCTTGTTGGAGAATATGATTCAGTTGATCCATTCCTGGGTGGTAGTAACATGGAGAACACTCCTCTGTGGCCAGATGGTGGGGCTAACTGGGGGTGATGGGATGACTGGAGAGATGAGTCCCAGGAGATTTCTCCTGTCACCCATCATCTCCTAAAGTCCCACTGCCGAGCTGCAGAGGAGCATTACCCTCATGACTCATTATGACCCAGGACTGTAGAATCTGAATCATATTCTCTGCTAGGGTTTCAACTACCTCTTTTTGTGGCCTGAAATGAGGAATGACCTACCCACTATCGTTCCCACTCCTCAAACAGTGTCATGCTGCTGTCCACTGAACCTACACAATATATTCATTCATCCCTTTAATACGCCTGCTCATATTCCCTTGTATGTTTTCCCATATCCCTGTAATAGACCATGATGCAAATCCTGGCCCATACATCCACCACCACCACCACCACCACCTAGACCAGACCAATCACAAAATCACCTACCTCATCAAGAGGCAAGGCTACCTATGCGACAAGTCACATGATTTACAAGCTAAGCTGCCACCACTCTGATGCATTCTACATGGGCATGACAACTGAGAAGCTGTATTTCCATACGAATGGCCACTGAGAAACTGTTGCTGAGAGACAGGTAGACCACCCCATTGTCGGGCATGCTGCCTGACACAATGTTCTTCCATGAAATGACTGCTTCACAGCCTGTGCCATCTGCATTATTGATACTAACACCAGCTTTTCTGAACTGCTGAGGAGCAAACTTCCCTACATTGTACCCTACATTGCCTCAACCTTGGTTCATTAGTCATTTTCCTTGAGTTGCCTAACCCCTTCACAGTTCAGAACCAATGATGCTAGCAGCCAACAAAGTGGTTGCAGTAACAGTGTCTGCTGACAGGGCATGATTTAATCATGTATGTTGGAAAAGCCTCTGGTTTATGAGGTGTGAAGAGAGGGTAACCATTGACTTAATGCTGTTGGGAGTGTGGTTGCTTAGAAGCCAGGCCTGCTGATGTTCTACCACTCATATATGTTTGCCTGTTTTGGGTAACACTCTTGATTGATGCTCACATTTCTGGCTAGTGTGTCATTTCAATTGTTTCAGTTCTTCAAAAAGCTTGAATTCTTCCTGTTGGCCACTTGTTATACGCTGGATTGGGCGTCATGTTGTCCCCTAGTTTTTGACTTAATGCATCTGAACCTGCACCTTGAGAATGAGTTGTAAAACTGGTGACAAATGTGTCTTGTGCATCCATTGATCCAGTTGCATCATCTTGGGGAACCAGTTTATGTAATTATGGTAGCTGCAGCAGCAGCAGCAGCAGAAACTGCTACAGTAACAACATGCTGAAGTGTTGACCTCCTGCAAATGTTGCAAATTTTGAGAGCAACTGCAGCAACATGTCACTGACACCAGGAACCTTCCTATTTCTGTAACCCATCCTACCTCTTGGTCATTTTGGCATAGTTATGGACAAGTAGAATAGCTGCATGAAGTGGATAAAAAGTTATTGATGCTGTATACAGGGTGTCCCATTTATCTTGACCAGTTCGAGTAACTGTTTGTCCAGATGCAAATTACAAAATGTTTAAAGTAAATGTTCTTTAGCTGTCAGAGGGACATCAATTAGCATGATTGCCTGTGTTGTAGCTTTGTTTTTTACAAAGATATGAACAGCGGAATGACTCTTTTAAATGGCACACTGTATATTTTATTCAGTAGTAAATTTTTTCTCCTGAAGACCTATTCAAAAATGTATCACAATTTACCATTCACTGAAACACAAAATTATGTAATTACATAACACAAAACTGATGATGTCACTCCCAGTGCTTAGTGGAGATACTCATGGTAATGGAACACATCCACGTGCTGACATTGACAGAGGACAAATGTAAAAATAAGTAAAATTCACACCCGTCATTCCGTCAACCACTGCTGTTGGAGTTTTGCGAGTAGATTGTACACCAACAAAGAGAAGTTAGAAATGCTACTCACCTATGGGGAGTGTAAGTTAGCAGAACAATAATTGCAATACTGTTCTTTTATAAGGGTACATTTAGTATGGTACTTTAATCCTTTTAAATACTGATGTGTAGAGTACACATACAGTAAAGGCTATCCTTCATACAGACTGCATTGTCGTAACATTTCTTTTATTGTTGTCATTGTCATTGAAGGTAGGCGAAATGCTACACAGGCAGTGGAACTGTACAGATAGTGATATCCTGATAAGAACCCACCTTCCTGGCGTATATTTTCTCGTTTTGTTGCGATGCTTCAGGAAATGGGAAGATTCGACTCACAACAATGCAATCATCATTGAACTTCCACATAGGAAGCTGCCTAAGTCACTGTTCTCACTTTTATTGCTATGAATTTCCATGTGCGCACATGACAGCTTGAACACAATATTGGTATTCCTAAAACCAGTGTACATCATATTCTTACACATCACTATTTCCATCCTTACCATGCACACCTACGTCAGGAACTACATGGGAATGATTTCCAGAATCATGTACACTTCTGTCAGTGGGCACAGCAGCAAATCATCAACAAACCAAACTCTTTCTCCAATATTCTATTTACCGATGAATGTTCCTTCTCAAAAAAAGGACATGTAAATACAGGGAACATGCATTATTGGTCCAGCATCAACCCCCAATGGCTTAGATAGGGGGAACGTCAGTGTCAATGTAGAGTTAATATCTGGTGTGGGATGCTTGGTACTACAATTATTGGCCCTTATTTCATTAACGGTAGTCTAAATGGAACAGCGTATACCAGCTTCTTGAGATGAATTCTTCCTCCACTTCTGGATGAAGTGCTGCTAAGGACCAGAATGCTTATGTGGTATGAACATGATGGATGTCTAGCACATAATGTCTTCCATCCACATAGTGTTCTGAATCGAAGGTATCTTGCCAGATGGATTGGTCGAGGAGGAACAGTTACTTGGCATGCTAGGTCTCCTGATTTAAATCGTCCTGACATTTTCTTTGGTGATGCATTAAGGATGTTGTCAATGGCTATATTCCAACAACTCCAGAGAATAGCCAGGAACGTATTGAGCTTGCTTGTAATTCTCTTTAGCACAAACACTGGAAGCAGTAAGTAATTCTTCCATTCAATGAGTGTGCCAGTGTATCGGTGTCCAGGGTCACCACTTTGAGCACCTCTGAATGTTCTTCTCCTGAGCAATGGTACAGAAGAGTCAAAGCTTATGTTATGTGTTTACTTGGTTTTCATTTGTTTTCTGACAACTCCAGGAAGTGGAAGAGTTTGTGATCCTGGGCACAAAGTCATTGTTGTGTTACGTAATTAATAACTTTGTGTTTCAATGAATGGTATAATGTGATACATTTTTGAATAGCTCTTTAGGAGAGGAAGTGAATTACTGGATAAAAAATACAGCCATGTAAAAATTATACTGCTGTGGTTCATCTGTAGAGGAGACCGCTTATAAAATGCTAATACAACCTATTCTTGAGTACTGCTCGAGAGTTTGGGATCCCTATCAGGTCAGATTGAGGGAGGACATAGAAGCAATTCAGAGGCAGGCTGCTAGATTTGTTACTGGTAGGTTTGATCATCATGCGAGTGTTACAGAAATGCTTCAGGAACTCGGGTGGGAGTCTCTAGAGGAAATGAGTTGTTTTCTTCATGAATCGCTACTCAGGAAATTTAGAGAACCAGCATTTGAGGCTGACTGTAGTACAATTTTACTGCTGCCATCCTACATTTCGCGGAAAGACCACTAAGATAAGATGAGAGAGATTAGGGCTCGTACAGAGACATATAGCAGTAATTTTTCCCTCATTCTGTTTGGGAGTGGAACAGGGAGAGAAGATGCTGGTTGTGGTACAAGGTACCCTCCACACGCCATATGGTGGATTGTGGAGTGTGTATGTAGATGTAGATCTCCAGGTCGAGGACACCTTCCTGGGTGAGTTTTCTACCATACATTATACAGTGTTGATTTGGGCGTCGAAGAAGACCACACACATCTTTGCATTTGATATCCAGCATGGCAGGCAGTCGGTTCTGGTGGGGCTGCATTGTGGCGTGTTGGTTGTAGCCCCCTGACCACAAAGGGATCACTCTGCTGATGCCTGCACCATTAACTCCACACATATGAAAAGGGGTAGATGCCCATCCCCCTGGGGCACCAGGGCTCCCAGCCATGGCCATCCTGCCAAGTAGCCTTTGCTGCGGCTGTGCGGCACCTGTGGGGGAGCCCCTGGTCGGTGTGGGTGGCATCAGGGCTGGAAACATGTGACGAAGCATACTCCATGTCATGCTGGTAGTGGAACACCAGCAGTCTTTAAGAGATCACGAGTTCAATACAAATCACAGAAGTACAAGCTCAAATCATTACCATCGCTGGCCACACCATGGGAGGAACGTCTGGGTAAGGCTGGAAGCGGACCTTATTTGCCCCAGTACCTTGTATGTTCAAGACCTGATGGGGAATCTTTCATGACGATGAAGCCTCAGTTTTTTGTTGAGCATTTAGAGGACAAGTTTGGGGAGGTGGAGGGCTTGTCCAAAATGAGATCTGTGTCAGTCTTGATTAAATCATCATCCTCTGCCCTGTCACGGGAATAACTCGCCTGTGACAAGCTGGGGGCTGTTTCTGTAACCATCATGCGCCATAATAGCTTAAATATGGTTCAGGGTATCATATTTCACAGAGCCCTTCTTTTGCAGTCCGATGATGAGGTGCACGCCAATTTAGAGCAGTTAGGTGTACATTTCATCCGGCATGTCCACAAGGTTCTGAACGATAATGAGGTTGCCAGCACTGCCTTCATCTTGGAGTGTGAGGGTGATACATTGCCATAGAAGGTCGAGGTGATGATCTACCAGTGTGATGTAAAGCCTTGTATACCTCCACCAATGCAGTGCTTTAAGTGCAGGAAGTTTGGCCATATGTCTTCCCACTGTACTTCCAGTGTCACATGTCGAGATTTTGGACACCAGTCACATCCCAATACTCCATGTGCCCCGCCTCCCATCTGTGTCAAATGTGGAGAGCACCATTTGCCTTACTTGCCTGACTGCAGGATTCTCGAGAAAGAAAGGACTGACTTAAACTGAAGCTACGAGAAAATTTGAATGCCTGCATCCTTTGTGTGTCAGTTCTTACGCTGCTGCTACAACAGTTGTGGCACCATCAGCTCCGCCAACCCATGTCACATCTCAGAGTCAGAAGACTACACCTGCCCCCTTGATGGTACGGGCCATTTCCCTACCTGTTGCTCCTGCACCACCCAACCACCTACTTTGGGAGCAACAGCAACACCCCACGCTCCCCCCCCCCCCCCCCCCCCCTCCAGAAACGTCCACCGCCACTTCTAATCTGGAGACTCATAAATCTTCTTTGACTTCTCTCGCTATGAAGGGGTCCCTTGTGTCACTACCTTCTCAGGTATCGTCTGGTGGGAAAGATGACACCTGCCAATGGCTTAAGAGCCCCAAAGCAGCTGGTCATAGGGCTTCACCCTCATCCTCAGTCCCAGAGACTGAGCCAGTGAAGTACTCTGAGCCAGGGAAACTCAAGCAACAGCGAGAGAAATCAAAAAAGAAATTGCCTAAGGCGAAGGAAATTGCAGTGGCACCCACACCACCGCTACCTACAAGTTCTGTGACTGAGGATGGGGTCAGCATTTTGGCATCCACTGAGGACCTAGAGATCGCCAGACACTCAGACACAATGGACATAGACTGTTCAGGCAATAAATCAGTGGTAGCAGGTGACTGAGATGTAAACTGCCTCATTGAATGCTCCATGCCTTCCCAGTCTCATGATGTCATCCTCCTGTGGAATTGCGGCAGTTTTCTCCATCGCCTGGCTGAGGTGCAGCAACTGTTAAGCTTTCACCTGCTATCTGTATTGCCCTCCAAGAACTCTGGTTCTCAGAAATGCGGATCCCTGCCCGTCTCAGCTATAAGGGATATTACAGGAACCGTAGCGACTGTAATCGAGGGACAGGTGGAGTTTGCGTTTGTGTCCTAAATTCAGTGTGTATTGAACATGTGCTTCAAATAGCTCTTGAAGCTGTGACTGTCAGAATAAGGATGGTGCAGGAAATAACTTTCTGCAGTGTATATCTTACTCCAGATGGTGCAGTACCCCCGAATGTATTAGCTGGAATGCTTCGTCAACTCCCTAAACCTTTCCTACTTCTGGAGGATTTTAATGCTGATAACCCCTTGTGGAGTGTTACCATGCCTACTGGCCATGGCAGAGATGTTGAAACTTTACTGCCACAATTCGACCTCTGCCTCTTAAATACTGGGGCCGCAACACATTTCAGTGTGGCTCATTGTAGTTACTCGCCCACTCATTTATCAATTTGCAGCCCAGGACTTCTCCCATCTATCCACTGTGTAGTAGCGACCACTTCCCCATCTTCCTGTCACTGCCCCAGCATCAGGCACATGGATGCGTGCCCAGATGGGCTTTGAGCAGAGCGGACTGGGGAACTTTAACCTCTGCTTTCATCGCTGTATCTCCCCTACACCATAACATGGAATTGATGGTTAAGCAGGTGACTAGCACAAATGTTTCTGCAACAGAAAATGTGGTCCCTCACTCTTTAGGGTGCCTGAGGCATAAGGCAGTCCCTTGGAGGTCGACGGAAGTCGCTGAAACAATTAAGAAGCATCAGTGATCTCTACAGCTGCGGAAGTGGCACACTGCCCTGGAGCACCTCACAGCATTTAAATGGCTTTGTGCACATGTTTGCTACCTTATCAAACAATGGAAGAAGGAGTGTTGGGAGAGATATGTCTCCACCATTGTGAGTCACACGGCACCTTCACAAATAGGGGCAGAGATCAAACCTCTTTTCGGGTGACAGGCCCCACCAGCTGTCCCCGATGTTCCTATAAATTACTAGTTATGTACTGATGCAAGCGTGGTTCGCAGGTTCTGTGCCGAGCAACTATCATTCCAGCTTTTCACACATGCAAACATCAGCTGGAGGGGAACTTCCTCTCATTCACTACAGGCTGTAGTGAATCCTGTAACGCCCAATTTACAGAGTGTGAGCTCCTCAGTGAGTGCCCTTGCGCATTGTCTCAACAGAGCTTCTGGGCCTGATCGCATCCACAGCCAGATGATTAAACATCTCTCATCTGACTAAAAGCTTGTCATCTTCAATGGCCCTGGTGCAATGGCATCTTTCCATCGCATTGGCGGGAGAGCACCATTATTTCGGTCCTCATAGCCAGTAAAAACCCTCTTGATGTGGATAGCTATCGGCCCATCGGCCTCACCAACGTTGTTTGTGAGCTGCTGGAATTTATGGTTTGTCGGCAGTTGGGTTGGGTCCTGGTTGTTTCCTGGAGTCACGTGGCTTGCTGGCTCCATGTCAGGGTGGCTTCTGCCAGTGTCGCTCTAGCACGGATAATCTTGTTTTCATTGAATCTGCCATCCGAACAGCCTTTTCCAGACAGCAACACTTGATTACTGTCCTTATTGACTTCTGTAAAGCATACGACATGACTTGGCAATGTCATATCCTTGCCATGTCTGAGTGCGGTCTCTGGGGATCACTCCCGATTTTTATCCCAAACTTCCTATCGTTCCGTACTTTTGATGTCCAAGTTGGTGACTCCCATAGATCCATCCATATCCAGGAGAATGGAGTCCTGCAGGGCTCTGTATTGAGTGACTCTCTAGTTTTAGTGGTCATTAATGGTCTAGCAGCGGCTGTCAGCCCTCCATCTCACATTCTCGGTATGCGGATGACTTCTGCATTTCATATTGCTGCTCCACTAATGTTATTGCTGAGTGGCGCCTCCAGTGAACCACATAATGCACAGCCATGCGCTCTTGCTAATGGCTTCCAGTTTTCAGCAGCATAGTCATATGTCATGCACTTCTGTCGGTGTCATACCATACATCCAGAACCTGCACTTTACCTTAATGATGATCCACTCACTGTAGTGGAGACATATCAATTCCTAGGACTGGTTATTGGCGCTCGATTGACTTGGCTCCCTCATCTTCATCAGCTTAAGCAGAAGTGCTGGCATCACCTCAATGCCCTCCATTGCCTGAGCAACACAAATTGGGGTACAGATCGCTGTACATGGCTGCAGCTCTGCAGAGTCCTTGTCCAATCCTGAATTCATAATAGGAGAGTGGTTTATGGTTCGACAGTGCCTTCAGCATTGCACTTACGTGGCCTTGTGCACCACTGTAGGGTTTGAATAGCGACGGGATCCCTTAGGACGACTCGGTGACTAGTGCACTGGTGGAGGCTGGTTTCCATCCACTGCAGATCACACGTGCAACTGCTCACCAGTTATGCAGAACACATTAATAATTCCCCTGAGCATCCAAATTACCGTCTCCTATTGCAGTCCATCTCCCGCATCAGTGGCCCAGATCAGGGTTTACGATAGCAGTTCGCATACGGTTTCTTCTCTTTGAACTGGAGTCCTTCCCTTTACCACCTCTACTTGCGGACTGTTCATGTATGCCTCCTTGGTGTATGTCTTGGCCGCAGCTTCGTGTGGACCTTTTGCGTGACCCTAAGTGTTCCATTAACCCCACCACTCTCTGCTGTCACTTCCTCTCGATTCTTGTCGTGTTTCGTGGCTGTGAAGTGGTTTTCACTGACGGCGCAGTGGCTGATGGACACGTATGCATTGCATCTGATGATGTAAGACATATTGAGCAGCACTCCTTGCCAGTTGGCTGCAGTGTTTTCACTGCAGGGCTGGTGGCCACATCTCATGCTCTTGAGTACATCCACTCATGCCCTGGCGAGTCAGTTCTCCTGTGTACTGACTCATTGAGCAGTCTACAGGCTATCGTCCAGTGCTACCCTCACCACCCTCTGGTAACATCCATTCAGCAGTCCATCTATGCCTTGGAACAGACCCGCTGTTCGATAGTGTTTGTGTAGACTGCAGTACATGTTGGAATCCTGGGCAACGAACTTGCTGACATGCTGGCAGGCAATGTAGAAACTTCTTCTGGAGATAGGCTTCTCCAAAGCTGAAATACGTTATGCCTTACATCACAGGGTTTTCCGGCATTTTGAGACGGAATGGCATAACAGCATGTACAACAAACTGCATGTCATTAAGGAGACTATAAATGTGTGGAAGTGTTCCATGCAAGCCTCTTGCAGGGAATCGGCTGTCTTCTGCCGGCTCAGCACTGGCCATATGTGGCTAACACATGGTCACCTACACCGTCTCGAGAACCCACCTCAGTGTTGCTGTTGCTCCCAAATGACAGTTGCCCACCTCTTGCTGTACTGCCCACTTTTAGCCCCTCTGTGACAGACTTTTAACTTTTCCAGTACCCTGCCTTTGTTGTTGGGCGAGAATGCCTCCACTGCAGTTTTTGTTTACGTTATATTCGTGAGAGTGTGTTTCATAATTCAGTGTAGGTTTGAGTGCATGTATTTTGTTGGTCTGTGTCCTCCACCCTAGTGCTTTTAGGGTGGAGGTTTTAATGTATTACAGAGTGGCTGGCTTTCCCTTTTTATTCTTGTGGTTGGTCAGCCACTGTACCCCCCTGCGGGTCCGGGGATTAGAATAGGCCCGCGGTATTCCTGCCTGTCGTAAGAGGCGACTAAAAGGAGTCCATCCCCCTCACGGGGGTAGTTCGCGCCTGCGTCCGGAGACGGACGGTTCCACGACCTATCATCGTGGTCCTTTTGGTTTTTTCACTTCTCGTTTCTTCCTTCCTTTTGTTGGTTCCTTTCTTTGCTCTTCTCCACCTCACTGTCTTCCTTACTCTTTCCCTTGCCTTCTCCTTGCCTTCTCATTGCCTTTTTCTCCTTGCCTTCTTATTGCCTTCTTCCCCTTGCTTTCTCATTGCCTTCTTCTCCTTGCCTTCTCTGGTCTCCGCCTCGGCGTTTGAGACAGTCTGTCCTCTTTCTCCCTCTCTCTCTTCTTTTTCCTCTTCTTCCTTCCTCCCTGTGCGTGTCTGAAGGCCGACCCACGCGTTCGCACGCGTAGCCGGTGACGGGGTAACGCGTAAGTCCCCGCCCTGGGTAGACATGTCAGGCACGCGCGTACCCCCTGGTAAAGGCCAGGCCCGGGGAGGGGTGATTGCCTGAGCTGATACCTTCTGACCATGCCGATTGGTCCCTCCGTCTGTTTCTCGGGAGGTGTGACCTGAGGTGTAAACATTCACCTAAGGCGGGAGTGCCCTCTGAGAGGGTCCCCACAAGGAAGGAGCGCGCCATCGGAGACGCTGGCAATCATGGGGGATTCCTCCGCAATGGATTCTACTCCATCTCTTTCGACTTCGACCCAAAAACGGAAACGTGACCAGCCAACAGTGACAAAAGTACTACCGCCTGCCCCACAGTTCCTCGTAGTTTCTCGAACTGAGGACGGAAAGGATTTTTCCTCTGTCAACCCTTTCGTTATTCAGAAGGGCGTAGATGCCATAGCCGGATCTGTCAAATCCTGTACCAGGTTGCGTAACGGCACCTTATTACTGGAAACTGAGAATGCCTTTCAGGCACAAAAACTGCTTCGGGCCACCCTCCTGTACACGTTCCCTGTCCGGGTGGAGGCCCACCGAACTTTGAATTCGTCTCGTGGTGTGGTCTATACTGACTCCCTCGACGGATTGACTGACGAGGAGCTTCAATCATTCCTCGCTGAGCAGGGCGTGACGGCTGTCCATAGGGTCATGAAAAAGGTCAACAATGACCTTGTACCGACCCGGACAATTTTCTTGACCTTCGATAGTGTTAAGCTGCCATCGCGCATCAAGGCGGGCTACGAGGTTATTTCTGTTCGCCCCTATATCCCGACACCTACGCGCTGCTACCAGTGTCAGCGTTTCAATCACACTCGACAGTCTTGTTCCAATGCGGCTAAATGTGTCACCTGTGGCAGGGATGCCCATGAGGGTGACTGTCCACCTCCGTCTCCTCGTTGTGTGAACTGTCAGGGTGACCATGCAGCATCCTCCCGCGACTGTCCTGTCTATAAGGAAGAACGCTGTATCCAGGAAATTCGGGTCAAAGAGAAAGTGTCCACCTCGGCTGCTCGCAAGCTATTGGCTAGTAGGAAGCCCACGCTGCTCCCAGCGGGGAAATACAGTACTGTCCTCGCCTCTCCTCGGACTACCCGGGAGGTAGCAACCCAGACATGCGATCTAACCTTCAGCACCACGGTCGTCCGTTCGGCCAGTGCTAAGATCGCGCGGTCGACGTCTCCTCTTCCTCCCATCCCCCCACAGACACGAGCACCTTCTTCAGCTTCTGCTAAAACGAAGACACCGAAGTCGGATGCACGGGCCTTCAAGAAGGAACCATCCCGTGCAGACTTCCTCCGTACCTCGACCTCACAGCCTTCGACCGGTACTTCCACTACACGTCCTTCCAAAAAGGCGCATAGGAAGCACAGTTCTCCTTCCCCGCCACGGCGCATTTCTTCTCTTGCGCCACCCAGCGGCTGCCGCCCCAGGCCGTCATCCGTTTCGCCTGGCCGCACCGCTGGTCGCCGTACATCTGGCCGTTCACTGGCGGAGGAAGCTCCCCCTCCCGGCCATCCTCCCGAGATGGCCGATGACCCTATAGACCCAATGGACGATGACTGTCCGCCTACTGATAGCGGCGGCAGTGCTCGCTCGAAGCCAGGCCCTAAGCGGCCTTCGAGGTGACCACTTCTCTCATCTTTCTTTTCTTACGATGGCACTTATTCACTGGAATATTCGCAGCATTCGCTCCAACCGAGAGGACTTGAAGTTGCTGCTCCGCTTGCACCGTCCGCTTGTCGTAGCCCTCCAGGAAACGAAGCTACGCCCATGCGATCAAATTGCCTTGGCACACTACACCTCTGTGCGTTTTGACCCACCCCCTGTGGTAGGTATCCCAGCTCATGGAGGGGTTATGTTGCTGGTCCGGGATGATATTTACTATGATCCCATCACGTTGCACACCGGCCTGCAGGCAGTTGCCATCCGCATTACTCTCCCCACTTTTACGTTTTCCTTTTGTACCGTTTACACTCCATCGTCATCTGCCGTTACCAGGGCAGACGTGATGCAACTTATTGCTCAGCTACCTGCACCATTTTTGTTAACTGGAGACTTCAATGCCCACCATCCCCTTTGGGGCTCTCCAGCATCCTGCCCGAGGGGCTCCTTGTTAGCAGACCTTTTCAACCAGCTCGATCTTGTCTGCCTCAATACTGGCGCCCCTACTTTTCTTTCGGACACATCTCACACCTATTCCCATTTAGACCTCTCTATATGTACTCCCCAACTTGCACGCCGGTTTGAGTGGTATGCACTTTCTGATACATATTCGAGCGACCATTTCCCGTGTGTTATCCATCTCCTGCAGCATACTCCCTCTCCGTGCTCCTCTCGTTGGACCATCTCCAAGGCAGACTGGGAGCTCTTCTCTTCCAGGGCTACCTTTCAGGATCAAACCTTCACAAGCTGCGATCGTCAGGTCGCACACCTCACGGAAGTCATTCTCGCTGCTGCTGAATATTCCATCCCTCACCCTACTTCTTCTCCACGTCGCGTACCGGTCCCCTGGTGGACCGCAGCATGTAGAGATGCTTTACGTGCTCGTCGACGTGCTTTACGCACCTTTAAGCGCCACCCTACAGTGGCGAATTGTATTAATTATAAACGATTACGTGCTCAGTGTCGTCGTCTTATTAAAGAAAGCAAGAAAGCCAGCTGGGCTGCTTTCACAAGCACCTTCAACAGTTTTACCCCTTCTTCTGTTGTCTGGGGTAGCCTGCGCCGGCTATCTGGCACTAAGGTCCACTCCCCAGTTTCTGGCTTGAAGGTCGCGAATGAAGTCCTTGTGGCCCCTGAGGCTGTCTCCAATGCCTTCGGCCGCTTTTTCGCCGAGGTTTCGAGCTCCGCTCATTACCACCCTGCCTTCCTCCCCCGCAAACAGGCAGAGGAGGCTAGGCCACCTGACTTCCGCTCCTCGAATTGTGAAAGTTATAATGCCCCATTCACCATGCGGGAACTCGAAACCGCACTTGGCCGATCACGGTCCTCCGCTCCAGGGCCTGATTCTATTCATATTCAGATGCTGAAGAACCTTTCTCCTGCGGGTAAAGGTTTTCTTCTTCGTACATACAATCGCATCTGGATTGAGGGACATGTTCCCGCATGCTGGCGCGAGTCTATTGTTGTCCCGATTCCTAAGCCGGGGAAGGACAAGCACTTGCCTTCCAGTTATCGACCTATCTCGCTTACCAGCTGTGTCTGTAAAGTGATGGAGCGAATGGTTAACTCTCGATTGGTTTGGCTGCTCGAGTCTCGACGCCTACTTACCAATGTACAATGTGGATTTCGTAGGCGCCGCTCTGCTGTTGACCATCTGGTTACCTTGTCGACCTTCATTATGAATAACTTCTTGCGGAAGCGCCCGACCGCGGCTGTGTTCTTTGATTTGGAGAAGGCTTACGACACCTGTTGGAGGGCGGGCATTCTCCGCACCATGCATACATGGGGCTTTCGCGGTCGCCTCCCTCTTTTTATTCATTCCTTTTTAATGGATCGACAGTTTCGGGTACGTGTGGGTTCTGTCCTGTCCGACACCTTTCGCCGGGAGAATGGGGTGCCACAGGGCTCAGTTTTGAGCGTCGCTCTCTTCGCCATCGCGATCAATCCAATAATGGATTGCCTCCCAGCTGATGTATCGGGCTCCCTTTTCGTGGACGATTTTACCATCTATTGCAGCGCGCAGTGTGCACGTGTCCTGGAGCGCTGTCTTCAGCGTTCTCTTGACCGTCTTTACTCCTGGAGTGTCGCCAATGGCTTCCGTTTTTCTGCCGAGAAGACGGTCTGTATTAACTTCTGGCGCTACAAAGAGTTTCTCCCACCGTCCTTACGACTCGGTCCCGTTGCTCTCCCACTCGTGGAGACAATCAAATTTTTAGGCCTTACCTTTGACAGGAAACTTAGCTGGTCTCCACATGTGTCATATTTGGCCGCCCGTTGTACCCGTTCTTTAAATGTCCTCCGTGTTCTCAGTGGTATGTCGTGGGGAGCGGATCGAACCGTCCTACTTCGTCTATATCGGTCGATCGTCCGCTCCAAGCTGGATTATGGGAGCTTCGTATACTCCTCTGCACGGCCATCCATCTTACGCCGCCTCAACTCCATACAACATCGGGGTTTACGACTTGCGATCGGAGCATTTTATACTAGTCCCGTAGAGAGTCTTCATGCTGACGCTGGCGAATTGCCACTCACCTACCGGCGCGATATACTGCTTTGTCGGTATGCCTGTCGGCTACTGTCAATGCCCGACCATCCGTCTTATCGTTCCTTTTTTGACGACTCTCTTGACCTTCAATACGGGTTGTATGTCTCTGCCTTGCTACCCCCTGGAGTTCGCTTTCGTCGCCTCCTTCAACACCTTCATTTTTCACTCCCTGCAACCTTTCGAGTGGGCGAGAGCCGCACGCCACCTTGGCTCCAGGCTCAGGTCCGCGTTCACCTCGACCTCACCTCGCTCCCAAAAGAGGTCACCCCCGGTTCGGTCTACCACTCCCGTTTTTTGGAACTTCGTTCGAAGTTCAACAACATGACTTTCATTTATACAGATGGCTCTAAGACCAATGACGGGGTCGGGTGTTCCTTTATTGTCGGGGCACAAAGTTTCCAATACCGGCTCCATGGCCATTGTTCGGTCTTCACAGCTGAGCTCTTTGCCCTCTACCAGGCTGTTCTTTACATCTGCCGCCACCGACATTCTGCTTATGTCATCTGCTCAGATTCCCTGAGCGCCATCCAGAGCCTCAGTGATCCGTACCCGGTTCACCCTTTCGTACACCGGATCCAACGCTCTCTTCAGCAGCTGGTGGACGTCGGTACGCCGGTTAGCTTTATGTGGGTTCCTGGCCATGTCGGTATCCCTGGGAACGAAGCTGCAGATGCCGCGGCCAAGGCTGCGGTCCTCCAGCCTCGGACAGCTTCTTGTTGTGTCCCTTCGTCCAATTTTAGCAGGGTCATTTGTCGGCGCGTTGTGTCGCTGTGGCATGCCGATTGGGCTGCACTTACCGACAACAAGCTTCGGGCCTTAAAACCTCTTCCCGTGGCTTGGACGTCCTCCTCACGCCCTTCTCGGCGGGAGGAGGTCGTTTTAGCAAGGTTAAGAATTGGACACTGCCGGTTCAGCCATCGCCATCTGCTGACGGCTGCGCCGGCGCCGTTCTGCCCATGTGGGCACTTGCTGACGGTTAGACACATTTTAATGTCCTGTCCTGATCTTAACACACTGCGCCTCGATCTTAACCTGCCTAATACTTTCGATGCCATTTTAGCGGATGACCCACGAGCAGCTGCTCGTGTTCTTTGTTTTATCAATTTGACACACCTCGCTAAGGACATTTGATGATGTTTTTTAATCCTATGCCTGTCAGTCTGTCTTTTATTGTGTTTTCCCTTTTAGTTGTTGTTGTCAACTTGTGCCTCGCGGTGCATTCTTAGAGTAGTCAGGGCGCTAATGACCATTGAAGTTGTGCGCCCGAAAACCACAAAAAAAAAAAAAAAAAAAAAAAAAAAAAAAAAAAAAAAAAAAAAAAAAGCCACTGTAATCTGCTTTCATGTTTTACTGTCTTTTGTTTCTAGTGTATTTCTGTTTCTTTTCTGTACCCTTTTTTTTTCTCTTAGTATTCGTTGCCGCCTCTTCACTGTTTTGGCTTTTTCTTTCTTTCTGTTTTGTGTTATATGTTTCGTCCATTTTATCCTCACACTTGGGGCATTATTTTATTAGGACCAAGTGACCGATGACCTTGTAGTTTGGTTCCTTCTCCTGCTTCTAAACCAACCAACCAATCCTTTTTTCCACGAACAATATGAGACTGGAATAGAAGGGAGAACCGATAGAGGTACTCAAAGTACCCTCTGCCACACACCATCAGGTGGCTTGCCGAGTATGGATGTAGATGTAGATGTAGATCCAAGTGACCATCTTTGCTGTCCCCATTAACACTTCCATGATCTGTTTTCCCACAGGCATATCCAACTTCCTTATTGGTCAATGACTTAGCTATCTTAAGCAGTTCTCCATGGACTTGTATCCTTGTGTGGCATCCTTGGTAATGTCTTGATCCTCTACTTGTGCAGGATCAAAAATTGTTTTTGCTTTTCTATTGAAAAAAACAGTTTGTATGAATTTCTAGTGTCACAGTGGGTTTCTTCCACTATCGTTACATCTTCCATTTATACCAATCCCATGTCCATTTGAAACTAGACTATATGGGTTTCATTTATTCATGGTCATAACACAGTCTACTGTTGTGGAGTATGTTGGGCCACTGGCAACCTTTACACTAGTCTGGTTGAGAGCTTCTATGCAGAAGCTGCTCAACTGGAACTGTCCTACGGGCATGATCTTCTCCTCAGTGGATATGATTGCCATTTGTTGTGTTGTGCCCAGCCACCCATCTTGTGCCCTTTATTTTGATGCCTCCTTCAACTGCCAGTACAGGCCACATTTTTCTCGTATTACCTTCCAGAGTTCGCTTTTGGCTACTGCTCCAACAGCTTAGCTTCGTGCAGTCTGCCACATTCCTGTTTGGTGTGAGCCCTTCACCACTTTCGCTTCATGTAGCTGCCTGTGTTTATCTTGGACTTCAAAGTATTTTCCTCGGGAGGCAAATGGATTTGATCTATTGCTGTTAGCTCCTCAACCTTTGCACCCAATTTAGTTGTAGCATATTCATGTAGACTGACGACTCGCAGTCCATGGTGTTTGGTGTGCCTTATCGTTGGCACTAACCATTTTTGGTACGATCTTCTTGCAAACTGCTAGATTTTTAAAGCAGAGCTCTTTGTGCTCTTTCAGACCACCTAGCACATCTCACAATATACACCTTTTAATTGTGTCATATGCTCCAATTCTCTCACAAGCCTTCAGATCCTCACTGTGCTGGAAGAGTCCAAGGAAGCTTACAGTTGTTGTTTTTGAGGGAGCCACTATGATTTTCTTGTGGGTTCCTCGTCACATTGTTCTCATGTGTGACAAGACTGCAGTCCTACCTCAACCTGCCAGCTCTTCCATTGATTCAGATGATCTTCTTGTTGCTGTCTGTTGGTAGATGGTGTCACTTTTGCATCACCACTGGTTTTCTCTTTACTGGAACAAGCTCCATTGACTTAACCTCTCCCAATGGTTCGGCTGGCCACCTCTTGGCTCTTTCACTGCAAGATGATCATTTTAACTAGGTTGTTTATTGGGCACTGTCTCTTTAGCCATCACCATTTGTTGAGTGGTGATCTCCCACCACTTTGCGTTGGTCATAATAATAACTTGATGGTTTGCTATTTTCTGATCCGATATCCTTTTCTGAACTGCTTATGTTTAATTGTATGTTTTCCACCTGAGTTACTGGTTATTTTGGCATGCAACGTGCAGATTGTTTATATAAATGATAGCAATTTTGCAAAGGACATTTAATGTTTGTTTAGGGATCTCTGCTGCCACTACGGCATATTTTATTGATGTTTCTTCAAGTAGTAGTTCTTGATTTTAGCTCTTTCCTTCTGTTGATTGAGCTTAACATACAGTTGCTCTTAACATCTTTCGCATAGAGGTGTTCTAAGGTTATGACATGGGTGCTTATGAACACAGTCAGGTCTGTGCCTTAACGCAAAAAAGGTAGGTACGGAAGTAAGTACTAGCTTCCGGCAAGGAAGATGTGTTATGATCCTCATTACATTATATGGTGATGACCAGACAATCAATATTAATAGATCTTCAGTCTTTTCACAAATGACAGTTGTCTGTTATGAAGTACTGCATAAACACATAAAGTGTTGATAAGTTTTTGAACCGATGCAATGATTGGCAAATTGCTTCAAATATGATATATTATAATATTATGTAACTTTTGTAAATTTGCTTATTTGTTGTTATAGAACCTAAACAGAACAAATTTATTTCAGGAAGAAGAAATAACACTGGTTGACTGGTTCCCTGTATTGGAGGCAGGCAACCTCCACTTCGAAGGACGCAGGTATAGCTGAAGCAATGTTACACCTGATTATGACCATTCTTCATTTATCACTTTTTTAAAATTAACTTTTCTCGTTACATACAAATGTGTATTTACAAATGCTTGCTGTTTTTCTTCTTCCCTCCAGCCCATTTTGCTTATTAGCTGCACTGTTAAGGAAGATCACAAGAAACTGTGATGTTCTGCAGACCAAAGTACAATTGACTTGATAACAATCTTAATCACAGCCTTAATCTCTCTTCAAAAGGAGCCTCACAGGATGCTATGGTTGCATAATGAAGAGAGATGCCAGCAGTTAAAATAATAATTTGGGTATTGGAATGAAAATGTTTGAATAATTAGTTACAGATTTTCAGGGTGGAAAGGAAAAGTAAAAATATTTCTAATTTTCCTGAGCATTGTGACTTTTTGAAAACTTCTTTTCATCAAGGGGAAGTTTCTGTTGATCTGGAATTCCACTGTACCCTCTAATCTGTTTGCATTTAAACCAATAATAAAAATAGAAGTCTGATTTTACAGATTTTGTAATATTATAGGTTTTACAATAACTGGCACTACTCAACTTCAAAAGTCAACAATCACTGGTTCATCACTGAAACAGAACAAATGGACCTGATGATGGCCATGCAAGTGCTCTCTTGCAACTGGAACTTTTCAAATCTACATTGTTTATGTGCAATACCATTGCCTATTAATACAGTGCATAAATATAACACTCTTTCCATTTTGGAGGCTAACACAATAGTCACTGCATTACTGAAGAACATGTTTTTCTATCAGAAGCAGTTTTTTATCAACACACACAGACATATATGGTATAATTCAGTACAAGCACATGAGCTACGTCTTTGTAAAATGATCAGTTTTAAACTCCTTTTTTATCTAAAGATCTAGATTACAAAATGCAGAATCAGCTTGAAAAATCAATAATCAGGAAAAAAAAGGTCACAATTACATGTTGGTTCAGGTTCAATTCACTGAACTGATATAATGGATATATAATCCACCATTTGTCTCCATATCATAGCAAACAATGATGTAAAAATTTAACTGCATTAGAGGCACTTGAACAACATAGTTCCTAAACAAACTACCACCTAGCTTTCTGTATTATATTTTGCTCACTCTTATGATTTTTCGCCCCTGTGGGTCTGGGGATTGGAATAGGCCAGAGGTATTCCTGCCTTTATGTGATGGTCCCCTGTAAGATCTGACCTCCAATCTTCAAAATTTTCCTGAAGAGTGAGCCAACTTGGGAAGGGCGCCTTACAAAGTGCATGGTGTCCATTGTGCATTGACATCTTTAGCCCACTTTCTTGTCGTTGCATTGCAGTCATGCCCATTCTCCATCCCCTGGGCAAGGACACTATTCACTATGCAGTGTCGATTTCTGCATCGACAATGACCATGGACTTCTTTGCACCTGATATCCAACATGGTAGCCAATATGTTGTGCTGTGGTTGCCATGTACCCTGTTGGTAGTAGCCCCCTGACCACACAGGGATCACTCTGCTGATGCCTGCACCGTTAACTCCTCATGTATTCCAAGGAGTAGATGTCCATCCCCGTGGGGCATCGGGACTCCCGGCAATGTCCATCCTGTCAGGTGGCTTTTGCTGAGGGTGGGTGGTGGCTGTGGGTAGGGCCCCTGTCGGAGTGGGTGGCATCATGGCAGATGACACGCGATGAAGTGTAGTCCATCGTCTATTGCTGGTGGTGAAACACCAGCAGCCTCTAAGCGATCACTAGCTCAATTCAACGCACAGAAGTATGACAGAAAATTGTTCACCTCACTGGCCACACCATGGGAGGAATGTCAGGCTAAGGAAGGCAGAAGATCTTATTTGGCCCAGTACCTTGTATGTTTGAGAGCTGGTGGGAACCTTTCACGACGATGAAGCCTCAGTTTATTGTTGAGCATTTAGAGGACAAGTTCGGGGAGGTGGAGGGCTTGTCCAAAATGAGACCTGGGTCAGTCTTGATTAAAACATCATCCTCATGGGAATTACTCGCTTGTGACAAGCTGCGGGATATATCTGTAAATGTCACACCCAATAAGAGCTTAAATATGGTCCAGGGTATCATATTTCACAGAGACCTTCTTTTGCAGTCCGTCGATGAGCTGCGCGCCAATTTAGAGTGGTGAGTGTACATTTCATCCGGTGTGTCCACCGGGGTCTGAAGGATAATCAGGTTGCCAGTGGTGCCTTCATCTTGGCCTTTGATGGTAATACATTACCCGAGAAGGTGAAGGTGATGGTCTACAGGTGTGATGTAAACACTATATCCCTCCCCCAGTGTGGTGCTTTAAGTACTGGAAGATTGCCCATATGTCTTCCTGCGCCACATGCCAAGATTCCAGAAGTACATCACGTCCCAATACTCCATGCCCCCATTTCCCATCTGCATCAACTGTGGAGAGCACCATTTGCCTAGCTCACCTGACTGCTGGATTCTCCAGACAGAAAGGAAAATCGTGGAGTACAAGGCCCTGAACAGACTAACCATCATCTGAGGCTAAGATACAAATCGAGCACCTGCATTCTGTGTGTATGACAACATCTTACACTGCCGTTACAGTAGTTTTGGCACCATCAGCTCCGCAAACCCAGGTCATCTCTTAGAGCTGGAAGACTACACATGCCCCCTTGATGGTAGGGGTCATTGCCCTCACTGTTGCTCATGTGCGAACTACTTAAGGACCAATACCTCCCCCCTCCCTCCCCAGCCATCGGCGACATATGTCCCCACTTCTAATCCAGAGAAGCGTAAGTCTTCTTTGGCTTCTAGCACTAGGAAGGGGTCCCTTGTGTTACTCCCTTCCGAGGTTTCTTCTAGTGGGAAAGATGACACCTGCAAGTCGCTGAAGATCCCAAAAGCAGCTGGTAGTACGGCTTCACGCTCATCCTCAGTCCCAGAGACTGAGCCAGTGAAGTCTTCCCAGCCAGGGAAACCCAAGGAGCAGCGAGAGAAATCCAAAAAGAAAATGCCTAAGACCAAGGAAATGGCAGGGGCACCAACACAACTGCTACCTACAAGCTCTGCAGCTGATGATGAAGTGGAGATTTTGACGTCCGCTGAGGCCCTTGATCTCACCAGGCCCACAGACACAAAGGATATAGACTAATCAGGCAATGAATCTGTGGCAGCATTGAATGTTCCATGCCTTCGCAGTCTCACAATGTCATCCTCCGGTGGAATTGCGGTGTTTTTTTCCAATGCCTGGCTTAGCTCCAACTACTGTTAAGCTTTACACCTGCTATATACATTGCCCCCCAGGAAACCAGGTTCCCAGCAATGCGGATTCATGCCCTCCATGGTTATAAGGGATATTACAGGAACTGTAGCAACTATAATAGAGAGTTAGGTGGAGTTTGCGTATGTTTCCTAAATTCGGTGTGTATTGAATATGTGCTTCAAATAGCTCTTGAAGATGTGGCTGTCAGAATAAGGACGGCGCAGGAAATAACTTTCTGCAGTGTAAATCTTACTCCAGATTGCGCAGTACCCCTGAAAGTATTAGCTGGAATGCTTGATCAACTCCCTAAACCTTTCCTACTTCTGGAGGATTTTAATGCCCATAACCTCTTGTGGAGTGGTACCATGCCTACTGGCCATGGCAGAGATGTTGAAACTTTACTGCTGCAATTCGACCTCTGCCTCTTAAATACTGCGGCCGCTACACATTTCAGTGTGGCTTGTGGTAGTTACTCGGCCATTGATTTATCAATTTGCAGCGCAGGACTTCACCCATCTATCCACTGGAGAGCACATCATGACCTGTGTAGTAGCGACCACTTCCCCATCTTCCTGTCACTGCCCCAGCGTCAGGCACATTGATGCATGACCAGATAGGCTTTGAGCAGAGCAGACTGGGGAACTTTAACCTCTGCTGTCATTGCTTTATCTCCCCCACACCGTAACATGGAACTGATGGTTAAGCAGGTGACTAGCATAAATGTTTCTGCGGCAGCAATGTTTCCCTTGGAGGTCGACGGAAGTCACTGAAACAATTAAGAAGCTTCAGTGATCTCTACAGCTGTGGAAGTGGCACACTTTCCTGGAGCACCTCATAGCCTTTAAATGGCTCTGTGCCCGTGTTCGCTGCCTTATCAAACAAAGGAAGAAGGAGTGTTGGGAGTGATTCGTCTCCACTGTTGGGTGCCACACGTCACCTTCCCAAGTCAGGTTAAAGATCAAACGTCTTTTCAGGTACCAGGCCCTAACAGCTATCCCTGTGGTTACCATAAATGGCGAGTTATGTACCAACGCAAATGCGATTTCCAAACACTTTGGTGATCACTTTGCTCGGGATTGTCAATCGGAAAATTTCCCGCCAGCCTTTTGCGCACTCAATCATCAGCTGGAAGGGAACGTCCTCTCATGCACTAAACGCTGCAGTGAATCTGATAACGCTCCATTTACAGAGTGGGAGCTCCCCAGTGCCCTTGCACATATCCCCGACATGGCTCCTAGGCCTGATCGCATCCACAGCCAGATGATTAAACATTTATCATCCAACCACAAACAACAAATCCTTGTAATCTTCAACCGTATGTGGTGTGACGGCATCTTTCCACCACAATGGCAGGAGAGTGCCATCATTCTAGTGCTCAAACCCTGTAAAAACCAGCTTAATGTGGATAGCCACCAACGTTCTTTGTAAGCTGCTGGAGCGTACGGTATGTCAGCAGTTGGGTTGGGTACTGGAATCATGTGGCTTGCTGGCTCCATGTCAGTGTGGCTTCCGCCATGTTCGCTCTACCACTGATAATCTCGTGTCCATCGAGTCTGCCATCTGAACAACCTTTTCCAGATGGAAACTTCTGCTTACTGTCTTTTCTGACTGACGTAAAGCTTATGATATGACTTGGTGACCTCATATCCTTGCCACATTGAATGAGTGGTATCTCTGGGGACCACTCTCAATTTTTATCCCACGCTTCCTTTCGCTCCGTACTTTCCATGTCCAAGTTGGTGACTCCCATTGTTTCACCCATATCCAGGAGAATTGAGTTCCACAGGGCTCTGTATTGAGTGTCTCTATTTTTAGTGCCCATTTATGATCTAGCAGCGGCTGTGGGAACCTCCGTCTAACCCTCTCTGTATGCAGATGACTTGTGCATTTCGTATTCCTGCTCCAGTACTGTTGTTGCTGAGTGGCACCTCCAGTTAGCCATCTACAAGGCGCCGTCATGGGCTCTATCACATGACTTCCAGTTTTCAGCTGCAAAGTTGTCTCTCGTGCAGTTCTGTCAGCATAGTACCATTCATCCGGAACCCACACTTTAGCTTAATGATGATCCACTCACCTTAGTGGAGACATATCAATTCCTAGGGCTGGTTTTCGACACTCGATTGACTTGGCTCCCTCATCTTTGTCAGCATAACCAGAAGTGCTGGCAGCACCTCAGTGCTCTCCGTTGCCTGAGCAACACCAATTGGGTTGCAGATCGCTGTACACTGCTGCAGCTCTACAGAGCCCTTTTCCCATCCCGAATTGACTATGGGAGTGTGGTTTATGGTTTGGTAGTGCCTTCAGCATTGCATTTACTCAACCCTGTGCACCACTGTGGGGTTTGATTAGTGACAGGGGCTTTTAGGACGGGTCTGGTGACCGGCGTACTGGTGGAGGCTGATTTCCCTCCACTGCAGATCAGACGTGTGAAACTGCTCGATGTAGCACAGATTCATTGTTTCTCCTGACAATCCAAATAACCATCTTCTTTTCCCACCGGTGGCATTCCATCTCCTGCATCGGCGGCCCATGTTAGGGCTAACAATAGCAGTTCGCGTGCAGTCCCTTCTCTCCGAACTGGAGTCCTTCCCTTTACCACCTCTACTTGCAGTCTGTTCACATATGCCTCCATGGTGTACACCTGGCCGCAGCTTCGTGTAGCCCTTTTGCATGGCCCTAAGGACTCCGTTAACCCTGCCACTCTCCGCAGTTACATCTCCTCGATTCTTGATGTGTTCCGGGCCTCTGAAGTGTTTCACACCGACGGCTCAATGGCTGATGGTCATGTAGGCTTTGCATATGTTCATGGAGGACATGTTGAGCAGCATTCCTTGCCAGTTTGCTTTAGTGATTTCACTGCAGAGCTGGCGGCCATATCTCGTGCTCTTGAGCATTTCCGCTCATGCCCTGGCGAGTAATTTCTCCTGTGTACTGACTCATTGAGCAGCCTACAAGCTATCGACCAGTGCTACCTTCACCACCCTCTGGTAGCGTCCATTCGGGACTCCATCTATGTCCTGGAACAGTCCCGCCATTCCATGGTGTTAATGTGGACCCCTGGACACGTTGGGATCCCTGGCAATGTCAATGCCAAGAGGCTGGACAAACAGGCAATGCAGAAACCACTTCTGGGGATAGGCACCTCTGAAGCTGACCTGCGTTATTTCTTACACCACAGTGTTTTCCTCCTTTGGGAGATGGAATGGCATAACAGCATGCGAAACAAACTGCATGTCATTAAGGAGACTATGAATGTGTGGAAGTTTTTCATCCAGGCCTCTCACAGGGAAGCAGTTGTCCTCTGCCAGCTCCGTATTGGCCATACGTGGCAAAGGCATGGTTAATTACCCCATCGTGAAGACCCACCTCAGTGTCACTGTGGCTCCCAAGTGATAGTTGTCCACCTATTAGTGGGCTGCCCACTTTTAGCCCCTCTGTGGCAGACTTTTAACTTTCCCAGCACCCTGCCTTTGGTGTTGGGCGACAACGCCTCCACAGCAGCTTTAGTTTTATGTTTTATCCATGATAGTGTGTTTTATACTTGTCTGTAGGTTTCAGCACATGTCCTTTGTCGCTCCGTGTCCTCCACCCTAGTGCTTTTAGGGTGCTTCATGCTGAGTGGCTATTAGGAATGGTGTCCACAGGTTGTGGTGGTGGAGTGCGGTGGTAAGAAAGGGGGGGGGGGGGATGATACTGTTTAGTATACCATGATGCAGTGCAGTGACAGTGTGGTGTAGAATGGAGCATCAAGGCTGGTCTTTTCTAATTGAGATTTGTGGCTATGAGATTTAGCCAGGGCATTTCCAGCAGATAGAAACATGTACATAACATCACATGCAGTTTTGAATGTGTTTCCTTGATAGCAGTGACCTCTGTTACCTGGTGTCAGCACTGCACAGACATTTTGCTGGCGCCCCCTGGTGGAACATGTAACTATTTGCATATCAACAAACTGTTTGTATACTGTATCGTGTTCATAACATTGATGCCCTTGTGGTATTCGTAAGTACATAATGGTGGACACACATCTGTGGGCCAGGGGGGGGGCACACCCTCAGGGTGAAATAATTGTGTTTTGAAGCGTAACATTCAGCTTGCAGTTGATATGCAATTATCATAAGGAAGGTGATGAAAAATACGATTCAAAATATTAAAAATTTTCCAGTTTCGAACCACCCAAAAATCTATACAAATGACTGAAGAGGATATAGTTACACAATTCTAAATAAATAGAATCTAATGTGTGGTTTACAACAAAATAGTAATTTCATATTTTATTTATCAAGGATACAGACGGTTTAATGCATTCTAAAATGAAACACATTTTAAAACTGTAGCAACGCCTATGCAAGAATTAAGTGTCATTGAATAGCATTATAAACTATTATTTGTGGCCAAAAGTGTAAAAAAAAAAAATCCCTCAGGTTGAGCACTTCCATGTAATGTGTTTTTCATGTGATTCAATGATTTAACTCCACTAGTGGTGATCCTTATATAAATGAGTAGTATTACACATATTTAGTGAAATATTGTCAGGTACCTGTTTTTCATTGGATGTGAAGGATTGAGCCAACTTTCAAAACAGATTTGAGTATGTCTAGTAATCAATACATGGTTATAAGATAATTGGATAGAAGATAAAGAGAAGTAAAAAACAAATAGTTTCTTCTGGAACAGACTTTCAAAAAGGGGTCTATCCTCTATAAAGTCTCCTTGGAATGGTGTTTCATTCACAGCGGTGTTGCACAGCATATTAACAGTGATTGTGAAAATATGCTAACTGGAAGAGACTTGCGGTATGTATCACACTTTGTCAAGGACATTTTATTTGAAACCTGACAGTGAATTACATGCCACATATGGGCAGATTCTTTCTGGTTTTGAAACTCACCACTGGGACACAATTTTTGTAGAGCTCAACAGGCCTCTGGTGACTTTAGTATTTTGCTGCTGTAATTTCCATAGTGGTTTGGCTGCTTCCATTATTAAAAAGAGTTTATTGAGTTCAATGAGCAATGATTTATGGACTTTTCTAGGGTGGTATAGTTATGTAAAGACTGGCCAGAACTGTGGAAAGATCTAGTCTCTTCATTTAACCATTTAGGAATCGTCACACACAAAAATCCTTAAGTGTGAAACTGTGATATGCGAGTCACTGCTAAAAGTAGTAGTGTATTGTTAGAGGTGGATATTCATTTAAGATAAGAAGTAAGGGAAGGAGAAAGGAATGAAAGAAGATGAGGGTTGAATATCCTGAGCCATTTGAAATTGAACTCTATCTTGGAATGAGAGAGGACGGGTAAGAAAGTCAGGGTTGTACTTGCCTAGAGTGATTTAGGGGAAGTTATAGAATACCTATGTCTGGATAGCTAGGGAGAGAGAGAACTGCTGTCATCTTGACTGAGTGTCTAGTCTAGTATGTTGATCACAGCACTGTATTACTGAGGTTGCAGGTACTTTGCTGATTGTATATTCTTACTGACATTGGTATTTGTATTCCTAGATATGAAAACATGTCTACAAGTAGATAATGATGTTTGCACGGCATTTCCAAATTCCTGTTTAATGCTTGTCTTCACAATGTTGTAATGTTACCTGAATGGCAGTTTGTGTGTTTTTTCTGCTACTCAAAAATTTTTTCTTTGTAAATGTAGTTATTGGTGTAATATACTCACCTCTTCAGTAAGACGTGTAATGATTATGGATCAGTTTATGAGTTTTGTCACAAGTAATGATAAAGTACTTGATGATGCTCTCCCATGCAGCTGTGGGTTGAATTGGATAGGTTGATGAAGGAAAACATGATGAAAACTGGGAAAGGGTAAGAAGTAACAAGTAAAAGGAAATAAATACAGAAATCACAAAATGGTAGTTCAGGTTAACAAACAGTTTGGCTTGTTGCCTGAAATAAGTGGGTATGTGCCACAATGAACTTTGTTAAAATGAGATGCAGCAGACTCATTGGAATATCAATAGTGTTAGTCATAAACATTAACAAGTAGAAAGGAAAGATTCTTACTGCTTGATAAAAGTCATGGAAGACATGATAAGTATACAGTAGAGAAAAAAGTTAGGTGTAGAGTCCCATGTTTGTAATCATCATGAAACAAAGTCACACACAACCAGGTTTGTTGCCTTTGACTGTAGGTTAGACCAATATCTATGATGAATCTCTTTCTCCAATTATTAAATGAAGTTCCTTATAATTCTACTGGATGTAAGATGGATCAATCAGTGTAATCATAAATACATCCAGTGAGGTTGCTAGGCACAGCTGAGGAAGGCATGGATTGATAAATATGTATGTCAACATGATTTCAAGTGGCCTGAAAGCAACAGCAGATGAAAGTGCTGCAAAGGACCATCTCATCCGCACTCATATGAATTTGCTGAGTTGTGTTATGTAGTCTCTGGAGGACATATTTATGGTGACCTTAGAAAAACATATAGCTATTCATGAACACTGATTTGGACTTCTTTTCTCCGAGCCATTTGTGTTTGGCTTGCATGTGGACATGTCTGTTTTCCTAATGTGGGGCAGTCTTAGTCCTCTGTTGAACTGCATGTTGTGTGTACTTTGAGTACACTCTTAGCATTTGTGTGCACAGAATGTATGTTCCGTATTAGAGGATTCTTAGCCTGACAAAGTTAGTGTTCCAGTGTTGGAGTTACTGGTAAATCTTGAGAGTGCCCTTATCCTCAGCATCACATGACAAAATTAGAGTACTTTCTATTAACCTTGTTTCACGTTTGTTGACTTTCATCTTTTACCCTCCTTTCAAGATTGTCCATCCCATTCAACTTCACTTTCAGTCCCTCACTGTCTCTGACAGAATTATATCACCATTATTTCTAATCCTGAAATAGAATTCCTACTCCAAATATCTGTGGGGTTTCCTTAACTGCTTGGTCAACATAAAGGCTCATTGTGCATAGGCTGCAAGTCATCAAGGATGGACAGGATGATGCAAGATGACTTGGACGTAATTTCTAATTGGTGCGATGAATGGCAGTTGATTCTAAAAATGTGAGTCACTGCAGATGACTAGGAAAAACAAACCTGTAATGTTTGGAAACAGCATTAGTAGTGTCCTGCTTGACACAGTCATATCACTTAAATATCTGAGCATAATGTTGGAAAGCAACATGAAATGAAAGAAACATGTGAGGATTGAGATAAGGAAGTCAAATGTTTGAGCTTATTATGAGAAGGAAAGTTGCCTCTCACCATATGGCAGACATGCAGACACACAGATTTGCACAACAAAAAGACTATCACAATTAAAGTTTTCGGCCATTAAGGTCTTTGTCAACACTAGACACACACACGTGTAGCGAAACAGGAGAGAAATGAAACGACTGGGTGTCGTGGTGGATTGACAGCTGTGTAGTTCTGGAATGGGAATATGGAAGGGATAGATGGATAAGGACTGTGACTAATGAAGTTTGGAGCAAGTAGTGTTGTGGGAACATAGGATGTATTGCGGTACAGAAAAGCTGGTGTTGGGGGGAGAGATCCCATCCCCACACCCACCCTGTTTCCCACTTTTCATAGTGGTTCTTCCATCAAAGATCAAAACAGGTTATGAAGTTATCACAGTCAGAACATAAATTCCAAACCCGATGTGATGCTACCAGTGTCCCAGCCAAATGTGCAACCTGTGGTAGGGATGCTCATGAGGATGATTGATAGCCTCCTCCCTGCTGCATCAGCTGCAATGTTGACCCTGCTGCTGTCTCCTGCATTTGTACCATGTATCTCAATGAGTAGGCTGTCCAGGAGATCCAGGTGAAGGAGAAAGGGCCTTACCCGGTCGCTTGTAAGTTGTTGACTAGTCGGAAACCCCGTGTTCTACTTCCTGGTATCTACAGTACTGTTGTTGCGACATTTCACTCCATGAAGGACATGACCAAGCAGACATGCAACCTCAAAATTTACTACTGTGAAAGCACCCAGCTTCATGGTAGTTCTCCCTCTCTGGCTGTGCAAAACACCGCCAGACAATCTCCTCATGGGGCATAGTTACCAGCTACACAACCAGCAGGCCAGAAAGGACAGAAGGAATACTGCTGCAAAGACTTCCTACAACTCCCCAGCCAACCAACTCGAACCTTCATCTCCTAACTGAAAAGGTTAGAAGATGTCAAACAAAGGCAAATGAGTTTTCTCCTTAAGTTGTCACCATGTGATATCCTCCCACAGCCAACCTCTGTGTTGCCAGTGCACAACACCAAGCATTATTCTGCCCTGGAGTCCACAGGCAGACAGTAGAAAAATGCTGATGGTTCTGTAGATGTCAAGGAGCAGGATGATCCTGCGTCTGTGCCCTGTAGTCTTCAAAGAATAGGGCTCAGCAGCCACTGATGTGGCATCCTGTTCATTTTTTTCCTTGTCATGAATCTCCTCCAATAGAATGTTGTGGTTTTCAATCCAACAGAATTTACAGCGAGCACCCACTTATCTGCCTTCAGGAAACAAAATTGCATCTTTATGACTGATTGGTTTGAGCTCTCATATTTATTCCCTATTTGTTTTAATGCCCCCTCCCCTCCCCTCCCCTTCCCCCTTCCCCCTCCCCTCCCCTCCCCTCCCCTTAACCCTGTCCCCTCCCCTCCCCTCCCGTTAACCCACCCCCTCCCCTCCCCACCCTTAACCCGCCCCCCCTCCCCCCGCCCCCTCCCAACCCCTTAAACCGCCCCTCCCCTCCCCCCGCCCCCTCCCAACCCCTTAAACCGCCCCTCCCCTCCCCCCGCCCCCTCCCCTCCCCTCGCCCCGCCCCCTCCCCTCCCCAACCCCGCCCCCTCCCCTCCCCAACCCCGCCCCCTCCCCACCCCCGCCCCCTCCCCACTCATCAGTTAATGGTAATGCTGTGGCATTATATCCTTCAAATGTCACTCCTTCAGTTCCTGTTGCTATTTCTTTTAGTAGCTGATACATCTAGTTTGAAAAGTATGCGGAGAATATATATTTGTTTTCAACACAGTCCACCTGGTTGAGTTGATGAAGTCATTAAGGGATTCATTTTTGTACAGTCAGATGGCCATAATATGACTAACCATATATTATTAGGTAGAAAAGGACCATTTATATTCCAATTCCTTTTTGCAGTTCTGTCCAATGATCCGTCAGTCTGTGGAATGGATGCAAGATTAATTTGCATTTACGCATGATAGACACAATTAAGATATTCTTAGATTTGACACCACTCTGTTTTGTATTAATTAATTAATTAATCAAGGAACATATACAGAGCCCTACAAAATTTCAAGTTAGTTACATGATAATTAAAATAACTGCACATGCCAGAGCTCCTACCCGGAAACCTTAGGTGCCAGAGTTTAGAAATAGCTTGTGACACTTTGGGCACTTATGCCGTTAGATTGCAAAGTACTACTTACAACAGTGGAGGTGAATTTCCTGGACATGAAAGTAGATAAGGCCAGAAGTGGAGGCCAATTGGCCAGATGTGAAAGCAGATCAGGCCAAAATGCCCAGTCACACTCCGCACTCCACTAGTGATACCTGCATCTGATTTCTTGCACATGCATTCACATCCAAGCCCTGCACATTCGGACTGGTGTGGCTGTCATGATATGAATGGGTTGTTTATTGTGAAGTACATAAATTTGTGCTGTCTGAGTTGTGCATGCTTTTTCATCCATCACGATGATAAGCCATCCATTCACAAGTTTCAAAAAGTTTCACAATTCTGTAAAACTGCATGGGAGTTCCAAATGGCATTAAGATGCAGTCAAAAAGACAAATAATTTCATTAATGTTATGAAAAACCACACAAACACTGTATAATAACTCATAAATCATAATATTGTGTAATTATTAGAAACTAATCACATGCTTCTGGTGTATCATTTTTCAATGTCACAGGACTTGCCTTTAAGGGGAAAAACTAATTTCAATACTGTTTTTGATGTTTTATTTATTTATTTATTTTTCAGTTTCGAGTAGAGCAGTACACTTTAGGATTATTGCATTCACTTTGTGTATTGCAATCTTATTCTAAAATTACAAAAATTACTCCAGAGAAGTAAGATTGCCCCAAATTTGAAAAACTGTCCCAATGTGTCATGTGGTAATGTACTTAGGAACAAATATCCTATTAAAATTAAAAGTGTTGTCATAGGGAAAATCTTCTCAATACTGTATTTAATAGCCTATATTACATTATTAATCTACTACACACAAACAATGGGTAAGTGATATCATTTTAGGGAATAGTACTGTCAAAAGTTGGTTAAAAGTTAAAAATATTTTGAAATAGAAGCTATTGGCAGCTAACACAAATTTCCATTTTCAAGACAGAGATAATTATTCAGACATCAAGTAAACTCTGTTTGTCTGCAAATTTCACCATAGTAAAAGACCACCTCCTGTTTTAAGGTAAAAGATACTGCACGACTGGTGATGTGTGAACAGATAGGTCCCATGTTATGTAATATATTTTAAAAATTTAGTAATTTTACTTGCAGTAGCTCTCTGTAACTGCAGAATGAACAATTTCTTCCAAACATCTATGAAGTATTATACATCATGTAAATATGTGGAACTCATAATATTCACACAGGCTGCACCCATTTTTCAAAAGCGCAAACCAATGAAAAGTGCCTGAAGCAGCCTATGGAAAATTCTGCAGTAGATTCATTTTTATGATTCTAAAATCAGTCACTGGTGTGAAAACCTGACCAGATTACAATATTAGTTACTAGGTAAACTACACTTGAGGTATTACAGTCTCTCCAACAGTCAGGTGATCAAACATTGTGAAACCATTTTGAAAGCAGCTCTAAAAATGCAAAATAACCCCAAAGTGACTTAGATTCTGAAATAAATTGTATAGTTTTGCTATGGATTACCCTACAATGTGAGATAGAGCAATAACACAATTTAGTTACCATGTAAATCAGTTTGAAAATTGATGTTCAAGGTTGTGGTAGTGGTTGAAAAGCGCAAAAATTTTAATGAAAGGGATAGAATAGGGTTTATGATGGTACCGATGGAAAATAATGTAAATATTGGGAAAATGCAGGATCTGGAAATCCAAAACAAAGTTGTACTGATATTTTACTGTTGGCTTGTTTACATTTATAACATTAACCACACATTATGCAGAGGTGTTCTAAAATTCCTATAATGGGCTCCCAAGAGTTGAGGAGGGGCTTCGCAGATAAAAGTTTGATAATGAATCCATATCTGAAGGTGTACCATTTGAGAGTATGACCTCCTCCATTCTGAAGGGAACATTGTATGTGCCTTGGGGTCCTTCTTGACCAATAGGTCAGAGGTAATTTTTTCTACTGTTTGTGTACCCTAAAGCAGGAGATTTGAAACTGCTGCAGTCATCAAACCAAATTTTGTAACTATTAAATTTTAGTGAAATTTTCTTAAATTATTTTCTTTTATTGCATGCAGTTTAATGTAAAGTAATTTACAGATCTAATTAATTTTCTGTGTTCATTAGGTATTTCCAAGGCACCATAACGAGATACACAACAGCAGCAGTGAAGGCTAGAGTCGGCCAGGGCCAGAGCGGCAGTCACGTCAGGCTCACCGATGGCAACACTTGCCATCTGCTCGGCTGTTTGCGTGATGATAATAATCGTAAGTATTAAAAAGGTTAATTATATCACCATGTAGCTGTCTTTTAAAATAAGAAATTGGGATTAATCCCATGAGGCAGGAGCGTACTGACTGCACAAGAGATGATCAAATAGTGATTGGAATTTTTTTAGTTTCACAGCAATTATATATTGGATTATCGATTTTTTTATATTTTATGTACACATTCCTGATGTCCCCCCTGCGGGTCCGGGGATTAGAATAGGCCCGAGGTATTCCTGCCTGTCGTAAGAGGCGACTAAAAGAAGTCCATCCCCCTCACGGGGGTAGTTAGCGCCTGCGTCCGGAGACGGACGGTTCCACGACCTATAATTGTCGTCTTTTTGGTTTTTCACTTCCCGTTTCTTCCTTCCTTTTGTTTGTTCCTTTCTTTGCTCTTCTCCACCTCACTGTCTTCCTTACTCTTTCCCTTGACTTCTTCTCCTTGCCTCCTCATTGCCTTCTTCTCCTTGCCTTCTCATTGCCTTCTTCTCCTTGCCTTCTCATTGCCTTCTTCTCCTTGCCTTCTCATTGCCTTCTTCTCCTTGCCTTCTCATTGCCTTCTTCTCCTTGCCTTCTCATTGCCTTCTTCTCCTTGCCTTCTCTGGTATCCGCCTCGGCTTTTGAGACAGTCTGTCCTCTTTCTCCCTGTCTGTCTTCTTTTTCCTCTTCTTCCTTCCTCCCTGTGCATGCCTGAAGGCCGACCCACGCGTTCGCACGCGTAGCCAGTGACGGGGTAACGCGTAAGTCCCCGCCCTGGGTAGACATGTAAGGCACGCGTGTACCACCTGGTAAAGGCCAGGCCCGGGGAGGGGTGATTGCCTGAGCTGATACCTTCTGACCATGCCGATTGGTCCCTCCGTCTGTTTCTCGGGAGGTGTGACCTGAGGTGTAAACATTCACCTAAGGCGGGAGTGCCCTCTAAGAGGGTCCCCACGAGGAAGGAGCACGCCATCGGAGACGCTGGCAATCATGGGGGATTCCTTCGCAATGGATTCTACTCCATCGCTTTCGACTTCTGCCCAAAAACGGAAACGTGACCAGCCACCAGTGACAAAAGTACTACCGCCTGCCCCACAGTTCCTCGTCGTTTCTCGATCTGAGGACGGAAAGGATTTTTCCTCTGTCAACCCTTTCGTTATCCAGAAGGGCGTAGATGCCATAGCCGGATCTGTCAAATCTTGTACCAGGTTGCGTAACGGTACCTTATTACTAGAAACTGAGAGCCCCTTTCAGGCACAAAAACTGCTTCGGGCCACACTCCTGTACACGTTCCCTGTCCGGGTGGAGGCCCACCGAACTTTGAATTCGTCTCGTGGTGTAGTCTATACTAGCTCCCTCGACGGATTGACTGACGAGGAGATTCAATCTTTCCTCGCTGAGCAGGGCGTGACGGCTGTCCATAGGGTCATGAAAAGGTCAACAATGACCTTGTACCGACCCGGACACTTTTCTTGACCTTCGATAGTGTTAAGCTGCCATCGCGCATCAAGGCGGGCTACGAGGTTATTTCTGTTCGCCCCTATGTCCCGACACCTACGCGCTGCTACCAGTGTCAGCGTTTCAATCACACTTGACAGTCTTGTTCCAATGCGGCTAAATGTGTCACTTGTGGCAGGGATGCCCATGAGGGTGACTGTCCACCTCCGTCTCCTCGTTGTGTTAACTGTCAGGGTGACCATGCCGCATCCTCCCGCGACTGTCCTGTCTATAAGGAAGAACGCTGTATCCAAGAAATTCGGGTCAAAGAGAAAGTGTCCACCTCGGCTGCTCACAAGCTATTGGCTAGTAGAAAGCCCGCGCTGCTCCCAGCAGGGAAATACAGTACTGTCCTCGCCTCTCCTCGGACTACCAGGGAGGTAGCAACCCAGACATCCGATCTGACCTTCAGCACCACGGTCGTCCGTTCGGCCAGTGCTAAGATTGCGCGGTTGACGCCTCCTCTTCCTCCCATCACCCCACAGACACCAGCCCCTTCATCAGCTTCTGCTAAGACGAAGACCCCGAAGTCAGATGCACGGGCCTTCAAGAAATAACCCTCCCATGCAGACTGTCTACGTACCTCGACCTCCCAGCCTTCGACCGGTACTTCCACCAAACGGCCTTCCAAAAAGGCTCATAGGAAGCACAGTTCTCCTTCTCCGCCACGGCGGATTTCTTCTCCTGCGCCACCCAGCGGTTGCCGCCCCAGGCCGTCATCCGTTTCGCCTGGCCACACCGCTGGTAGCCGAACATCTGGCCGTTCACCGGCGGAGGAAGCTCCCCCTCCCGGCCATCCTCCCGAGATGGCCGATGAACCTATCGACCCAATGGACGATGACTGTCCGCCTACTGATGGCGGCGGCAGTGCTTGCTCGAAGCCAGGCCCTCAGCGGCCTTCGAGGTGACCCCTTCTTTCATCTTCCTTTTCTTACGATGGCACTTATTCACTGGAATATTTGCAGCATTCGCTCCAACCGAGAGGACCTGAAGTTGCTGCTCCGCTTGCACCGTCCGCTCGTTGTAGCCCTCCAGGAAACGAAGCTACGCCCATGCGATCAAATTGCCTTGGCACACTACACCTCTGTGCGTTTCGACCTACCCCCTGTGGTAGGTATCCCAGCTCATGGAGGGGTTATGTTGCTGGCCCGGGATGATATTTACTACGATCCCATCACGTTGCACACCGGCCTGCAGGCAGTTGCCATCCGCATTACTCTCCCCACTTTTACGTTTTCCTTTTGTACCGTTTACACTCCATCGTCATCTGCCGTTACCAGGGCAGACATGATGCAACTTATTTCTCAGCTACCTGCACCATTTTTGTTAACTGGAGACTTCAATGCCCACCATCCCCTTTGGGGCTCTCCAGCATCCTGCCCGAGGGGCTCCTTGTTAGCAGACCTTTTCAATCAGCTCAATCTTGTCTGCCTCAATACTGGCGCCCCTACTTTTCTTTCGGACACATCTCACACCTATTCCCATTTAGACCTCTCTATATGTACTCCCCAACTTGCACGCCAGTTTGAGTGGTATGCACTTTCTGATACATATTCGAGCGACCACTTCCCGTGTGTTATCCATCTCCTGCAGCATACCCCCTCTCCGTGCTCCTCTAGTTGGACCATCTCCAAGGCAGACTGGGGGCTCTTCTCTTCCAGGGCGACCTTTCAGGATCAAACCTTCCCAAGCTGCGATCGTCAGGTTGCCCACTTCACGGAAGTCATTCTCGCTGCTGCTGAATATTCCATCCCTCACCCTACTTCTTCTCCACGTCGCGTACCGGTCCCCTGGTGGTCCGCAGCATGTAGAGACGCTTTACGTGCTCGTCGACGTGCTTTACGCACCTTTAAACGCCACCCTACAGTGGCGAATTGTATCAATTATAAACGATTACGTGCTCAGTGTTGTCGTATTATTACAGAAAGCAAGAAAGCCAGCTGGGCTGCTTTCACAAGCACCTTCAACAGTTTTACTCCTTCTTCTGTTGTCTGGGGTAGCCTGCGCCGGCTATCTGGCACTAAGGCCCACTCCCCAGTTTCTGGCTTGAAGGTCGCGCATGACGTCCTTGTGGCCCCGGAGGCTGTCTCCAATGCCTTCGGCCGCTTTTTCGCAGAGGTTTCGAGCTCCGCTCATTACCACCCTGCCTTCCTCCCCCGCAAACAGGCAGAGGAGGCTAGGCCACCTAACTTCCGCTCCTCGAATTGTGAAAGTTATAATGCCCCATTCACCATGTGGGAACTCGAAAATGCACTTGGCCGATCACGGTCCTCTGCTCCAGGGCCTGATTCTATTCATATTCAGATGCCGAAAAACCTTTCTCCTGCGGGTAAAGGTTTTCTTCTTCGTACATACAATCGCATCTGGATTGAGGGACATGTTCCCGCATGCTGGCGCGAGTCTATTGTTGTCCCGATTCCTAAGCCGGGGAAGGACAAGCACTTGCCTTCCAGTTATCGACCTATCTCGCTTACCAGCTGTGTCTGTAAAGTGATGGAGCGAATGGTTAACTCTCGATTGGTTTGGCTGCTCGAGTCTCGACGCCTACTTACCAATGTACAATGTGGATTTCGTAGGCGCCGCTCTGCTGTTGACCATCTGGTTACCTAGTCGACCTTCATTATGAATAACTTCTTGCGGAAGCGCCCGACCGCGGCTGTGTTCTTCGATTTGGAGAAGGCTTACGACACCTGTTGGAGGGCGGGCATTCTCCGCACCATGCGTACATGGGGCCTTCGCGGTCGCCTCCCTCTTTTTATTCGTTCCTTTTTAATGGATCGACAGTTCAGGGTACGTGTGGGTTCTGTACTGTGAGACACCTTTCGCCAGGAGAATGGGGTGCCACAGGGCTCAGTTTTGAGCGTCGCTCTCTTCGCCATCGCGATCAATCCAATAATGGATTGCCTCCCAGCTGATGTATCAGGCTCCCTTTTCGTGGACGATTTTACCATCTATTGCAGCGCGCAGTGTACACGTGTCCTGGGGCACTGTCTTCAGCATTCTCTTGACCGTCTTTACTCCTGGAGTGTCGCCAATGGCTTCCGTTTTTCTGCCGAGAAGACGGTCTGTATTAATTTCTGGCGCTACAAAGAGTTTCTCCCACCGTCCTTACGACTCGGTCCCGTTGCTCTCCTAATCGTGGAGACAACCAAATTTTTAGGCCTTACATTTGACAGGAAACTTAGCTGGTCTCCACATGTGTCATATTTGGCCGCCCGTTTTATCCGTTCTTTAAATGTCCTCCGTGTTCTCAGTGGTATGTCGTGGGGAGCGGATCGAACCGTCCTACTTCGTCTATATCGGTCGATCGTCCGCTCCAAGCTGGATTATGGGAGCTTCATATACTCCTCTGCACGGCCATCCATCTTACGCCGCCTCAACTCCATACAACATCGGGGTTTACGACTTGCGATCGGAGCATTTTATACTAGTCCCGTAGAGAGTCTTCATGCTGACGCTGGCGAATTGCCACTCACCTACCGGCGCGATATACTGCTTTGTCGGTATGCCTGTCGGCTACTGTCAATGCCCGACCATCCGTCTTATTGTTCCTTTTTTGACGACTCTCTCGACCGTCAATACGGGTTGTGTGTCTCTGCCCTGTTACCACCTGGAGTTCGCTTTCGTCGCCTCCTTCAACACCTTAATTTTTCACTCCCTGCAACCTTTCGAGTGGGCGAGAGCCACACGCCACCTTGGCTCCAGGCTCAGGTCCGCGTTCACCTTGACCTCAGCTCGCTCCCGAAAAAGGTTACCCCCGGTTCGGTCTACCACTCCCGTTTTTTGGAACTTCGTTCGAAGTTCATCAACATGACTTTCATTTATACAGATGGCTCTAAGACCAATGACGTGGTCGGGTGTTCCTTTACTGTCGGGGCACAAAGTTTCAAATACCGGCTCCATGGACATTGTTCGGTCTTCACAGCTGAGCTCTTTGCCCTCTACCAGGCTGTTCTTTACATCTGCCGCCACCGACATTCTGCTTATGTCATCTGCTCCGACTCCCTGAGCGCCATCCAGAGCCTCAGTGATCCGTACCCGGTTCACCGTTTTGTACACCGGATCCAATGCTCTCTTCAGCAGCTGGTGGACGTCGGTTCTCCGGTTAGCTTTATGTGGGTTCCTGGCCATGTCGGTATCCCCGGAAACGTAGCTGCAGATGCCGCGGCCAAGGCTGCGGTCCTCCAGCCTCGGACAGCTTCTTGTTGTGTCCCTTCGTCCGATTATAGCAGGGTCATTTGTCAGCGCATTTTATCGCTGTGGCATGCCGATTGGGCTGCACTTACAGACAACAAGCTTCGGGCCATAAAACCTCTTCCCGTGGCTTGGACGTCCTCCTCACGCCCTTCTCGGTGGGAGGAGGTAGTTTTGGCCCGGTTAAGAATTGGACACTGCCGGTTCAGCCATCGCCATCTGCTGACGGCTGCGCCGGCGCCGTTCTGCCCATGTGGGCACTTGCTGACGGTTCGACACATTTTAATGTCCTGTCCAGATTTTAACACACTGCATCTAGATCTTAACCTGCCAAGTACTTTCGATGCCATTTTAGCGGATGACCCACGAGCAGTTGCTCGTGTTCTTCGTTTTATCAATTTGACCAACCTCTCTAAGGACATTTGATGATGCTGTTTTTTAATCCTATGCCTGTCAGTCTGTCTTTTATCATGTTTTCCCTTTTAGTTGTTGTTTTTAAACTTGTGCCTCACGGTGCATTCTTAACGTTGTCAGGGCGCTAATGACCATTGAAATTGTGTGCCCTAAAACCACAAAAAAAAAAAGCATTCCTGATGTATGTGTCTCACCATATAGCAGAGATGATAACTCGTGATAGGCACAACAAAAAGAGTCGCACAATTATAACTTTCAGCCATTTAAGCCTTTGTCAGCAGTACACACACACACACACACACACACACACACACACACACACACACACACACACACACACACACACACGCACACGTGCAAATGCAACTTTCACACACATCTGCAGTCTCAGAGAACTGAAACCACACTGCGAGCAGCATCACCAGTACTTGATGGGAGTGACGACTGGGTGTGTAAGTAAGAAAGAGGCTGGGGTGGGGATAGTATGGTGGGGGTGATGGACAGTGAAGTGTTGCAGTTTGGGTGGAGGGCAAGAGAGAAGGTGTGAGGGGGGTAAGTAGTGGAAAGGAGAGAAATAAAAATAAATTAAAATACTGCGTGTGGTAGTGAAATGATGGCTCTGTAGTGCTGGAATGGGGAACAGGGAGGGGGTTGGATGGATGAGGACAGTGACTAGTGAAGGTTGAGGCCAGGAGGGTCATGGGCACATAGGATATATTGCAGGGAAAGTTCCCACCTGTGCAATTGAGAAAAGCTGGCGTTGGTGGGAAGGATCCATATGGCACAGGCTGTGACGCAGTCATTGAGATGAGGGATATCATATTTGGCAGTGTTTAGCAACAGGGTGGTCCACTTACTTTTTGGCCACAGTTTTTTGGTGGTGATTCATGTGGACAGACAGCTTGTTGGTTGTCATGCCTACATAGAATGCAGCACAGTGGTTGCAGCTTAGCTTGTAAATCACATGACTGGTTTCACAGATAGTTCAGCCTTTGATGGCATAGTTGACGTTAATTACAGGACTGGAATAGGTGGTGGTAGGAGAATATATGGGACAGGTCTTGCATCTACATCTATTACAGGGGTATGAGCCATGAGGGTAAGGGACTGGGAGCAGGGGTTGTGTGAGGATTGACAAGTATGTTGTGTAGGCTCAGTGGAAGGTGGAATTACACTGTAGGAGGGGTGGGAAGGATAGTGGGCAGTACATTTCTCATTTCAGGGCATGACAAGAGGTAATGAAAACCCTGGCAAAGAATGTAATTCAGTTGCTCTAGTCCCAGATTTTACTGCATTAAGAAGAGAATGCTCCTCTGTGGCTGGACTGTGGGACTTCGGGAGATAGTGGAAGACTGGAAAGATAAGACACGAGAAATTTGTTTTTGTACAAAGTTGGGAAGACAATTATGGCCAGTGATGGCTTCAGTGAGACCCTCGGCATATTTAGAGAGGGACTGCTCGTCACTGCAGATGCAATGACCACGGGTGGCTAGGCTGTATGGAAGGGACTTCTTGGTATGGAATGGGTGGCAGCTGTCGAAGTTCAGGTATTTCTGGTGGTTTGTAGGTTTGATATGGATGGAGGTGCTGATGCAGCCACCTCTGAGGTGGAGGTCAACATCTAGGAAGGTGGCTTGTTGTGTTGAGCAAGACCAGGTGAAGTAAATGGGGGAGAAGTTGTTGAGGTTCTGGAGGAATGTGAATAGTGTGTCCTCACCTTCAATCCAGATAGCATAGATGTCATCAATGAAACTGAACCAGGTGAGGGGTTTAGGAGTCTGGGTTTTTAGGAAAGATTCCTCAAGATGGCGCATGAAGAGGTTAGAATAGGATGATGCCAGTTACAGATGATGACAGATATCTCGGTTGTAGAAGCCTGCCTTTTGATTGTTCAGAAAGAGTTCCACATTAAAAATTTAAATTTCATTTGGAAAATGGCTGCCACCCAATGGATTCTTTGTCAGTGGAAAATATCACTGGATGGAGAATGTGTGTGGCAAGAATTTATAGGCGAAAGAAGCAGCATGTCTGTCCTGTACAGAATGAGCTGGGACACTGTCGTGGATCAAAAATATGCCTTCACACTGCCTCTTGTGACACTTCACGTTGACAGCCTCCTCTAATTATCTCACCTGGAGATTTTTCCAGTACATTGCTGTCGAGATTTTCCCCTTAACATTATAGTCTGTTGGTACAACAGATTGTTCCAAAGAACACACAGCACCAAATTATCTGATGATGTTGGGATCTTTGCCTGCTTTAGTGGTGTTGTGTAAGTAGATGTATGTAAATGTGTGCTGTCTCATTAACTGTGATTAAATGGCTAAAGAAGCCATCTGAGTTAGCCAAACACAGAATCAATACATACACTGCTGCTTCAGTTTCAGTGGGTTTCTCAAGTGGGTGTGAGTAGTTGACACATCCTGTCGATGTCAGTTGTTGTCGTATTCATAACATCATGCAACATTTTGGAAACTGACCTCTTAGTGATTTCCATTTTTTCCACTATTGCCTCAATTGTTGAGCACCAGGTTACTTACTTTGTGGTCCTTCAGGCAGATGGGCTGCTACACCATTCTTCATCTTTGAACATGTTTTAGCAAGTTGAGAAACAAAATTGCTTCAGCTGTAAAAATATTAGGCACTACCAATTTCAGAGCACTTACAGCTGCATTTCAGGTACAAATCTGTATATAAGTGGACAATCAATCGTGTAGAAAACCAATATTCTGAAAGCTATGATGAAGCTGTAATGAAACATGTAGTCCCTGGAATCGAAACACGTAATCACTGGAAGAGTCATGACTCAGCTTGCATTGTTAGTCCAATGAAATAATTACCCACTAAAGTGTGTCTGCTGTAAAAGTACTAAAACCTATGAAGAAAGATTAAGAAACAATGAGGATGAATTTATGTAATGTTATAATGGACAAGGGGAAATGTAAGAGGCACTCACTGAATATCAGTGTGTGGAGGTGAATGTTATCTGGGTGGCAGACTGTAGGCTAAAACATTTGACAGTTGTGTGTGTGTGTGTGTGTGTGTGTGTGTGTGTGTGTTTGTGTGTGTGTGTGTAGGGAGAGAGAGAGAGAGAGAGAGAGAGAGAGAGAGAGAGAGAGAATATTTCAATGTGTAGTGCTGGAATGAAAATAAGTAAACTAAATCATACCTCAAAACAGGAAAATAAGTTGCAAATATGTAGCATATTATCATGTTTCTGGGTACAGTTTAACTTTCACATTTGCAGCAAATAGCTCTGTTCCTGGGAATGATTTAGTTTACTTGATGTTGCTGTTGCATAAAAGTTAGTATTATCTCTTTCCATCATTCTAATTTTCATGGTGTGTGAAAGTCATCTGGGTTGCTTGCTCAACATTCAGGAGATGGAGTACACCTGCTTATTATAGTATCATGTTGTATTCTAGGTTTTAATGGGACCCCATACATAGCATACATTCCTTGACATACTAATATTATAGCAGTCAAAGTTTTTAGCCAATAGGTTGTTACCTAGGTGGCATATTAAAGTGTGTGAACATTCATGTGGTAACATCGGCGAGTGCCTCTTAAATATCCTTATCCACTATGGTGTTATGTAAATTCCTCCTTAATGTTTTTATCATCTTCGCTGCTATTATGCAAGTGTTTTCCACCATATTTTATTACTTCTAGGACATACGCATTTTTGGGAATAATCTATTTAATGGGACTGACAATGAATGCTACGTCTTCCTATAATAATTATTTAAATTGTGAATTGACGCCATCCTCAGTATATGCTTCATTACAGTTTGATCTTAGCTTTGGGATTATTTATTTTTCTACAGGATTCTTTTTCTGCTTATATACAGTTTTGCACCCAAAGATGCAGCTGTAAGTGTTGCAAAATTGGTAGTTCCAAAGAATAGAAGGATTTTACAGCTGATATGGTTTCATTTCTCAATATGGTTTCTCATGGCTGTGGTTGCCCAGATAATTCTTTTGTTTAATGACGCAAAGTGTCAGAGGCATTTAACTATTGAGTGATGAATTGTTACCTTACACTTCCACTTCATTTTGGATTGTAGGGTAATTGTCCTCCTCTAAGTGCAGAAAATGCCACACTGTTCCTGTTTATCAGGAATGCAGAGGTTTGCCTACAAACAATCAAATAACTGTTACATAATTTTATTTTTTCAAGGTGGTGATGAAAATTTCAGGTCTCTTCTGTGCTGGTGTAAGATGGCTCCCCAGCAATTTTCGACTGATGTATCAACTGCGAATGACACATTGGGGTTTGATTTATATAGTTAGCTTATCCACTGTATGATTTTCTGACAGCATACTGTAGTATTAGTACTGCTAGTAATACCATACTCGAAAAACGTAGGGTTCGGAACTGTATGTTTCTTCTTCCTTGGGGAAGGAGAGATTGGCTAGGGAAGATTGCAAAAATGGGGCAACTCACACAGATCAGACTGAGAGGACCTGTGTGTTGTGAGGAGAAACTTGTGCAAAGCTCAGTTTGGTTATATTTGCTTATGTGGATCAGTTTTCTGAGAGCTTGCCATGATGTATGTGTCAGTAAATTTGAAATGAGATGCATTTTTGTTTTGGAATTGTGGCTACATGCTGGAATTTTTTAAATTATTAACAAAATGTCATAAATGTATCCCTACTGACCACCCCCAGATACTATTACTTCAGAATTTCACCTATGGAATAGAAGTATTTGAGTAGAAATTATTTCACTTTGTTTTAAAACATTCATTTTTTACCAGTATCTTTAATTCATAAAAGAGATGATAAAACACTTTTATGGATGCATACTTTTTTCTTTCTGTGGTGGATTAAGGTTAAATTGTAGGTAGTGGAGGACATTCTTCTTACTAGCAAACTATTCATGAGTAGTAGTACTCTTCTAAAAATTGTACCTAACTCTGCACAACAGACTTCATAAGAATAAATGGGTTGTGAAGCTTTTGTTAGTCAACCAAATTTTTAAACAATGCCTGCCCAAAATTCATGGATTGCCATGAGATTTAAATGAGAATGTCATATTGCATTGTTGGCTGAGATCTCTCATGGAGTGGATTCAGTTACCTGTATGAAAGGGTGTTTTTCCTCCATCATACTGGCATCTATCTTCATTGGTAGGTGGGATCTGTGTCAGTATTGGATTTATAGTATGTAGGTGAGTGTAATGAAAGCATGTATAGTGTCATGTTTGTGTTGCATGGTGGTGGTGCTGGTGGTGGCAGTGTTTGGAATTTAATGCAGGAATTTAGCACAAATATGGGTGTGCATAACATTCATGCCACCAGCTCTTCTGTCCTTGCTGGCCAGACACTAACATTGAAAATTTTCTCCACACTGAAGATTCAAACAAGTATACCTCAGAGTTGAGCTGTATGATTTTCCACAGGATGGTAGACATAGCTCTCTGTCACAGTTTGACAGTGGCCATTCATCTTGGTTGACAGCTAGTTGGTAATCTTAACAATATAAAAATCTGAGCAAAGATTGCATCAGAGCTGGTATGTAATATGGCTATTTGCACTTGGGGCTGCACTCCAATGGAGTGGGCAGGGGAGGGGGGGGGGGGGGGAGGGGGGGGGGCGGCGGCTGGCGGGCGGGCAGGCATCATAAGCCGTCAGGACTGGAATCAGAAGTGCTTGGTGCTCGGATAGGGCAGGTTTGGCACCGGGACCTAGGCCTCCCACAGGGTTATGATCGCTGTGGCAACGATTTCGGATTGGGGGGAAGGCATAGCGATGGTCTAAGATATTGCAGAGGTAGGGTGGGCAATGGAACACCATTTTAGGATGGGTGGGAAGTATATTTGGTAGGAAGTAAGAATATCTCATTTCAGGGCATCCTTTGATAGGGCTTTGACACTATATCATTGTGTCCTGAAACAAGGGACATCTTAACAGAGGTTCTTCCCATCCCTCCCAAAGTATTATTTCATGCCCACACAACATCCTAGTTCATCCCTTTGATACTTCCAATCCCTCAACTCTCCACATATTATCTCCATTGGAGACATATGTGCAAAACCTGTCCAATCCACCAAAACAGTGCTTTATTCCAACCTATCAGAGGATAGGCCACATGTGGAAACAGCTTTGTAATCAGAATCCGAATCTTATTGTCTCATAATGCACAAGTTAAATCATTGATTTTATGTTCAGGAGACTCATCAGCTGATGTTGTTGTTGTTGTTGTTGTTGTTGTTGTTGTTGTTGAAGTCTTCAGTCCTGGGACTGGTTTGATACAGCTCTCCATGCTACTCTATTCTGTGCAAGCTTCATCATCTCCCAGTACCTACTACAAACTACAACTTACATCCTTCTGAATCTGTTTAGTGCATTCATCTCTTGGTCTCCCTCTACGCTTTTTACCCTCCATGCTGCCCTCCAATACTAAATTGGTGATCCCTTGATGCCTCAGAACATGTCCTACCAACCGATCCCTTCTTCTACTTAAGTTGTGCTACAAACATCTCTTCTCCCCAGTCCTATTCAATACCTCCTCATTAGTTATATGATCTACCCATCTAATCTTCAGTATTCTTCTGCACCACCACATTTCGAAAGCTTCTGTTCTCTTCTTGTCTAAACTAGTTATCGTCCATGTTTCACTACCATACATGGCTATGCCCCATACAAATACTTTCAGAAACGACTTCCTGACACTTAAATCAATACTCGATGTTAACTTGCCATTGCCAGTCTACATTTGATATCCCCTCTACTTTGACCATCATCAGTTATTTTGCCCCCCAAATAGCAAAACTCCTTCACTACTTTAAGTGTCCCATTTCCTAATCTAATTCCCTCAGCATCTCCCGACTTAATTCGACTGCATTCCATTATCCTCATTTTGCTTCTGTTGATGTTCATCTTATACCCTCCTTTCATGACACTCTCCATTCCGTTCAACTGCTCTGCCAAGTCCTTTGCTGTCTCTGACAGAATTACAATGTCATCGGCGAACCTCAATGTTTTTGTTTCTTCTCCATGGATTTTAATACCTAATCGGAATTTTTTTAAGATAAGTCATAGGGTCAGTATTGCCTCACGTGTTCCAATATTTCAACAGAATCCAAACTGATCTTCCCCGAGATCAGCTTCTACCAGTTTTTCCATTCGTCTGTAGAGAATACGCGTTAGTATTTTGCATCCGTGATTTATTAAACTGATTGTTCAGTAATTTTCACATCTGTCAGCACCTGCTTCCTTTGGGATCAGAATTGTTATATTCTTCTTGAAGTCAGAGGGTATTTCGCCTGTCTCATACATCTTGCTCACCAGATGGTAGAGTTTTGTCATGACTGGCTCTCCCAAGGCCATCAGTAGTTCAAATGGAATGTTGTCTACTCCCGGGGCCTTGTTTCGACTCAGGTCTTTGAGTGCTCTGTCAAACTCTTCACGCTGTATCATATCTCCCATTTCATCTTCATCTACATTCTCTTCCATTTCTATAATATTGTCCTCAAGTACATTGCCCTTACATAGGCCCTCTATATACTCCCTCCACCTTTCTGCTTTCCCTTCTCTGCTTAGAACTGGGTTTCTATCTGAGCTCTTGATATTCATACAAGTGGTTCTCTTTTCTCCAATGGTCTTTTTAATTTTCCTGTAGGCAGTATCTATCTTACCCCTCATGAGATAAGCCTCTACATCTTTACATTTGTCCTCTAGCCATCCCTGCTTTGCCATATTGCACTTCCTGTTGATGTCGTTTTTGAGACGATTGTATTCCTTTTTGCTTGCTTCATTTACTGCATTTTTATATTTTCTCCTTTCATCAATTAAATTCAATATTTCTTCTGTTACCCAAGAATTTCTACTAGCCCTTGTCATTTTACCTACTAGGTCCTCTGCTGCCTTCACAACTTCATCCCTCAGAGCTACCCATTCTTCTTCTACTGTATTTCTTTCCCCCATTCCTGTCAATTGTTCCCTTATGCTCCCCCTCAAATTCTGTACATCCTCTGTTTTAGTCAGTTTATCCAGGTCCCATCTCCTTAAATTCCCACCTTTTTGCTGTTTATTCAGTTTTAATCTACAGTTCATAACCAATAGATTGTGATCAGAGTCCACAGCTGCCCCTGGAAATGTCTTACAATTTAAAACCTGGTTCCTAAATCTCTGTCTTACCATTATGTAATTTAGCTGAAACCTGTCAGTATCTCCAGGCTTCTTCCATGTATACAACCTTCTTTTATGATTCTTGAACCAAGTGTTAGCTACGATTAAGTTGTGCTCTGTGCAAAATTCTACCAGGCGCCTGCCTCTTTGATGTCTTAGCCCCAATCCATATTCACCTATTACATTTCCTTCTCTCCCTTTTCCTACCACCGAATTCCAGTCACCCATGACTATTAAATTTTCGTCACCCTTCACTATATGAATAATTTCTTTTATTTCATCATATATTTCTTCAATTTCTTCATCATCTGCAGAGTTAGTTGGCATATAAAATTGTACTACTGTAGTGGGCATGGGCTTTGTGTCTGTCTTGGCCACAAAACAATGCATTCACTATGCTGTTTGTTGTAGCTTACTCGCACTCCTGTTTTTCTATTCATTATTAAACTGACTCCTGCATTACCCCTATTTTGTATTTATAACCCTGTATTCACCAGACCAGAAGTCTTGTTCCTCCTGCCACCGAACTTCACTAATTCCCACTATATCTAACTTTAACCTGTGCAGATCCCTTTTTAAATCTTCTAACCTACCTGCCCAATTAAGGGATCTGGCTTTCCACGCTCCGATCCATAGAACGCCAGTTTTCTAGCTTCTGATAACGACGTTCTCTTGAGTAGTCCCCGCCCGGAGATCTAAATGGGGGACTGTTTTACGTCTGGAATATTTTACCCAAGAGGCTGATAACTATGATAAATTATGTGTGGAGTACAATATTTTTATATAATCACAATAAAATCTGAATTCTATGTATTATATCCTGCTCAGATGGTCAGATCATTAAAAAATTCATCAACAGAGTATTAACTTTCCTGCACCAGGGTGCTATTCTATTCTCTTTTTACTGCCTCAGTTTGGACATTTCTAAAATTTGTGCCTTTCCATTTATTGTATACTTTCATTCCCATGTATTGTGGAGTCTGTGCAGAAAGATTAAGCCTATATGCAGCAACATGAAGCTTTCTTTGGTTCTAGTTTCGTAACTATGCTGGAAATTGAAAAAAGAGCTTAGGGTTATTACTTGTGAAAATAATTATTCCATATAGATATAATGAGGGAATGCTTAGTATCTTAAGATCTCTTAATAATGGCCAACTAGATCCTTTGGCATTGCACAACATATGTTTCTGATAATTTTTTTCTGCAAAACTAATATTCTTGTCGTGTTGCTAGCATTCCCCCAGAAGACAATATCATATCTCACTACTGACTCAAAGTAACTATGGTATACTATTTTTTGTGTGTCTATACTAGTGACATTGACTAAGATTGTCATAGCAAATGCCGGGCTGTTTACTTTATTTTTTAGATAATCTATGTGTGAGGACCATGATCTGTTTCTGTCTAATTACATTCCTGCTTCATTTAGCTCCTAGCTTCTGCGCATAATGTGAATATCATTTATTTGAGACTGTTTTGTCTTAAATTGCATCAGCCCTGTTTTTGAAATATTATCTTTAAGCCATTTACATGGAACCAAACATCGTGGTTTCTATGACCTTTTCAGGAATCTTTTCTGTGTTTTTGTTTTCTACCAGTACTGATGTGTCATCAGCAAATAAAACTGAATTATATAACATGTTTCAGTTATATACCTGAATCATAACCTGGTCCATCTGGATCATCCTCTCCTCCACCAGCTTTCTTGAACAGTACAGATGGTAGTTATACTTTCAATACTTTCTCCAATTTCAAAATTATTGTGTCCTTTGTCTTCTATAACCTGTTGTTCCCACACAATCTACAATCTACCCAACAGCTTCTGCTGCATCTGTCCCACATCACCTCCCTACTTATGTTCCCTCACCTTCACTCTGTGCTTCTCTCTTCCAATGAACCCACCGGTCTTTCTTCCCCTCTCTGCTCCTCTCCTTACCCATTCCCCTTTTCTCCCCAATTTATCCCCACTTGGTGCCCCACAGCTTTCAGATGCTGTGCCAGGCAGCATTGTCCTGCTGCCATCTAGACCCTGCGTGCTCTGTCAGACAGTGATGTTCCCTCACCACACCTGTACCCTGCTATACCTACCCCTTTTGTGCCCCATTAAGGATTGCTACTTTCAATCAGTGTGAGTGTTGCATTGTCGCTGGAGCAGTCCGAGACAGTGGTTATGTGTGGGTGATGTGTGCTTGCTTGTGTTGATGTGTGTTTTCTTTTCTGAAAAAAGACTTTGGCCAAACTGAAAATGAGTAACATTCTTCATTGTGCTTGTCTGCAACTCAATGTGTGATCTTTATGGTAGATAGAAAATGCAATACCTGCATTCTTCATTGTCTTATCCTCTGGATAGGCCAGATTTACCCGTAAAAGTGTCACTGCTGTAAATTTTGCATTTTGTATCCTTCTGTGTATACTTAGTGATATGAGGTCCTCTGCTTAGAAACAGGAAACAGATTAAGAGGAAAAAGAAAAATGAGTAATACAGTTACGAAATGGAAGGGAAGGGGAGGAGGGGGGAGAGAAGATGAAAAAGATTTAGTTAGAGAAAGGGAGGGCATGCTGAAAATAAGAAGGTTAGAACAGTAAAGCAAATAATGAGATGCAATAGAGATGATGACGATGATAAAAGGGGAGGTGTTACTGGAAGCTAAGTTCATAAGGTTGTTGGGATGCAAAGATGTGTGTGAGGAAGAGTTCCCATCTCTGGATTCCATAAAAACCAGTACCTAACCAGATACCCAAACATCTAATGTGTTGTTGTTACCCCAGGGGGTCCACAACTCTGTTGTGGATACGTGCATAGTGAGCACGGGACCCCGAGCTAATGGGGCCATCCTTCCTTTCCGGGCTGCAACACTTCCCTTTCCGCATCCTTCCCCATCCCCCATCTTGCCCCCCCCCCCACCCCCCCTCACCACTCTCCATCGCCTCTTTCATTCCCTTTCTCCCCCTCTGGGAGAATGTTTTGTGCCTATGTCCGGAGTCGGAAAGTCGAAACTGTAACAAATTCTTTGCTTTCTCCACTTGCAAGTATTTGTCCTTCCTTTATCCTTCTCTTTTCCTTGCCTCTTCTCTTTGCCCTTTTCTCCACTGCAGTGTTTGAGACCTCTCTTCTTTCCTTTCCCTTTCTCTTTTTCCCTCCCTGTGCATGTCTGAAGGCCAACCCATGCTTTTCCATACGTAGCCGGTGATGGGGTAACGGGTAATTCCCCGCCCCGGGTAGACAGGTAGGACACATACGTACCCCCTGGTAATGGCCAGGCCCAGGGAGGGGTGATTACCGAGCTGATACCTTCCAAAAGTGCTGATTGGTCCCTCCATCCGTTTGTCGGGAGGTGTGACCTGAGGTGTGAACAATCACATAAGGTGGGAGTGCCCTCAGAGAGGGCCCTCACAAAGAAGGAGCACTCCATCGGAGAAGCCGGTAATCATGGGGGATACTTTCACAATGGTTTCACCATCTTCTACTATGTCAGCTCACAAGCGTAAGTTCAATGAGTTTCAGCCACAGACAGTCCTTCCATCATTGCCAAAGTTCCTTGTTGTTTCTCGGTCTGACGATGGTCACAACTTCTCCACGGTCAACCCTTTCATTATTCAGAAAGGTGTCGATGCAATTGCAGCTCCTGTAAAGTTTTGTTCCAGATTACGAAATGCCACCTTGTTGTAATAAACAGTCAGTGCCCTCCAGGCACAAAAATTGCTGCTTACTTCACTGCTACACACCTTCCCTGTCTGGGTGGAACTGCACCGTACTTTAAATTCATCATGTGGGGTCGTTTATACACGCTCCCTCACGCACCTGTCTGACCAGGGTGTAACGGCCGTTCATAGTCATGAAAAGGGTTGACATTAACCTCATTCCAACCTGCACTGTCTTCTTGACATTTGACAAAGTTCAACTCCCATCGAAAATCAAAGCAGGCTATGAGATAATTTCCGTTCGCCCTTACATCCCAAACCCTAAGCGTTGCTATCGATGTCAGCGGTTCAGTCATACCAGCCAGTACTGTTCCAATCTGGCCAAATGTGTTACGTGTGGCAAGGATGCCCACGAGGGTGCTTGTCCACCTCCATCCCCTCGTTGCATCAACTGTATGGGTGACCACGCTGCTTCCTCTTGAGATTGCCCCATTTTTAAAGATGAAAAGCTCATTCAGGAAATCAGGGCGAAGGAAAAGGCTTCAACCTTTGCTGCTCGAAAATTATTCGCCAGTCGACTGCCCACCGTGCCTCTGACAGGAAAATACAGTACTGTCCTTGCCTCTCCTCAGCCAACAAAGGAGGCAGCCACGCAGACTTGCGATCTCACCTTTAGTTCCACGGTTGTCAGATCGGCCAGTGCAGGGATCGCCCGTTCAACCTCCCCACTTTCGCCTGCTCACTCTATGGCTCACCCTTCATCGGGTTCTGCCAAATCACGAGCCCAAAAGTCAGACACCAAGACTTCAAAAAAAGAGCATACTCGTGAAGATTTTTTACGTACCCCAACTTCACAACCATCGGTTCCTCCTTCTTCTAAACATCATAATTCCAAGAAGGCAACAAAGAAACCCAGTTCATCTCCTTCTCTGCCAAGGCATGTCTCATCTACTGCGCCACCTGGTGGTAATCGCCCTCGGCCGTCTTCTGTGTCGCCGAGGCGCACTACTGGCGGCTGATCAACCGGCCGATTGCTGGAGGCAGGAGCTGCTCCTGAACAACCTATGGATCAGGATCTTCTGCCTTCGGGTGAATGCCATTCCATGTTGTTGGTCGCAAGCTCTGAGCAGTCGCTGAATTGATGGCAACCTTGGTCACATTCCTCCATTTTCTGTTCACCCTATGTGCATTATCCACTGGAATACCCGCAGCATTCGAGCCAATCAGGACGAATTGTCGATTCTCTTACGATCCTACTCGCCGGTCATCTTCTGTCTTCAGGAAACAAAGCTACGTCCTCATGACCGCTTTGTTCTCCCCCTTTTTCATTCCATCCAAATTGATCTCCCCTCTGTTGAAGGCACTCCAGCCCATGGAGGACACGTGATTCTTCTCCATGATTCCATTATCAGTCAATCCCCTTAAACACTTCCTTCCAAGCTGTCGCTGTCCGTCTTTACCTTTCTGGATACACATTCTCTCTTTGTACTGTATACATTCCATCGTCCACACCAATGGCACGATCTGATCTCCTTCATCTTCTTGGTCAGCTTCCACCACCCTATTCGCTGATTGGGGACTTCAATGCCCACCACCCGCTTTGGGTATCTCCACATCCTTGTCCGCGTGGCTCACTATTGCTAGACGTCTTCCTCCAAGCGGATCTAGTTTGCCTCAACACTGGGGACCCTACATTTTTTACTGCCTCCATGACAAATTTCTCTGATTTGGACCTTTCTGTCGGTACTGTTCCACTAGCTCGACGCTTCGAATGGTTCGCCCTTGATGATATGGACTAGAGTGACCACTTTCCATGTGTGCTTAGACTGCAGCCTCAACTGCCATATATGCGCCCACGGCGCTGGAAGTTTGGCGAAGCCGATTGGACACTTTTTTCGTCTCTAGCGACATTCGATGACCGTCACTTTCCTAGCGTCGATGATGAGGTCTCACACATTACAGATGTTATTCTTAAAGCTGCGTAACGTTCAATACCACGCACCTCAGAATTGCACCAGCGCCCCCCAGTTCCTTGGTGGAACGAGGAATGCCGTGACACAATACATGAGTGGCGACGTGCTCTTCGTGTTTTCCGCCACCATCCTACTTTGGCCAACTGTGTCCGCTATAAGCAGTTCCGTTCGCGATTCCGTCACGTCATTCACGATAGCAAGAAGGCAAGCTGGAAATTCTTTATTAGCTCATTGAACACCTTCACTCCCTCCTCGGAAGTTTGGAGTCGGATTCGGTGGTTATCAGGCGCGCCCATTTTCTCACCGGTCTCTGGGCTCACAGTCGCGCATGATACATTAGTGGATCCCGTCGCAATTTCTAACTCATTGGGTCAACACTATGCTGGGATTTCGAGCTCTTCAAATTACCCGCCAGCATTTCTCCCAAAGAAATGTGCAGCGGAAGTGCAACCTCTTGTTTTCTCCTCTCAAAATTGCGAAAGCTATAATACTGTTTTCTCCATGCAGGAACTGCAACATGCACTCCCTTCCTCTCGCTCCAGGACCAGATGGTATCCACGTCCAAATGTTGCTGCATAGTCTGCGTTACCTCCTTCACCTTTGTAATCGAATTTGGACCGACAATACTTTTCCCAGACGATGGCAGGGAGCTATCGTCGTTCCTGTTCTGAAACCTGGAAAGGACTAACATCTCCCCTCTAGCTATCGCCCCATTTCTCTCAAGAGTAGTGTATGTAAGGTTTTGGAGCGTATGGTAAATTGCAGTTTAGCTTGGTGGCTGGAGGCCCGCAGCCTTTAAACACCTGCCCAAATGCGGTTTCTGAAAGCATTTTTCTGCAGTTGACCATCTTGTTGCTCTCTCCACTTATATCAAGAACAATTTTCTCCAGAAACGCCAAACAGTAGCAATATTTTTTGATCTGGAAAGAGCATACGATACCTGTTGGAAGATAGGCATTCTCCGCACACTGTTCTCTTGGGGCTTTCGATGCCGTCTGCCCCTTTTTCTTCACGAATTTATGGCAGAGCGCGTATTTAGAGTGCGGGTGAACACTACTCTCTCCCGTATTTTCTCCCAAGAAAACGGGGTACCCCAGGGCTCGGTGCTGATGGTTGTACTGTTTGCCATTGCCATAAATTGTATTATGGAATGTCTCCTTCCTGATGTCTCGGGTACCCGCTTTGTGGGCGATTTTGCGATCTACTACAGCTCTCAACAGACAAGCCTTCCTGAACGACATTTTGAAGGATGTCTCGAACGCCTGCACTCTTGGAGCATCTAAACAGGCTTTCGCTTTTCTCCCAGTAAGACCGTTTGTGTTAATTTTTGGCGTTGTATGGAGTTTCTTCTACCCTCCTTACATCTAGGACCTGTCAACCTTCCATTTTCGGACGTCGCTAAATTCTTGGGTCTTATGTTTGACAGAAAACTGTGCTGGTCCTCCCACGTTTTCTATCTTTCGGCTCCCTGTTGGCGATACCTCAACACCCTCCATGTCCTGAATGGTACCTCATGGGGAGCGGACTGAGTGGTCTTTCTCTGCCTGTATCGCGCCTTAGTGGGCTTGAAATTGGACTATGGAAGAATAGTTTACTCCTCTGCACGGCCGTCTATTCTTCGTCGTCTCGACTCTATCCAGCACCGTGGATTACGTTTAGTGTCTGGAGCTTTTTACACCAGCCCTGTGGAAATCCTTTACGCTGAGACTGCTGAACCTCCGCTGTCCAATCGGCGAGCAGTCCTTCTGAGTCTTTATGCTAGCCATCTGTCTTCCATGCCTGCTAATCCAGCCCATGACATTTTTTTTCGACGCCTCCTTTGATGTAGGGTATGCAGACTGCCCCTCCTCCCTACTACCACCAGGAGTCCGCTTCCATCAACTGCTCCATTCTCTTTCCTTCCGCTTTCCTAAAACCTTCTTGACAAGTTGGGGTACAGCACCGCCTTGACTCCGTCCCCGGATTTACCTGCTCCGTGACATTTGTCAATATACCAAGGATGCTACCCCTTCACTTGTTTATCATTGGGTATTTGCTGCTCTATGTGCACAAATGAAGCCAGCCACATTCATTTACACTGATGGCTCGAAAACATCGTTAGGTGTAGGGAGTGCCTATGTTGTTGGCGACACCCCAAATCAATTTCGCCTTCCCGACCAGTGTTTGGTTTATACTGCAGAGCTCTACGCTGTTCTCCAGGCTGTCCACTATATCTGCCACCATCAGCGGATACAGTATGTTATCTGTTCAGATTCACTCAGCTCTCTCCTCAGTCTCCAAGCTCTCTAACCTGTCGACTCTCTGGTCCACTGGATTCAGGACTGTCTGCGTTTGCTCCACCTGGAGGGCGTCTAGGTGGCGTTCCTCTGGCTCCCGGGACATGTTGGTATCTGTGGAAATGAGGCGGCCAATATAGCAGCCAAGGCTGCAGTCTTTCTTCTTCGGCCAGCTATTTAATCGATTCCCTTCGCCGATCTACGGAGTGTTTTATGTCGTCGTGTTGTTCTTTTATGGCATGCACATTGGTCGACACTTCTCCCTAATAAATTGCAGAAGGTGAAAGCTCTTCCCTGTGCTTGGACCTCTTCCTCCCGAACGCGTCGTTGGGTGAAGGTAATTTTAACTAGACTCCGGATAGGGCACTGTCTTCTTAGCCATCGACATCTTTTAAGCGGTAATCCTCCCCCACTCTGTCCCCACTGCTCTCAGCTGTGGACGGTAAGACACCTTTTAATTGAGTGCCCCTATTTTACTCTGTTATGTGCTTGTCTACAGCTGTCGCCTGATACATCGTCAATTTTAGCAGATGACACGTGCTTGGCCGATCACGTTCTCGAGTTTATTAGTGCCAGTGAAATGACGTCAGTCATTTGAATCTTTTTTTGGGGACACCCAAGCCCTTTGTGTAGTGGATTTTTAAGCCTTCCTTCTGCTTTTAGTTTCTCCAATTTTTTGGGTTTCGTTCCCATTGCTGCTGGTTTCGATTTTCGGTTTTTACTGTTTCCTAAGTCACAGACCGGGCGCTAATGACCATAGCAGTTTTGCGCCCTAAAACCAAAACAAAAAAAAAACAAAAAAATCTAATGTGTAGTCACTGGCACTGAGGTCTTTTGAGTACAGAGATCATCCCACCTGATAAGTTTCCCTGGTTGCTGGAGGTGGGAACTTATCCTCCAACACATGTCCACATACCAATATCTTAAAAAGCTTAACCTCTGTTAACATAATTGAGCCATCATTTGCATTATCATCTTTTAATTATATTTGACACATTTTTAAAATTTATTATTGCTCATTATATTCTGTATTGTTCTTCTCCCTCCCCACTCTCTGTATCTCTTTCTCTCCTCATTTGTGTAAGCACTACTCTGTCTCTCCATATCCATTACTACTTCTTACTCTGTCATCATCTCTGTAGTGAACCAGGCATATTGGTTACTAATGTACTACCTATGATGCACTTTCCCTGGCAATGTCCCCCTTGCTTTTCTTACCCTCTTTTTGTTTCCTCATTCTCACAAAAGATTATCCCCATTTGATTAACCCACATTTCCAAGTTTCCCAACCTGCGCAAGTCCCATACTTGAGGAAAGGTGTAACAGTTCTGAAAGCTACGATAGTAATATGTGTCTATTTCCAGTAGTAATAATTCCACTCCTTAATTTAAGAACTAGTCAGCTATTTTCTCATATTTTTGTAATAGTCGTGTGCACTGTACTTTCAGTGAAATGTATTACGTAGGAAAAGGGAGGTCATGCTGATGGATGGCTAAATTTAGAACGGTAGTGGGATGAGACTACGTGCTGAAGAGCAGGTTATCTAAAAAGGGCTTGGTCTGAGGCATCCAGATGACCCATAGGTGCCACTAAACTCCTCCAGCAACTGCATGCCAGGTGTCCCTGAGGTGGGTAGTTCTTGGGGTCAGTTTCTGAATTTGGCCTATGTGATGGTTCTCATCCACGTACAGGGTGCAGAAAAATTGTATCACGAATTTTAACCCTGGATAGCTGATGCCAGTAGGAATGAAAATTACTAATGCTGTGTAGGGCAACAAAACACAACTTTAAAAACTATGAAAACTTGGCGTCATGTGCTCCAATTGACTGCGGGATTGCCCTGTTGCCAGATACTCTGGACAATGCATGACCTTGCATGCTTTGCCTGCCAGAATTTGTGATGTATCCAGGGCAGCCTACACACTCAGTGGTAGCGCCAGCCTTCCACTCTGGGGGCTGGAGGTGAACCAACCAACCCAACACATCCATTGTTGTTTCATGATAAGACGTACTGGAAACAAACCCTTCAACAGCTGTTAGTTAGCATACAGAAAGTCTTTTACAAATCGTGACAGCCCTGAAAAGGGCCTTTTTTGTGACTAGGACATTGTTTACTTAAAGCAGGTGCTGGACCTGGTGACCCTGCATGCAACACAAGGTTGGTAGTGTCGAAAGGTGTTTTGCTGAACTCTTTCAAAGTTTACTGGCATTGCCTTAATGTGATTTGCGGCATGTTGAATGACATGCATTAATTCATCTTTGTCTCTAGGTGATTTGCACCTGGGTGGGTGAACTGCAACCTTGAAGAATTCCCACAGGAAACTACCGGTGGTGTGAGGTCTGGGACTACGGGGACCATGTCCTATGAGCATGTCTGCCAGTTACCTGGTCATTGAAGAGTTCATCTAAATATCCACACACAGAATGAATGTTAGGTGCATGCGACTCATGCTGCAACCACATGCATAGCCGAATTTCCAGGGGAACACCTTCCAGCAGGCCGGGTAGCGTTTTGTGCAAAAAGTGAAGGTAATTTGCCATGGCAAGTTGAGGAGGTTGGTGGACCGGCCCAATAAGATGGTCAACCACAATGCCTGCCCAAATGTTGAGCAAAAATTGTTCCTGGTGTGTGTGGACGTACATGTCGTGAGGATTTCCCCTTGCCCAGTAATGAACGTTTTGAGTGTTGCAAAGGCCATCCCAATGGAAGGTGCATTCATACAGTAAACAACACGACAACAGGGAAGTCAGGATCTCGTGCAACACATCGCAGAAAACACCAGCAAAACCCTAGCCTGTGCTCATAGTCTGTGACAGGATTTAGGTCTTCAGCAAGGTGTAAAGTAAATAGATGCTGGCCATCATTCCTCAAAACCTCCCAGACTGATGAGTGACCACAATGTTATGTCCGGTTGCTCGAGTACAGGTCATAGGTGTTTCCTCAATGCACTTGAGAACAGTCTCTTCAAATGCTGCATCCCCTAATGTTCGAGGTCTTCCAGCATCACCATGATATCCTGCTAACAAACCTGTTTCACCAAGTCATGGGTGAATTGCTGTAAATGTCTGCAGGTGTGGCTGATGTCTTGCTGGGTACTGTTCATCATACAACCATTGAGCTTCATGTGCATTATCGTCAGCTAGTTCATAAACAAAAACCATATCTTGCCATTCTTCAAACAAATACTGTGCCACCATACTTACTGTATGACTAAATCCTAGGTGACGTGTGTGTGCTCTGAAGTGAAGCTTACATGTGAATGCCTCTTACATGAGGTAGAGACAAACAGCAAGACCTATTCGACACGTATGCATATCGCATTCGAGCAGTGATGGGCGAGGGACATTTGTGTGTGTGAACCGACTGTCATAGCATTGCCAGACAAATAACAAATGGCAACATGGCAATCTCATTGCCAAATGGAACAAGTGGCACCAAGTTTCCATAGTTTTAAAATGGTATTTTTTTGACCTGTGTGACATCAGTAATTTTGGTTCCTTCTGGCATCAGCTATCCTGGGATAAAATTTGGCAACACAATTTTTCTCCACCCTGTATAAAGGAGCATTGTTGGGAGCATCTCAGTTATTAAACACTGTCCTGTTTGATGTTGTGTAGCTCATCTCCCTCTCCCACTGATGTACCTTCAGATACTTAAATTCAGGAATTTATTGCCACCAGATGAGAAGTAGTAGAAGCTGTTGGGTTTAAGGTCCAGCTTATCACTATCTAACTGAACATAGTGTAGTTAAGTTTAGGTAGGGCAGGAGCCGGATATGTTTGGAGATTTATAGCTGTTACCTGAGTTGCCTCACTCTGTTCTTTCCCATGGGTGAAAGACTTACACCAGAGGAGTTGTCGCAGGACGGTAGGGACACTGGTAACTCTGTGTGTAATACACTAGTCCGCAGTGACATACGATATTTAGCGAGTATGTGAGCAGTGCTGAGCCTCAATTGAGTCTTCTTAGAAGGACTCTCAGTCCAGATAGCAGTGCTTCTAAATCTCAGCCCCAAAGGTCAACATGACCAGTCAACATGCTGATCAAGAGCTGGCAAAACTTTCAAGTCAGTGTTGTCATGTGAAGGCCTGCCTGCCAGCCTGCTTGTCTTTGTGTTGGCTGTACCACATTTAAGTGCAGAGGTATACAGACAATGGCTCCTCATACAGATGAGGGTTCCTCACTTTGCTTCAGTAGTGCAGGTTGTCAAGCAGTCGATCTTAATTGTTTCCCATGAAGTTCCCTTAGAGCCCCAGAGACAGTTATTCTATGGTCAGCTCCATGGTACTGAAACCATTCACATTTTATCAATTATGTATCCAGTATAGCTCCTCTGACAACACAGATGAATCACTGCCAATCATAATTTCAAATACAACACACAGAATAATATATTCTAAAGTGACGCTTCAGTAGCAACAATAGGATGTTGGTGCTGACCCTAATGTGCTCTCTTTGTACTAATTAGTAGTCAAGTTTTGTAGAACAGTGACAGAGAACGATAGCTTAACCAGCAGTACTACATCTGAAACCTGTTTAAAAGACTTGTCAACCTTACGTGTGTTGATGAGGTGAACTTCAGAGTTAAAGCAGTTGATTGTGAGCTATCTTAATCTGCAGTACACATGTTGTATTAGTCTCGCTCAGGTATTTGAGGCCCCTTTTGATTGTTTTAATGTTTGCCATTCTGTAAGTAGATAGGAGATCTTTCTTTATTTTATCATTAAAAAAGCTGAAACCGCAAAAAGAAAAGGAGATAAAACCCCTCTTAGTGCACAGCATGAACTAGTGGTGACTATTGACATACAAAGAGTATCTTCTTCTGGCAAAACAAAAATTGTCTAAATGTATTGTGCCTACTCGCACAAGTTCTGACAAGTCTTTTTAGACATTCAGATAACTTGCAGTGTTACTCAGAGAGAGATATTTGAAGCTAATACCACAAATAGGTTTTTATGAGTATTATACAGAATCTTTTGGCTGTCAATATCTTTTCATAAAATACTTTTCAGACAATTTTGTCCAGAAAAATTGTGCCCACATGGGTAGTGGATCTAGTGTGGCACCAATTGCTTTTGTAGTAAACAGGATTCATGCACATAAAGGTGTCCAAACTATTGCTTGGAATTCGTTGGTAACTTCTCAGTTTTTGGCATGTCCTCCAAACTGGTATCTACAGAATGTCACTTGCAGTTGTATGTTATGGGATCTGAGGAATGTGCACAAGCATTGGTTTCCAAATCCTTGAAATTAAAGGCAACACATGTCACAGCTCTAAATGATACTTTAAGTTTAGCCAGAAACAAGCATGGCTTCAAGTGAAGACTGTGCAGTAGGTTCCCCCTTAGTATGCCATGTGGGATGGACAGGTCCTCAATGTTTCACTTTTGATATTATTAACCATGGACCCACTGAGACTGCAGCTGTTTTTCTTCTTCTTCTTCTTCTTCTTCTACTACTACTACTACTACTTCTTCTTCTACTTCTTCTTCTTCTTCTTCTTTTTATATGATTTGGTGTGATTCATGTACCTGAAGATACTGTCCATTATAAGAGCTTAATGGTGACAGTTGAAGCTCAGAGAATGGCATTCATTCTTGGCCTGTTTGGTGGAAGTCTTCTCAAAATAATGGAAGCAGTCTGTGTTGAAATATAAACCAAACTCAGTGTGTTTGCAGATCATGTGTATCATAATACACTCTGGTCATAGGGGCTCACTTCAAAGCAGTACTCATCACTGAAGAAAATTCTTCTCCAGTCAATGAGATTCTAGGTTGAAGACATGTCAGGAGACAGTGCAGTCAGCAATGAGATACCAACCTGACTTTCACTAGCCATATAGCCCAACAACCAGTAGTGGTCTGATGTGCTATTTATATTCATAGCAGGACCCACTTTGGTTATCATCCATGGCATCCTCTCAGCACAGTGGTAGACAACTATATTCTATGCCCCATTTTGTTGCCATTCATTGCATTCTGGGCTTACATTGAATCAAAATAATATCCACTCTTACATGGCAAGGCGTTCTACTGCTTGTCTTCATGCTTGGCAAATGTTACCTTGGCCAGCAATATCAGTGGATCTCTTCTGACGAAGAATGTTTGGAGCATTATGGACACAGCACTTGAACTGTCTTGGGATTTTGATGAGAAAGCACACCATTTGGCCATAATTTGGCATGGTATCCCTCAGGAGGATATTAAACATCTCTGTCAGCCAAGCTGGATATGGTGGCCGAATGGTTCTAGGCACTTCAGTCTGGAACCGAGCGACCAGTATGGTCACAGGTTCAAATCCTGCCTGTGGCATGGATGTGTGTGATGTCCTTAGATTAGTTAGGTACAAGTAGTTCTTAGTTCTAGCGGACTGATGACCTCCAATGTTAAGTCCCATAGTGCTCAGAGCCATTTGACCCATTTGAATCTGTCAGCCAAAAACCCCCCCCCATGAACCATGAACCTTGCCGTTGGTGGGAAGGCTTGCATGCCTCAGCGATACAGATGGCTGTATCGTAGGTGCAACCACAACGGAGGGGTATCTGTTGAGAGGCCAGACAAACATGTGGTTCCTGAAGAGGGGCAGCAGCCATTTTAGTAGTTGCAGGGGCAACAGTCTGGATGATTGACTGATCTGGCCTTGTAACATTAACCAAAACGGCCTTGCTGTGCTGGTACTGCAAACGGCTGAAAGCAAGGGGAAACTACAGCCGTAATTTTTCCCGAGGACATGCAGCTCTACTGTATGATTAAATGATGATGGCGTCCTCTTGGGTAAAATATTCCGGAGGTAAAATAGTCCCCCATTCGGATCTCCGGGCGGGGACTACTCATGAGGACGTCATTATCAGGAGAAAGAAAACTGGCGTTCTACAGATCGGAGTGTGGAATGTCAGATCCCTTAATCGGGCAGGTAGGTTAGAAAATTTAAAAAGGGAAATGGATAGGTTAAAGTTAGATATAGTGGGAATTAGTGAAGTTCGGTGGCAGGAGGAACAAGACTTTTGGTCAGGTGATTACAGGGTTATAAATACAAAATCAAATAGGGGTAATGCAGGAGTAGGTTTAATAATGAATAAAAAAATAGGAGTGCGGGTTAGCTACTACAAACAGCATAGTGAACGCAATATTGTGGCCAAGATAGACACAAAGCCCATGCCTACTACAGTAGTACAAGTTTATATGCCAACTACCTCTGCAGATGATGAAGAATTAGATGAAATGTATGACGAGATAAAAGAAATTATTCAGGTAGTGAAAGGAGACGAAAATTTAATAGTCATGGGTGACTGGAATTCGTCAGTAGGAAAAGGGAGAGAAGGAAACATAGTAGGTGAATATGGATTGGGGGGAAGGAATGAAAGAGGAAGCCGCCTTGTAGAATTTTGCACAGAGCATAACTTAATCATAGCCAACGCTTGGTTCAAGAATCATAAAAGAAGGTTGTATACCTGGAAGAATCCTGGAGGTACTAAAAGGTATCAGATAGATTATATAATGGTAAGACAGAGATTTAGGAACCAGGTTTTAAATTAAGACATTTCCTGGGGCAGATGTGGATTCTGACCACAATCTATTGGTTATGAACTGCAGATTGAAACTGAAGAAACTGCAAAAAGGCGGGAATTTAAGGAGATAGGACCTGGATAAACTGAAAGAACCAGAGGTTGTAGAGAGTTTCAGGGAGAGCATAAGGGAACAATTGACAGGAATGGGGGAAAGAAATACAGTAGAAGAATAATGGGTAGCTCTGAGGGATGAAGTAGTGAAGGCAGCAGAGGATCAAGTAGGTAAAAAGACGAGGGCTAATAGAAATCCTTGGGTAACAGAAGAAATATTGAATTTAATTGATGAAAGGAGAAAATATAAAAATGCAGTAAATGAAGCAGGCAAAATGGAATACAAACATCTCAAAAACGAGATCGACAGGAAGTGCAAAATGGCTAAGCAGGGATGGCTAGAGGACAAATGTAAGGATGTAGAGGCTTGTCTCACTAGGGGTAAGATAGATACTGCCTACAGGAAAATTAAAGAGACCTTTGGAGAGAAGAGAACCACTTGTATGAATATCAAGACCTCAGATGGAAACCCAGTTCTAAGCAAAGAAGGGAAGGCAGAAAGGTGGAAGGAGTATATAGAGGGTTTATACAAGGGCGATGTACATGAGGACAATATTATGGAAATGGAAGAGGATGTAGATGAAGACAAAATGGGAGATACGACACTGCGTGAAGAGTTTGACAGAGCACTGAAAGACCTGAGTCAAAACAAGGCCCCGGGAGTAGACAACATTCCATTTGAACTACTGATGGCCTCAGGCGCCAGTCATGACAAAACTCTACCATCTGGTGAGCACGATGTACGAGACAGGGGAAATACCCTCTGACTTCAAGAAGAATATAATAATTCCAATCCCAAAGAAAGCAGGTGTTGACAGATGTGAAAATTACCGAACTATCAGTTTAATAAGTCACAGCTGCAAAATACTAACGCGAATTCTTTACAGACAAATGGAAAAACTGTTAGAAGCCGACCTCGGGGAGGATCAGTTTGGATTCCGTAGAAATGTTGGAACACTTGAGGCGATACTGACCTTACGACTTATCTTAGAAGAAAGATTAAGAAAAGGCAAACCTACGTTGTAGCCTCTCCCCGATGTTATTCAATCTGTATATTGAGCAAGCAGTAAATGAAACAAAAGAAAAATTCGGAGTAGGTATTAAAATTCATGGAGAAGAAGTAAAAACTTTGAGGTTTGCCGATGACATTGTAATTCTGTCAGAGACAGCAAAGGACTTGGAAGAGCAGTTGAACAGAATGGACAGTGTCTTGAAAGGAGGATATAAGATGAACATCAACAAAAGCAAAACGAGGATAATGGAATGTAGTCGAATTAAATCGGGTGATGCTGAGGGAATTAGATTAGGAAATGAGACACTTAAAGTAGTAAAGGAGTTTTGCTATTTAGGGAGTAAAATAACTGATGATGGTCGAAGTAGAGAGGTTATAAAATGTAGACTGGCAATGACAAGGAAAGCGTTTCTCAAGAAGAGGAATTTGTTAACATCGAGTATAGATTTAAGTGTCAGGAAATCGTTTCTGAAAGTATTTGTATGGAGTGTAGCCATGTATGGAAGTGAAACATGGACGATAACTAGTTTGGACAAGAAGAGAATAGAAGCTTTCGAAATGTGGTGCTGCAGAAGAATGCTGAAGATTAGGTGGGTAGATCACGTAACTAATGAGGAGGTATTGAATAGGATTGGGGAGAAGAGACGTTTGAGGCAGAACTTGACTAGAAGAAGGGATCGGTTGGTAGGACATGTTTTGAGGCATCAAGGGATCACAAATTTAGCATTGGAGGACAGTGTGGAGGGTAAAAATCGTAGAGGGAGACCGAGAGATGAATACACTAAGCAGATTCAGAAGGATGTAGGTTGCAGTAGATACTGGGAGATGAAGAAGCTTGCACAGGATAGAGTAGCATGGAGAGCTGCATCAAACCAGTCTCAGGACTGAAGACCACAACAACAACAACAACAGCCAAAAACAGGCTGAAAATTGCTTGCATAAGGGCCAGAATTGGACCAAATCATTACGGACTTGATGAATTTGTGAAGCTCTTTTTCTGGGAAAAATCATCCAATTTTTTCTAAAATTGTTGTTTATCTGTATATTTACATCAGATCCATGAATTTCTGTCCCATTTAGATAATTACTTTGTAGTGCTTCATTTTATTTGCCTCGGGTTGTAAATGTCAGAAGCAACTATTATAGAGGGGCAGTATTCATTAGGTTCTGTTCAGAGGTGGGAATGTTTTGTGTAACCTGACAGCTAGTCAAACCTCCCTTCATCATTGACTACTATTGTGCTGTGTGGTGCTGCTCAGTTCAGAGGTATGCCTGCTTGAAACCTGGTGGTGTATGAAATTTTCAATGCCATTATTTGACCATCATGGAGAGTAGAAATGGTAGCATAAATATCCTGATCATCAGCTTTTCAATCACTGTCCCAGATTAAATTCCAAACATTTTTTCGGTGTGTTACAATGTGGTGACTGTCTACATTGTTGATAGTGATCTGTCTATCAGATGGGGACTTGAAGCTTGGTGGCCCTGTCGGTGCTAATTGAGAAGAGTAGGCTATGAATCGGTATTATGTTTCACCCCCTTTTTCTTCTCTCCTCATTATCAAATCACACACTCACACAGAAAAAAAATCAGACACACACTCACTCACTCACTCACTCACTCACTCACTCTCTCTCTCTCTCTCTCTCTCTCTCTCTCTCTCTCTCTCTCATATATATATATATATATATATATATATATATATATATATATATATATATATATATATATAATATGGACAAAAGAGCAAAAAGTAAATCTTCAAAAATTTCATTGTTATAAAGTGGATGGTGGTGATGGTGAAGAGGGTTGTAATATAAAAAATGGGTTCATTGCTGCCCTTCTAGTGTCAATGGTGTTAAAGGATTGATCTACATTCCCCATGAGGCATGTGAGACTATAGTTTTGTTGTTTCAGGTGACGAGTAATTTCAGAGAGTAACTTTGTAAATAAAGTGATTTGACACGAGATGAGTTATTACTTTTTATTTATTCTTTACAGGTTACTCACACTTGTATTGCTATTAGCAAAAGATGCATAACTGGTGGATGAGCTGACTAGAAAGTCCTTCTCTGCTTTCTTTGCATGAATTTCTCGTAGACTTAATTGATGTGTAATCTTCTCTGCAACTCGTATCTTTGTTTTTCTAAATGAAGGGAACTCTGTACCTTAAGCATTTGTCACCTTTTGTTCCTTATTTGTCTCTGTTGGCTGTAATGCAGAACTTCTTTTTACAATCTAGATAAGATTTGAGTGTTGATGATAATTATTAATATGCCTTTATTTATATTTTCAGGTGTGCCCGATGAGATAAAGAGGAGGTTTTTGAAGGGTGTACCTCGATGTTGGAGACACTACTGTTCAGAGTGGAGAAAGAATGAAGGTTCTTAATTTATTTATTGTCTCTCATTTCAACCTGCCAATGGGAAGGGCTTTTTGATCAAATGATACCTATACAAAGATTACTAAACTACTGCATATTGACATTTCAACACACCTCTCAAGTGTATATGAAACAAATGGCAATAGTTGTAATGGAATATTGACCTCTATTATACAGTTCATCACACTAATCATCAGTGTCAGGAATTATTCAATATGATCCATGTTGGCCCTTGTGGCACATGTTGATAACACATGAAGAACTATCTGCCATTACACACCCAAGATGGTAATGAAGATTTGCTTCATTTGTAGAATGTGTGTACACATCTTCCATGCACTATTGAAATCCACAAATTGTCCAAGGCTTATAAGCCCATTGGTTTCCCCCTGGGAGCAGGACACTTTCAGGCATGGCAGAGAAGACCTTTGTTGCCATTAGCATTCCAATTTATCAGTGGCATTGAATACATCTTCAGGAAGAAACCTGGTCATAAGAATTCTGGTGTATGTGTAGCAGTGCCCTTTTACATCTTACCTATGGAGGTGGAATGTGACACAAGATAGGTAACTAATGTGTGAAAATAGACTGTACACACCTACTGACAATGGGCATGGGTTGGTTAAGTTGTACATATATCTTTTTCGCATATGAACTATTGTGCTAGATGGACACACTGTAGACGTACTCTGCTGTTGAGTGAAGAGACTGATGCTGCCCAACTAGACCACAGAGCTTTGGCAGAATATTGTTGGTGCTTTTGAGCTTTCCAGGTGTTGGTGTTAACTGCTGCTTAAAAGGCAGTGTCAGGCCCCAAGGAATTTTGGATGCATGTTATGATAGTCTGTCTCCCTCAAAATGGACATCAAGGGCTGTGTGTGCCAATCAGAGATGTCAAAACATGCAACTTCAGTTGTTCTTGTAGTAGCTTGTAACCTCCCTTTATGGAAGCATTGGCTGAAGATGTCTAAATCAGAAGCTGTTGCAAATTTCTGTGTTGCATAGATGTTGACCAATCATCTGCATAGCCAAGAAGAAGAAAAGAAGAGAAAAAGAAAAGAAAAAAAAAGGTAATGGTTCAGGTATATGTGCCAATGTTACAATCTGATGATGAAGAGAGTGAAAGTATATGACAAAATGTGCATGCAAGGAGCATGGAAATCTAATGAGTGAGTGAGTGGAATGCTATATTAAGGCAATGTAATAGAAGGCAGAGTTGAAGAGTGTGAGCTTGACAATAGGAGTGATGAAGTAAAAAACACAAATTCAATTGTTCTGTAAGTTTTATTTATTAATTATTACTATTCTATTTGAAAATTACTGGAGAAGGAGGTATATTGGGAAAGCCCTAGAGGCCTGAGAATATTCTAGCTGGATTATATCATTTTGAGACATTTTGCAAAATCAGATATTGGATTGCAAGGTGTAATCAGGTGCAGATACAGTCTTTTCACAATTTAGTAACGATAGACTGAAGTTTCAGAGAATTGTCCAGAACTATTAGTGGTGAAGGAAGTGGGGTTCATTGGAAGTAATGATGCATATGTGAAGTTCTGAGAGGCAGTAAATAGTGTGATAATGAATACTGCAATAGGCAGGTCAGTTGAAGAGAAAGGGATTATCCGAAAAGGACAATCACAGAACTTGGATTTAGACAAACTTAAGTATGCACAAGATAACTGTAAAGAAACATTGTGTTGCAGAAGTTATACTGGAACCGATTCATAAAGTAAGTAACTACAAAAATGTGCAGTAAGAGACAGGAATACATCAATATAAGTCACCTAAGTAAAATAAACAGGAAAGCAGTCAAGCTGAAGTGAAATGACTGCAAAAAAAGTCTGAAGAAATCATAAATGAAATAGTCATGGGGTTGGACTATTCAGCATAAATAAAAGTCAATGCAACCTTTGGTGAAAATAGAAGCCAAAGGAGCAAACAGTAAAGAGTGTGCAAAAGTAATTCCACTGTTCAACTTAGAGGAGTGAGATGATAGGTGGAAAGAGTAGATTAAAGCCCCATGTGGGGTAGGATTTGTCTGAAGGCATGAAACAAGAAGGGTTAGAAGACATAGCTGATTCAATGAAGATTAAGAGTTAAACAAGTATTGGGAGACATGCAATCAAATAATACTAGAGGCACAGTTAACATTTCCGTAAGTCGTAAAGGAAAGGGGAGGGGGGGATGTCAGGGTGGTTGGGAGGTGGGAGGGAGGGAGGATTGTAAATTTGGAAGGAGCACAGAACTGTATAGAAGTCAATTAAGTATTGTGGAAAACAAGAAAAGGAGAGGATCAAAATGTTTGTGATGTGGTTCTACATAGGAATGTTGTGAATTCAGTGAATTTATATGACAAAAAAAAAATGTAGAGTTTCACCACAGAAACAATGACAAAAAGGGACAAAATGATAGGTTATGTGCTGACAGAGCAACAAGTAACTTCCATCATACTTGAGGGAGCTATAAAAGTAAGAACTTCAGGGCAAAGCAGAGACTGGAATATGTCCAAAAAATAATTGCGTGTTTTACACTGTGAGGTGAAGTAGTTGGGATAGGATAAGAGTTCAACTTCTTTTTTAAACTGCTTGTTCAGTGTACAGACTGAATAACATTGTGGATAAGCTCCAGTCCTCCATCTCACTCCTTTCCAAAACATTATTCCCATTATGTGCCTTTCAACACTTGGTTTGCAGTGTGGCATCAGCACAAATTCCAAATAACGTCTCTCTCCATGTAAAGAATGTCAAACTAAATACTTTTTATCCATCTAAATTTCCAGATTGTTATTTTATTGAGAAAACAGTTTTGGTGGTACATTATGACATATTTAGGCACCATTCCCACCTCTGGTCTGATCAGAATAGGGGCCTGTATTCAATGACTGGCATCTGTAGATTTGTGATCAATGATCACTTCAAACATCATCTGCTGACTGGTAAATTGTACAGTTTAGACAGTCTGTACTGAGAAGACAAGGTCCCTCAACCATCTGTGAGAAGATGGATGTGTAGTCTTCCTCTCCATGTGTTATTATAGAGTTCAAATGCTCCATCTTGTGGGTTGTGTGTATGACATTCTGTATGTGTCTGGCTTTTGTGCATTAGAACTGAAGGCCTACTCATTGTTCTTCACTACTCAACATTTGTCCTAGTCTCAGGGTAGTGAGTCATGTTTCTTTGTCAGTAAATATATCCATTTGAAATTGGACCTTTCCCTATCACCTATAGCTCAGTAAAATATTCTGCAGGTCTCCATTATTGTGGTCAAGGCTGAGAGATGGATATCTTAAACTAGACTGACTTCTTTAGTCTTCATGCAGTACTTCTATCATATTCTAAAGCTGCTCTCAGTCTGGTCAACATTTTACAGTATGTGCTTCTGAGTGTTAAAAGTATTCATCTCATCTTTTCCTCATTTCTGTGATTAACCTAGTGTCTAACTAGTCCCATATAGAAAACTGAAGATTTACATGAATGACACTGATAATTGTTTCCTAAGGAGTTAATGTATCTCATTACTTTTACCTACCTCCACTTTGCAAATAATCATCATCATCAATGTTCTGCCAAAAGCCAGGTTTTCATATGGTAGTTCTCCAGGCTGTCCAGTCTTTTGCAATCTCTTCAGATCTGCATAATTTTCTCTTCCTTTTATGTCATTTGTCATCTATTATCTTCTATCTCCTTCTTCCTCTCAGTCTTCTCCCACAAACCCATCTACATCTACATCAACATCAACATCTACATCTACAACCATACTCCGCAAGCCACCTGACAGTGTGTGGTGGAGGATACCTTGAGTACCTCTATCAGTTCTCCCTTCTATTCCAGTCTCATATTGTTCGTGGAAAGAAGGACTGTCGGTATGCCTCTCTGTGGGCTCTAATCTCTCTGATTTTATCCTCATGCTCTCTTCGTGAGATATACGTAGGAGGGAGAAATATATTCCTTGACTCCTCCGTGAATGTATGTTCTTGAAACTTCAACAAAAGCCCGTACCGAGCTACTGAGCGTCTCTCCTACAGAGTCTTCCACTGGAGTTTATCTATCATCTCCATAACGCTTTTACAATTACTAAATGATCCTGTAATGAAGCGCGCTGCTCTCAGTTGGATCTTCTCTCTCTCTTCTATCAACCCTATCTGGTATGGATCCCACACTGGTGAGCAGTATTAAAGCAGTGGACAAACAATTGTACTGTAACTACTTCCTTTGTTTTTGGATTGCATTTACTTAGGATTCTTCCAATGAATCTCAGTCTGGCATCTGCTTTTCAGACGATCATCTTTATATGATCATTCTATTTTAAATCACTCCTTATGCCTATTCCCAGATAATTTATTGAATTAACTACTTCCATTTGCTGACCTGCTATATTATAGCTAAATAATAAGGGATATTTCTTTCTATGTATTCACAGCACATTACACTTGTCTACATTGAGATTCAATTGCCATTCCCTGCACCATGCGTCCATTCGCCACAGATCCTCCCGCATTTCAGTACAATTTTCCATTGTTACAAACTTTCAATATACCACAGCATCATCCAGAAAAAGCCTCAGTGAACTTCTGATGTCATCCAAAAAGTCATTTATGTATATTGTGAATAGCAACGGTCATACGACACTCCCCTGTGGCACACCTGAAATCACTCTTACTTTGGAAGACTTCTCTCCATTGAGAATGACATGCTGCATTCTGTTATCTAGGAACTCTTCCATCCAATCACACAATTGGTCTGATAGTCCATATGCTCTTACTTTGTTCATTAAGCGACAGTGGGGAACTGTATCGAATGCCTTGCGGAAGTCAAGAAACACTGCATCTACCTGCGAACCCATGTGTATGGCCCTCTGAGTCTCATGGACATACAGTGTGAGCTGGGTTTCACACGATCGTCTCTTTCGAAACCCATGCTGATTCTTACAGAGTAGATTTCTCGTCTCCAGAAAAGTCATTATACTCGAACATAATACGTGTTCCAAAATTCTACAACTGATAGATGTTAAAGATATAGGTCTATAGTTCTGCACATCTGTTCGATGTCCCTTCTTGAAAATGTGGATGACCTGTGCCCTTATCCAATCCTTTGGAATTCTATGCTCTTCTAGAGACCTACTGTACACCACTGCAAGAAGGGGGGGCAAGTTCCTTCGCATATTCTGTGTAAAATGAAACTGGTATCCCATCAGGTCCAGCGGCCTTTCCTCTTCTGAGCGATTTTAATTGTTTCTCTATTCCTCTGTCTTCTATTTCAATACCTACCATTTTGTCGTCTGTGTGGCAATCTAGAGAAGGAACTACAGTGCAGTCTTCCTCTGTGAAACAGCTTTGGAAAAAGGCATTTAGTATTTCAGCAATTAGTCTGTCATCCTGTGTTTCAGTACCATTTTGGTCACAGAGTAACTGGACATTCTGTTTTGATCCACCTACCGCTTTGACATAAAACCAACATTTCTTAGGATTTTCTGCCAAGTCAGTACATAGAACTTTACTTTCGAATTCATTGAATGCCTCTCGCATAGCCCTCCTCACACTACATTTGGCTTCGTGTAATTTTTGTTTGTCTGCAAGGCTTTGGCTATGTTTATGTTTGCTATGAAGTTCCCTTTGCTTTCGCAGCAGTTTTCTAACTTGGTTGTTGTACCATGGTGGCTCTTTTCTGTCTCTTACGATCTTGCTTGTCACATACTCATCTATCACATATTGTACGACGGTTTTGAACTTTGTCCACCGATCCTCAACACTATGTGTACTTGAGACAAAACTTTGTGTTGAGCCATCAAGTACTCTGAAATCTGCTTTTAGTCACTTTTGCTAAGCAGAAAAATCTTCCTACATCTTTTAATATTTGTATTTACAGCTGAAATCATTGATGTAGTAACCACTTCATGATCGCCGATTCCCTGTTCTGTGTTAACTGTTTCAAATAGTTTGGGTCTGTTTGTCACCAGAAGGTCTAATATTTTATCAACATGAGTCGGTTCTCTGTTTAACTTCTCAAGGTAGTTTTCAGATAAAGCACTTTAAAAAATTTCACTGGATTCTTTGTTCCTGCCATCCGTTATGAACATTCGAGTCTCCCAGTCTGTATCTGGTAAATTAAAATCTGCACCCAAAACTATAACATGTCCTTCAGGTGCTCAGCCACAACAGCTCCTGAGCCAGGGGGCCTATAGAGACATCCAATTACCATGTCTGAGCCTGCTTTATCCATGACCTTCACCCAAATTATTTCACATTACGGAACTCCGTCAATCTCCTTCGATACTATTGGACTTCTCATCATGCCTCCCCCTTGACTGTCTAGCCTGTCTTTGCGGTATACAGTCCAATCTGAGTTTAGAATTTCATTACTGTTTACGTCTGGTTTCAGCCAACTTTCTGTCCCTAGTACTATGTGGGCATTGTGACCGTTTATTAATGACAGCAGTTCTGGGACCCTTCTATGGACACTGCTGCAGTTTACTATTAGCAGATTAATATTGTTATTCCCTGTTGCATTTTGCCTACTCCTACGTTGCCACATGTCAGGAGGCATCTTGTCGGGCCTAGGGAAGGAATTCTCTAACCTAAATACCCCACATGTGCACTCCACCCGTAGTCCGCTACCCTTGTGGCTGCTTCCTGCATGTAGTGCATGCCTGACCAATTCTCCACCCGATATCGGACGTCAAGAAATTTGCACCCCAGATCTCCGCAGAATCATCTGAACCTTTGGTTTTAGCCTTGCACTCAGCTCCAAACCAGAGGACAGCGATCAGTTCTGGGACCGACACTACAAATAGTTAGCTCAGATTCCACCCCGTGAGCGAGGCTTTCCACCTTCACGATCTCCGCCAACTGCCTGTATGAACTGAGGATGATCTCTGCACCCAGACGGCAGGAGTCATTGGTGCCAACATGAGCAACAATTTGCAGTCAGGTGCACCCACTGCTCTCTATCACCGCCAGCAGAGCCTCCTCCACATCTCAGATGAGGCCCCCCCGGCAAGCAGACAGAGTGAACACTGGCCTTCTTCCCTGACCTTTCCGCTATTTCCATAAGGGGCTCCATCACCTGCCTAACGTTGGAGCTCCCAATCACTAATAAACCCCTCCCCCCGTGTGCCTGCTCAGACCTTGCTGAAGGAGCGGCCACATGTCCACTCACAGGCAGAGCGGGTGATGCCACACGGCCAGCCTGCACATTGACCCTCCGCCTCGTGCACCATGAACGCCGCTGAACCTGCCACTCCCCTTGGGGAGAGGATGGCCCAACCGTGCCCGGTACCCGTGAAGATGTCTTGACAGCAGTGACAATGGGTGAAGCATGTAACACCTGTGGTGTACCATGCAATGCACCAGACTCCCCACTGCTGCTACACTCTGAGGCAGCAGCCTGAAGATGGCTGACCGTTGCTATCAACGCATTCAGCTGTTTGCGAACAGTGGCCAGCTCCTCCTGCGTCCGTACACAGCAGTCGCACATCCTATCCATCATAAGAAATCAATTTACTGTAGAGAGTTAATCAACTTTTAACTAGACTGCTAATTCACTAAAGGTGGCTGATATTTGACTAAACTGTTGTTACTATACACTTCTTGTAGAAAACAATGAAACTAGCACTACCTGTCTCTGGACTGTATTGTAAACAAACACTAGCACTACTGGCACTGTGGCTGACTAAAGGGACTCTCTCTGACTGTATTCAAAACAAACACAAAATCGTTGGGACACTATTAGTAGCACTCGTCAATTAAAGCTTCGTAAAAGCAAAAACACACAGAAGAAGTGACAAATAAGAAAAATACAGTTAATACTTAAATTAATGTAGCTCACTGCACAGCAGGCATGACACAGACGGCTGTTATGACAACACCAATCCGTCCAAATCATCTATTAGCAAGCACTCCCTTCTCATTGAATGTCCCAACCAGTTCTATTTCCTTTCTCTTAAAACCTTCAGCAGACATGTTCTCTCGCCAACCCTTTCCAGTACTCCTTCATTACTGACTCTTTCCATCCAGCTTATTCTCTCCATTCTCATCCACATCCGCATCTCAAATGCTTCTAACGTTTTTTCATTCTCTCATCACAGTGTCCATGTTTCTGTCCTATATAGTGCCACACTCCAGACAAAACATTTGCCAAGCCTTTACATTAGACCTTTATCTCATTTGCCAAATTTTCATTCCCAATTCTACATAACTAGCTCTGGAATCCCAGCTTTATTATGTACTGTGTACTTCCTGTATCTCCTAGAACCCCATATCATAATACATTTTATACTATACACAAGAATAGAATCAAATGGCCCATGAAAGAACATAATTTTATATGGAAAATATTGAGGAGTGAACTACGCATCAAACAAATTTATTCAAGATAAGAACTCCATAACCAAGTCAGATACTATCTGAAGATAGGCTCATCCTGTCTATTAATGTCTGGAGACAAAAAATAACTTTTCTTTGCTAATCTTCTCAATTCACCAGGCAGACCCAATGCCTGTTTGTGTCCTTCAAATTGATCTGGTAGCTCATATCTCACTCCAGCTGACTTACAACCGATGTTCAGCTTTTTGTGGATGCACAGTGACCACTAAACTTCAGATTTAAATGAGTGTCTGGTGCATGTAGTGAGGGATTGGAATGTGTACAACATCTAAGAACCACAATTGTAAAAAACTTTCTCTACATCATGAGATGTGTCACCTAAATCCCTTCTTGGTTTCCTCCACTCCCATGAGATTCCCACTGAGTGACATCCTTCAGACACCCCCCACCTCCCACCTTCCACTTATCCGTATTTGTCTGATGTCTGGCAAATTCTTTTCTAGTCCTGTGTTATGATTATGGACTTCCCCTTTGCTATCTTGTTCTATCTTTTTCCTGATGACTGCTGGCCATTTTCTGTATATCCACAAGATACTCTCCCTGCAAGGCACGTTTTACACAATTTGCACACCAATAAGTTCATTAGTGAGGCATAGTGGACTACTCAGGTTTTTTTCTTTTTTTTCTCTTCTGTATTATTTGATTGTGAGCTGCTGAATCAGGAAGTATTTGAAGCTGGTGCTTTTGGTCTCCTCTTGAGCGACTAAGGAGAGATGACATTGTAAACTTCTATCGGCATGTCTGTTGTGACTAAAGTCTGACAGTGGTCTTTGCATTTTCACAAGGCTCCCTCCCCCCATCCCACCCATGCATTTTCCTTTTCCTCTTATTTACCCCTCATTGACCACACACAAGCACACACTAGAACAGAATGTCCTAGTAATTATTAAGACAAGAACTTTATAAAATTAAAACCATCAACAGCGGCATATTGTGTCACACAACATATTCATCTCCAGTGTAAT